>NC_133393.1:145457747-145760778 GCF_047511655.1 Castor canadensis
TGGAATGATTTCAATTGTTCTATTTTCATACATATGTATAAAATTCTTTGAACAGATTTACACACCCCATACCCTCTTCTATTTCCCTCCCCTGCTGGAACCCATCCCCAAACAGAACCTGTTTTTACATTCCTGTTTAAGAACTACATTCTACATTTGAGAGAGAACATGTGACATTGTTCTTTCTCAGTCTGACTTATCTCACTTAACATGATGATCTCCAGTTCTATCCATTTTCTTGCAAATGACATAATTTCAATCTTCTTTATAGCTGAATAATACTACATTGTGCATATATAGTACATTTTCTTTATCCATTCATGGATTGATTGGCACCTGAGCTGATTCCATGTTTTGGCTATTGTGAATAGTGCTGCTATAAACATGAGTGTGCAGGTGTCCTCACAGATGTTGACTGTCATTCCTTCAGATATGTGCTTGGAATGGTTTAGCAAGATCATAGGGTAGTTCTGCCTTTAGTTTTTTTTTTTTAAGAAATCTCCATACTTACTCCCATAGAGGCTGCAATAATTTCCACACCTGCCAATAGTGTATAATGCTCCCTTTCCCCCCACATTCTTGCCAGCATTAATTGTTGTTTGTTATCTTCATGATTGACATTTTGACTGGGGTGAGATGGAATCTCAGTGTAGTTTTGATTTGCATTTCCTTTATGGCCAAGGATGCTGAACCTTCTTCATGTATCTCCTAATCATTTATACTTCTTTTGAAAACTCTGTTTGATTCATTTGCCATTTATTAATTGAACTATTTATTTTTTGGTGTTTAATTTTGGAGATCTTTACATATTCAGGATATTAGTCTGTCATTCAATGAATAACTACAAAGATTTTCTCCCATTCTATAGATTTTCTTTTGATTCTGCAAAGTGCTTCTTTTGCTGTGTAGAAGCTTTTTAATTTGATGCAATCCCATTTTTCAATTCCAGTTCTTATTTTCTGAGCAATTGGGATTCTAGTCAGAAACTCATTACGAGTGCCTATATCTTTATGGGTTTTCCTTATGTTTTTCTCTAGCAGTTTTTTTTCTTCTCTCATTTTTCCTTCTTATACCATGTACCAACCCATCAAACAGTGAGTATAGAATTGTGCAGGGATCATTCCAATGCTTTTATTTAGCAGCTGAAAGTTTTGCCTAAAACTGCTTTTTTTTTCCTTTTTTTTTTTTATTATTCATATGTGCATACAAGGCTTGGGTCATTTCTCCTCCCTGCCCCCACCCCCTCCCTTACCACCCACTCCGCCCCCTCCTTCTCCCCCTAAAACTGCTTATTCAACACATATTTTTAAGGTACCTTCTATGTATTGAGACACTCCCATAAACAAGGGAGTGGTACCCAATCTCTTAAGAAGCTCAAAGGGTGTTGAAGGAGAAAGAAAATGAGTGGGTGATTAGGCCACAGACTGGCAAGCATTGTATAAGGCAGTCATGGTAGAAGTAGGAGTTTCAAACCCAAAGCTGGGGTGGGATAAGGAAGAATGTAGGTAGTTCTTCCTTCCTTGATTAAATGATGTCTGAGGCAAGACATGAAGTAGTTGTATTTGGTAGTTAGTCAAGTGAGTGGCAACAAAGAACACACAAGAGATATTAAGAAAGGCATGAATTCAGGGATCACAGAATAATTCGGTCTTAGGGAAAGCTGCAGCACATTAAAAGGTTCCAGCAAATATTGCTTATATTTATATTGGGTCTCATATTCTACATATGAGAGAAAACATGCAGCCTTTGGATCTCTGAACCTGGCTAACTTCACTTAAGATGATGCTATGCTTAGGGAAGGTCACATATGAGAGAGGCAGGGTAAAAGAAGGAAGTCACGAAGGTGAATATGGTTGATGTACTTTCTGTACAAGAATGAGTTTTTAAACCTGTTGGAATCACCATAAGAAGAGGACTAAAGTAGAATGGAAAAAAAACAGAGGAGATGAACCAACTCAGGTTATAATACATATATATATGGAGATGTCACAAGGAAACTCCCTGTGTAGCTATCTTAAACAAATAAAAATATCAATTTTTTTAATAAAAATGGAGAACAAGAAGGCAAAACAGATCCTGTCTGGGTGGTTGGCACCAGTGGCAGTAAGAAGGATATAAGGAAAGGGCATGGGAGGGCGCATATGTGGAAATATTATGTAGACATGTATGTAAATGGAAAAATGAGACTTGTTGAAATGATTCCAGGAATGGGAGGAGGGGAGATGAAGAATAATGATTGAGGGGATGGATTCAAATATGATATATTGTAAGAAATTTTGTAAATGTCACAATGTACCCCCCAGTACAACAATAATAAAAAAAAAGTTCCCATCAAGTTTCATGGGGGCTGGCATCACTATTCCAGTAGTAGAATCTGGTGAGTGGGAGTTCCCAGCAGAAATCTCAGGAAGAGACAGTACCTGGAGTCATTCAATCAGAAACAATACAATTCCAGCCACAGTCAAGCAAAGTTGGGTTATCACCTAGTTTCTTAGTCAAGTACCAGCAGCCAAGGAATTCAACAAACATGAGCCACTGTTATGTGGAAGGAGATACAGTGATGAGAAGCCTAGGCATGCACAGACAGGTGGCCAGAAGCCCAGCAGCCAGGCAGAGGGTTGGCGGAGAAGGGAATAATGTTCCCTTCAGTGGAGGCACTTAAAGGTTCATCAGAATGTATGACAGAACAAGAAAAGTAGAGAAGAGAAAAGAGAAACTCTTAACTGAGAGAGAGCTCTGCTCCCAGATGCCAACTAGTACTGCCACCATGCCATACTCACTGGTATGGTGGAATTCTACTCTATTCTGCCCAGCTTGGGTACCACTGGCTGTTGAAGTCAGTATTGCTGAGCATCATGGATAATGCTATTTGAGTCTATTGTCAAAATAACCCTGAGGAGTATGGCAGCTTGCCTGGCCCAGTTGGAGACTCTCAAGCCCTAAAACTTTCTAAAGACTAGCTCTTTCAATGCAAGACTATCACTCCAACTTTTGAAATAAAAAAAGAAAGAAAAAGAAAAATACTGTAGTCCCTTTTCTCTGAATTTTTTTTAAGCTTCCTTCTTTAACCTTCAATATTCTCTCCATGAACACCTTGCAGAGCCTTGTTTTAAGCCTTTTGGGCCCTGAGGTTAGAGTTCAGCTCTTAATTGAGCCTCCCTACACCAAGGACAGAAAAGAAAGGCTGTCTGCCAAGCAAGATTTACATATTCAGCAGCCCAGCATCTCTTTCCTCTCCTCCATTCAAGACAGAAGGGCCTGCAGAAGCCTTGATCTCTGAGTGGTCTGTGGCCGGGAGGTGGAGAGATAAAACTGCTTTGTCTGCTTTGTAGAGGACCCAAGGGAAGACCGAGCTGGGGCTGCCTGAGTCTTATCAAAAGGAAAATGGTTACTGCACTTTTATTTTTTTTAAATAAGTAATTCAAGAAGAAAAAAAAAACTTGTAAGTAAGAATTTGAAATTAAATTTGCCGAATATGCTGAGAGTTGGTCCTTGGAGAAACTTTATCTGCACTGCATAGCCAAACACATCAGCTTGGGGGGCACCAGCAATTACCGCATGGCATAGATTCAATTTGTTCTTATGTAGGCAATATTATCTGGCACAAGGAATGGGGAACATCAGTACATATTTTTGCAAACACAATTCCAAATTGTAAGGAAGGGCTTCTGGGAGCTTCTCATCAGCACAGTTAGCATCTGGTTTTTGCCAGCAGTCAGTATACGGACAGGACCAGGCTAAATCCTCCATTGGTGGGTGGGGCTTGCTGAGCATCCTGGGAAGGGATAAAGTAAAGGCAGCAGGCAGTCCCCCATGTGTGCAGATGACTGAAAGTTAAAAAGTGAATCTCTGGTAATCTATACCTTTTTCTTTCATAGATTGGCATTTCTCAAAGTTAGACTGGACAATTTGTGGAAAATGTGAAATGCAACATCACCAAAAGACCATAAAGACACTTTTATTTCTCTTAAAATGAGTTTTTGTCATTGTAGGGCATAATTATCACTCCCTTGCAAATATAGACACATAGATGGTCAGTTATGCAATTATGATGGTTCCATTTGGAAAAAAAACATATGGCAGCATCAGGGAACCTCCATCAATTTCAGGCAAATGAAAAATACTGCCAAGGAGAGAGTAATCAGATCTTCAGATAAGTTATCCTGTTGAGACAATAAGATAAGACAGTGGATGGGGACCTGTCACTATCTTATCTCACTTTACCCTGACTAGAAGCCAGCTATTGAGAGCTGATAGTACAAAGGAGATGCTACTCCATTTGCCAAATGATTCTTTCCATAGATGCTTCATTCCAGAGGAACACACGTGATGATTTAAGTACCATTTTATGGATGGGATGTCTAAGCTGCTGGATTTCTATTCTCTAGTGGTAATAAAGGCCTCACTGCCTTCATCCCAGTCACATACCATAACCTACCCAGATTCCATCCTTGACAGTCTATTTCTGTAACCATTTCTGTAGTCAAATGTTCTACCCAGCAGGGTTTAGTTGTAGATGAAAAGGATAGCCCTTTCACAATTTTTGAGCATTAATAATACATAGAGTTAGTAGAGAATATCAAAGAACAGGCTGCAAACCTGGCCTCTAAGAATGACTTTGAAAATAACATTGCAGAATTGGCCACCAGAGAAACCATCACCTCCCCCACAAGGCAGATGCTAGTGGCCAGGACAATACTGCAGAGACTTGGTTCTGGGACCATGTGGAGGCTGCAAGGCCAATACCAGCAACAGAATGCCTCCTATATTGCAGCCTTCCCTGCTTAATGCAGGCCTGAGTCAACTCTTGCCAAGTGTGTCTGATTGTAATAACGAAACCACATTGAAAACCTTCACTGCAGGTGAGTCTAGGAAAAACATGTTTTTAGTTTTCCAGTGTGTGCAGCATAAAAAAAAGAATACTTGACAGAGGTTGCCAGCCTACAGTACTCACTTCCCCAACAACACAGGTTCCACCCCAGTGCTCAAGTTGTGAACCAATCGGTTAAGTAGTTGTTGAGATGTTATTGTGCAGAAGTTCCTTAGAAGGTACAGAAATGTCTGGCATGTGTCTAAAGTAGAATGCTCATTGATTCACAAACTCCCTGAATTAATGCACTGAAACAAATACCTTTCTGCAAAGGAGAACCCTTCACAAATCTTACATGGCACAGTCTTGTCTCAGACCTTTTGCTGGAGAACATGCTTGTACTTTATGAGCATACCCATTGAGAGAGCAGGCTTATCATGTATAGCCATACCTGTCAACTTACTATCTCATACTTTCCATGGACCCAGCAGTGGCCTATGTTCTTTGCATATACTATCTTACTTCAGTCACATAACAAATTGCACAGTGAAGTTGGTGTTTCCATTTTATTGCAAGGAATGGATTCTTGGAAAAGGTAAGTGACTTTCCCACTGAGAAAGTACCAGACAGGGGATGGGAACTGAACGCCTTGTGGCTTCAGAGACCATTCTTTTCCCGTAATGTTACATTCCTTTCCTTAATTCAGAAAATGGAGTTTTCCTTCTTCCCGGATACCCTCTTATTTCTCTCAGGCTTGGATCCCAGAGACTTTTGACTATTTCCAAAGAAGGGGCTCTCTCTCAATGTATAAAGTTGGGTTTGAGCTAGATACCCCTACTGAAGAAATTTGAATAGGTATGGCCTTAACACCTAATCTTAAGGAAAAGGAGCAGGAATGTTCTAAATCATGAATTTATTACTTCAATAGCACCAAATCTTCCCCAGGTGGCTGCCTAAGAGAGGAACAATCATCAATCCTGTACAATAATCACAAGATGTATTATCTGTCATCATCAAGACATATAATATAAAGTATGTTTATTTAGAATGTAGATTTGTTGCTTCATTATTATATCTTGGTAATAACTGGCCCCTGTCCTCAAATTGTGTATAATTTTTCCTTCCTTTGCTTTCTTTTTTCTTGACACAATATAATATTGAGGTCAAATACAAGAGCTCAGTGTAGTTTTGATTCCTGACTTGGCCACTTACTAGTAATTGGGACTTGAGTTTGCTATTTGTTCCCTCAAAAGCTTCATTTTTCTCTTAAGTAAAATGGTGACCACAATGTGCTTACTTCATGAGATTATTCATAGAGTAGTTAGAGGGATTAAATCTGACAATCCATTGAAAGCATGGGCATATACTCTGGTTCATAGAAAGTACTGAATAGATGTTAGATACTATTTGTTATTCATTATGTATAAAATTCTGTACCAGATACTATGGAAGTTCTTACCTTCCCTAATTCAACAAACATTTACCAAGTGCTATGGATTACCAAGGATTGTGGTATGGTTTCAGCCCTCTGGGATCTCACCATGGAGTAGAGAGACAGATCGGTAAACAAATCAATGTAGTAAACATCTGTAGCATTAGTCTACAGCACATATCTACTCTGCTGGCATGAAAACAAATGGTTACTTTACTTGATTATAATGTGTGGGGGAGGATTCTAGAAGGTGATGAAAAGCCAGGCATTCAGGAGACTGAAGTAGAAAGATCATGACTTTGAGAACAGCCTGGGCTATACAGTGAGACCCTGCCTCAGAAAATGAAAAGAAATAAAGCTGGGAATGTAGCTCAGTTGTAGAGTGCTTGCCTAGCATGCACAAGGCCTGGGCTTGATCACCACTCCACCACAGAAAAAAAGAAGGTGATGAAAAAGTAAGAGCAAAAGGAAGTTGTCATGAAGGAAGTCATGGTCATGGGGAAAATCTCTAGCATGGGGTGGGAGGCAGATGGATTTAGAGACTGGATGGAAATCATCACAGGCAGTCACATACTGTATCAGCTAATATTGCTATAAACCATGTAAAACTCTGTGCTCCATGTGGCCCTGTCCCTGCACAGAACCACTTTCAAGAATCTCTCTGCCAAGAGACAATCAACTCTGACCAGATTTTTCCAGCCATCTTGCTGGCGAAGGATAGAAATACAAGTGACTCCCAGAACTCCTGATACTCCTTTTTAGGTTTGCATCCCTCTCCCCTAAACCTCACAACAACTACAAAACATCTATCTTCTCCCTTCTCCTGTCTCTATCCCAGCCACCACCACCCCCCCAAATACCTGCTTTGCTCACACTTGCTGGCCAGCCAGTCCAGGTGGAGCTAACATGGAATTCTCAACCTTAGGCTATAAGACAGTGTGGACAGGGAGCCAATGCACTGGAGAGCTCACATGAGTTTGAGGAAAGAGAAGCTTCCTTCAGCTCAGTAGCTTCTAGATGGCCTCAGGCAGCACTTGGGTTGTGCTGTTTGAGAAGGTTTGAACAGATGGAATAGATGAAATAGGAGAAAATGCCATTGTGAAGGAGAAGAAAAGAGTGGATTGGACCCAACATTGATGTGGCATCTCCATATAGTGGAAATGGATGTACTCACACAGATCTCAGCAGATTCTGAGTAATCACAGCATTTTGGAGGTGGCAGGAACTTCATATATTCTGTTGTCCAATCCTCTGGCTTTGGTGATGAGGGTTAAGGCCCAGAGAGAAAAAGGACACAAAGATTCTTGCTTAAAATTCCAAAACTTCCTTTTCTCAAAGTTCACTTCAATCAGAGTTATAATCCAGACTCATCATCCCTAGGAAACTATGGAGTTATAAGTGTGAATAGTTACAGTCACCAAGATATATGAAACAAGTAGATATGTATTTTTTTATTCCTTGAAAAGGGGATTGTGATGGTCAGCTCTCTGTCACTGTGGCAAAATACCTGAGGAAAATCAACATAGAAGAGGAGAGATTTGTTTTGTCTCACCGTTTCAGAGATTTCAGTCCATGGTCACTTGGCTCCATTGCTTCTGAGCCTATGGTGTACATCATGGTGGAACAGTACGGCAGATGAAAGCTGCTGACATCCTGATGGCCAAAAAGCAGAAAGAGAGAGGAAGGGGCTGGGATCAAAATATATCCTTCAAAGGCATCCCCCACCCACGCAGTGACTTACTTCCACCAACTAGGGGCTCTCCCTAAACAACTATGAACTCATTGATAGATTGACACATTGATGACGTGTTTAGAGTACTCATGATTCAATCTTCAGAGGCCTCCCCTCTGAAGATAGCTGCATTGAGGACCAGTCCTATAATACATTAGTCTTTGAATGACATTTCATTTCCAAACCATAACCAGGATGAACTCCTGTGAATATGTGTTTTGGGATTATTTTCTAAGGATGGAAGCTGAGGAGAAGAAAGTGTCAGGGGTGAGAGTTTAGAGAGATGAGACTAATTCTAACTTTACCTGGGCCCTGCTACTTACAAATTAATGTGAGTCATTTCATCAACTTACTTAGCCCCTTTGAGCTCAATTTCTCCACCTGTAAAATGGACTGTGGAATATTGAACCTTCTTCCCTGTGCTACTGCAAGGATCCACTGTGAAAAAATACACAAATCTCTGGAAGAGGGAATGGCACTGAGTCCCTGCTCAGTCAGTGATAACTAATATTATTAGTTCTGTTGAACAAACAAATTCTGCAGGCACCTTGCAGCAAAGACATTCTAATATGTTTGGTGTCCACTTCAATCTTATTTATTGTGCTTGTCTTTTCTCCTGGGCTATGGTCAGTATTTATAGGCAAGGAGTTCTGTTGGCAGCACCAGCAAGGATTATGGGACAACCTGGGGGCCTTTAGATTGTCAATTCCTCAAGACGTCCAAGCCACATAGCCCTTAGGGGACAGCAGGGCCCTGCCAACTGCTCTTGGCATGATTCATGTGGGCAGCAGGGCTGGCACAGCCTCTATCCCAGCTGGGCAAGGTAAGCTGGCAGATGTTGGCTCCAACACTGGCATTGCCCAGGACAATGGCAGCCACTGGTGTCAGGCTTTACTAATTGCATCGCATCCTGGCACAGCATTCTCACACACCCTGGTACAGCTCTGGTAGTAGAAAAGGACTCTTCCTTACCTCTCATTTTGTGGCAATTTCTTTCCCAGAGACAAAGCCTGGCTCAGTTATGAGATTTGGTTTTCAGAAAAAGGTTTTTGAGTTGTGCCCAGTTTCCAGCTGGGTGCTCTGCAGCTTGTGAAGAAAATTGACTTGGCCAGGTTCACCTGGCAAACTCATAAGCTCAGTAGAGCTATTCCTTGCATTTGGACACCAGCTTTCCCATTAAACCTTCCCTCTTAAAAGGAATGTTAACTCCCAGAGAACTCACTAAAGCATGTGTTCACCCTTTAATGTAGCATGCTTACCAAATATTTCTCCTCTTTTTCAAGCATAGCTGCATTTCACAGTGGGAAGTGTCTGGCCTGTGCTACCACAAGTCTTAAGTCTGATTTTTCACTCTGCTGTTCCATAGCTTTGTGACCTCGGACAAGTAATTTCCCTTGTTGGGCCTCAGTCACCTTGTGTGTAAACTGTGGATATTATGGCTAACCCTTTTGTGTTGCAGAAATTAAAGGAGAGAGTTATGTAAATTACTTGCTATTGTGCCTGGAGCATCATAAGTGCTCATTAACTGTCCCTGCTATTATTTCATGTAACTATCTGCAGAACAAATAAAGTCGCATCTCTTTTAATAGTGCAATTAATTTCTCAAGCTTCCCATGTGCCCAGATTACCAAGAAGCCCAGGATTTCTGACTGAGGCCCTTTTTCCCCTGAATGGTCCAAGAATGCTTAATCAGCACAAAGGAGGCACCTCTGCTCCAAATGCATCCCAGAGAGCTAAAGAAACTTATCAGCGAGTGGCCTGCATTTTCTGCTGCTGCTTTATATGGGGTTGACATTAACGCCTGGGCCTTCATCATCCACTGAGCCTGGCCACTGCTTCAGGGGTGTCAAGGCTACTCCAGCGTGGTTTTCTTAGGATGTAGAAACAGAGATCAATGCAGTCTCCATTCCCAGTGGAACACACATCTGTAGTTCAAAATGTCACCTTGGACATATAGCAACATTGTAACTGGAAAGTGCTAGACAGATCCTCTTGCTGTACTTGGTCGGTGTTAATTTAGCCAAAGGTGTCATATACATATGTGTAAATATATGTATGTATACATACGCTAATGCATGTATATTATATATGTGTACATGTTTATATAACATATACATATATTAACATATATCTCATATATATCTGATATAATGAAATAATCACATACCCACCAAGCACTGGGCATGAGTACATAAATCATATAATTTAATTTGCATAAATATTGTCTTTGTCTTGTCCACTTAATGACATAATTAATTTATGACATAATCCTGGGTGACTTAACAGAGAGAGAAAGTGGTCTTTCTCTGGTATCTCCTCCTATAAGGGCACTAATCCCATTATAAGGATCCCACCCTCGTGAACTCATCTAACCCTAATTATTTCTCAAAATCCCCATTTCCAAATACCACCAGATTGTGGGTTAGGTATGAATTTGGGGAGGATGCTAACAACAACCAGAGTGAGCCACTGGTATTCCAATTCCACATATAAGCAAACAGGAATAAGAAGTGAAGTGACTTACATCACTTGAACTAATGAGGAGTAGACTGGCATTATTTCAGTTATGAAGTAAGATAGCTCAGCTGTGTATACTGAGTGCTTTATTTTATTATTTTTGAGGTAAATGTCAGTGTTTCAGATGACAGCTCTTTGCTCAGCACTTTCTCCACACCACCCAGGGGACTGAGTGGGGAATGGGCAGCTTCCCAGGTGCCCACACCACCCCAACAAAATCCTACCTTCTTCCCATCACCATCCAGACCTGAGTGCTGCAGCCAGATGATCACTCTGCTCTTCCCTCTTTGTGGTGGCTGCTAGAGGCAGATCTGGCTTCTTTTATACCACTGACCTGAGTCAAGTTAAGTCTGTTTCATTAGAGAGGTTCTGAGAACACCAGAACTTAAAAGCAGCAGGTTTACAATAATGCCAGGTCCCCTGCTAACCTCAGCATCCTTACCCTCCATGCCAAATGCTGTCTTCTCACCCAGTGACTGGCTGGTATGCTACTTCTGACATTGTTCCTTGTCATTAGACCTTATTTCCCCAACTACAGCTCAAATTCATTGGTGCCTGAGGAGGAAAAAGTAAGAAGATCAGGTCGAGAGACTGAACACATAGAGAGGTGCAGATTCTGATGTTATGTAATCTGTGTTTTAACCCTGGTGCCTCTGGAACATCCTCAGATAACTTATTAGACCTCTCCATGCCTCCATTCCCACATTTGAAAAATGAGAGTTCTAATTGCCCTAACTCCTAGGGCAACTGCAGGAGGAGCTTAGATGATATGGTATAGACAAAGCACTGAGAACGGTGCTTGGGATGTACAAAACATGCCAAAAATGTGAGTTATTATAAATAGCCCTAGATATATTGCTCTTTGCTTCTATGACTGTGGGCAATTCATTCACTCTTTCTGACTTTGGCTTCCTCATATGTAAAATGCAACAGATGGAAATAAAACCATATTATGACTCATAAGATCTGATTTCCAGTTCCAATCTGACCCTCAGCAACTCTGGATATTGACAAGTAATTCTGTTTCACTTGCCTCAGTGTTAGCACCTATAAAACAAGAGAACAGAATCAGACCATCTCTGAAATCCTATTGTCCCAAGATGTATGCTTCTATTATGTTAGAATATTGTTGTATACAAGGAAGGTGTTCAATACCAATGATCCTTTAAATCCATAATGTTTTTATTCATATATAATTTCAATTACTGCATGAGGGTGTATTAAACAGGAATGTGTATAAAGTCTCATTAGTTATTTACAACATTCTATGAGAGAACGGTCTTGACAAGAATGGCTAATATGTTACTGCTTACCATGTTCTGTATTAAATACCTTACATGCTTTCTTCATTCAGTCTCCAAAATGGAGCTCTGAATCAGATACAGTCGTGCCTCAGTATACAGAGGGAATTGGTTCCAGGACCCCTATGGATGCCAATACCCACAGATGTTCAAATCTCCTCTATAAAATGACATAACATTTACATACAACCTACGCATACCCCTTGTATACTGCAAGTCATTTCTAGATTGCTTTTAATGCCTGATGCAATGTAAATGCTATATAAATAGTTGTTAGACTGTATTTTTAAGGAAACATGACAAGGAAAAATTTTGCATATGTTCAATGTGCATGAAGGTTTTTTTTAGTATTTCCAAAATCTACAGTTGGTGGAATCCACAGATACAGAATATGTAGGTATGAGGGTCAACTGTGTGATTCTTACTCCCATTGTTCACATGAGGAAACCGAGGCTTAGAGGCTTGAGTGATACGTTTCATGTTTCACAGTTAACAAGTGCTGGATCCAGGTTTGAAGAATAAGTCTGAAGAAGACGACTGTTCCATAGACGGGCCATTATTAATGAGTCCACCATAACGATAGAGATTCTGAGGTTCAGTCAGCAAATAATGTGCCTGAGTTGCCTTGTAAGTTAGTGACACATCCAAGACCAGAATCCAGGCTTTCTCTCCCCTCATCTGGAGTGTGCTGCACTGTGCAGTCTCTTATACCAACTTGCTTGTGGAATAAATGAATACAAATGAGGGCTGATTTGTATTCATTTCCAGCTAACCAGCAGATTTACACTCTCTCTGCTGCACACCTCCAACAAACACATCCTAGCACATACTCTTTCAGGTCTTCAGGGATCTGTCCTCGCTCTCTGACACACTGGCTGGCCCTGGGAAACTAAGATAATAGCCCTGTCTGTGAGCACAGCAGTGCCAGACTCCAACAAGCGCCACCATCAACCCCAGCAAAACAGTGGCAGATGCTGTTGCTTTACCTGGTAGGGAAATCAAAGACAGAGGTCCCTAAGTGCAAATGACAGAAATACCCAAGACAAAACAAGTCACAATAATTCCCAGGGCTGGCAGCTGTGAGAACTTTCAGAAGGAATTACCCAGGCTAATTAAATGTGAAATCATACATAAGGTAAGTGGTACCTCACAGGGGAGGGAGGAAGTGGTGTGCTCTCTCTTTTTTTTTTTTAATGTGTCCAAATTCGTGGGGCAGCTGCCACTTTGATATCAAGTTATCAGGTAATATACTTGAAAGAGACATGCAGGAAGAAGTTTCACTCTGCCTAAATAGAGAATAAAGATTTTATTGGAAAAATTAATGAATACTTTTATGAAAGATAAGTAATAGGGCAGAAGGGCCAAATACAAGGCTTAACAAATAGCAAGAGTTCAATGGATGTTTGTTTAATTAATTCATCTATTCTTTTAGCTATTAGATCCTTCACAGCTGTAGTGATGCCAGGCTAAGTGATAGAATTTACAATTAGAAAAGTTCAAGTACAAACCTGTAGACTGCTATTCCCTATTCCCATTAACTTGGAAGGGTTGCCACATATTCTACTCCTATTTTCTTACCTATACATGTATTTTTAGAACTTTCCTGATAATTAAGTGGGCCCTTTACAAAATAATTCAGTAATTACCACATTCACTTGGGTGGTTCTAAGTATTTTGTTAATATGAGTGTAACCCAGAGAATGGCTTTGAATCCTGTGCAATATTAAATCATGCCATCATTGAACAAGTCTGTTTTTTGGAGTAGGTGGTCTTGCCTTATTCTCAGTCTGAAAGAAGCATTCAAGCCAGCTTAGAAAAGCAAATTCAACATGAACACAGGAGAACATTAACTAAGACTGAATGATAGCACTACTCCAGGGAGCTGCACAAAGGTTGAAAGTTTGCATGTTGACATAGTTGTCTGTTGGCACCAAGGAGTAAAAATCACATCTCTTTGGCTGGAGTCGGGTATCCTTGGATGGACGTGATGACTTGACTGCCAATCTGATGAGAAGAGATGGATCTTGAGGTGGAAGATGGGGACTTAGAAGGTGGGCCTTGATCTGGATGGGAAGAAAAGTTCTTCCCTCTGAACCACTGGACACTTATGGTCTAAGGGCTGGGAATGGTGACACTCCATCAAGGACATTCCATTGTGGAAAGAGAATACATGGTCCTCTGATGAAGAAGGTTTGTCTGGGCTCTAGACCTGGTAGTGCTGGAAGAATTTCACAGGGTGAGTCTGGGCTTGCTCTGCCATATCTATGAGGGTTAGGACTTTAATATGCAAATGTGATTCGTGTAAAGGTGATTTTTAAGATATCAATGTAAATGTGAGAACAATACACCTGCTCAGATGGGAAATCCAGAACAGCTTCCTCAAAGAGCTTACATTTATTTTTGTTTCATGGGAATTGAGAACTGCGTAACACACACAATTTCTGTAATCATACTGGCTTCCAGAAAGCTCAGAGGAAAAGTTTTTATCAACTCAAATATTCATTGAAAAATGTTTACTGAATGCCTACCCTGGGCCAGGTTTCCAATATCTGGCTGCACTGTTTTTCTCCATTTTTAAAAAGTAGATGTTGTTTCTAATTTATTCAATCTTGTCTTTTTTATGTTCTGTTGTAAGATGCCTGAAATTCTTTCAGAAACAAGACAGGGTATAATTAAACTATGTAATACCACTGCTGCAGGGAGCTGACACCATCTTAAGATGCATTAATCATCATTTCTTATATTTGTTAGTTTTACAATTTAGAGAGAATTTTTACAACTATTAGTTCATCTGATTTGCACAGCAATGATTTGATGTAAACAGGAATTATGACTCCCATTTTATCAAGAAGAAAGCTGAAATTCAGTACAGTTAAAAAATTAGCTTAAAGTGGATGGACCTTGAACTTGAATCCATTACAACCATACCTGGTCTAGCTTTCTTCCCATAATACCAAGCTGAATTATATATTATGAGACATTAGAGTTGCGTTGTACCCAGAAGGGTTTAGACTATATTTGGAATACAGTGTTCAAATCTGCAAGCCTTATTGTATTTGCAGAGGAGAATTACCAAGAAGATGAAGAGACTAGAGGCCATGTCACTTGGAGAATTATTAAAGGCCCTGGGAATGATTGTCTGGAGCACATGATTTTAAAAATGGTATGTTGGCTGTCCTAAAGTATTGTAGCATGCGGGAGAGCACCCATCCTTATATATTTGAGTGATAGGAATTGAGTAAATGGGTAGATGGAGGAAAAATTCCAAGAGGGTGTACCTGCCCGTTGGTTGCCTCTCCAACCTCCAGTCTACCTGTATCAGTGAGGATAATTTTGACTTCAACAAACAGAATCCCATCTCAAGGAGGTTTGAAGGATGGAGATACCATCATCTCAAAACACTGAAAGTAGGGAGCTGTGGGTGGATCAAAGCATGAGAGACTTAGAATTTGAACAATTTACTATTGATAACCAGGTCTTTAACATCTCCATTATGTGGCAGTAGCAATTCCTTTGCTGACACCATTAGAGTCACAAAATGATTGCAACTGACAATCAGGACTATACACTTTCTTATTCATCTTTGTCAAGGAGAGAGGAAAACCTCTTCCCTAGGCACATAATACAATCTTTCCCCTGTGTTTTAATTGGTTTAACTGAGGTTATGACTTAACCTCAGATCAATTCCAGTTACCAGGGGAGTTATATGCATTGATTAGATTATAAAAAATCAAGGGTTAAACATGCATTGATTAGATTGGGCGAATCAGTGATTGTAGGACTGAGGTCCCTGTTTCTTTGCTGTTAGTGACCACTCTATGTACCTAGAAGATGCCATTTGCCTTCACACATAACCCTTCCATCTTCAAATGGGAAACACTGCATCAAGTCTTTCTCACATTGTGAACCTTTCTGACTTCTTCTGCCACCAGCTGGAGAAAACTCTGCTTTTCAAGGACTCATGACTATGGTAGGCCCAATTTCAAAGTCAACTGATTAGTAACCTCAATTATATATGCAAAACTTGTTTTGTTCACAAGGGAGGCAATTGTATAATTTAGACATATCAGGAGTCATCTTAGAATTCTGACTGTCACATCAAGTAAAGATTTCTTAAAGAACTAACTCATATTGATATGGGGTAGGCAGATAGAAATGGAATAATTACACAAAAGAGCCCCAGGAACAGGTGCAGGACCATATCCAGGTACATTTTGCCAAAAATCCTTCTACACCATTTTTTGAAGTTATGATTAACTGTGGTTCAAGCTTCTTCTTGACACAGTTGCCAACAGTCCCCAGTAATGACCACAATAGGGATTTTCCCAACCCTACAGGTTAGCCTCGTTTACATCTCGTTATGGTTGTGGTTTCATGCACATATTTCCCTTCACACACAGTCTTGGCTCTGTAGATACCATCTCCCATTCCCTGGTTCTTAGAAATGCCCTCCTATTTCTTTAAAAAGAAAAAAAAAAGCTCCACTCCACAATTATGTACATATCATTAGCATACTCATTAAAGTCTATTCCATTTTTTTTAAATAAAAGCTGCTTAAAGTCAATGAATCCTGTATGAATCTATTACAACCACACCTTGTCAAGCTGAGTTATATATTATGAATAGTAATATTCTTATTTGACCTAGATAGGGCTGGAGTACATTTGGAATATGGTGCTCAATTCCGCAAACTTTTTTTATTTGTAGAAGAGAATTACAAAGAAGATGGAGAGATTGGACGCCATGTCATATGGAGAATTATCCAAGGGCCCGGCAATAATCCCCTGGGACACAGAGCTCTAAGGGAGGCATGAGCACTGACTGCTGGGTCAAGGTGTCTGCTTCCTTTAAGTTTTCTTTAAGGGTGTACTATCACTTTATAATCAATATTGCTTTAGTAAAATCTAGATTTTGCTTAAATAAATCTGGTCTGTGTGTCCACCCCTGAATTCTTTCTTTGGTGAGACCAAGGACTTGCCAACTGTCTCCCCTGTCAGTTTGACTATAGGGTATATATTAGAAAGAAAGAAAGCTGAAAGGGAGCAATGCTAGGATTTGGGGTACAACGTTGAAGTCATATTTAGTTAACTCCTAGTCTTTCTCAAATGTAATTCTGAATATGTCATAGTTAGAAAGCTAGTAGAAATATGGATAATAAGTGCCATTCTGATTAATCTTAGGTGAACATGAGGAATATTTCATTGGAAACTGAGGAAGATCATCCTTGTTATAAAGTGGCAAAGAACCTAGCTGAATGGCATCCAGGTCGTTGTGCTTTGTGGATGGCAGAATTTAAAAGCAATCAAGTGGACCATTTGGTAGAAGAAATCTCTACATGAACAGAGCTTCTTTTGACTGCTTATAATAAAATATAAGAAGAGACAAGTGAATGAAAGATGGGATTTATAATCAAAAGGGAAGCAGAATCTAAAGATTTGGACGATTCCTTTTTCCCAGTTTTTATTAGCATATGTTAGTCGTACAAAAGAGTTTCATTGTGATTTTCCATACCATACAATATACCCCAATTAAATTCAACCCCTAAAATTTGGAAGATTCTTAGCCTGCTGTGTAAGGAATGAAAGTGTGCATTTGGGAGAGAAACCGAGGATGTGGCCATTCTACCCTCTGATAGTATTAGTGTGTGTGCGGAACGAATCCAGATATTTTCCATCAAGAAAATATGAGAGTAGCCAGTATCAGTGGCTCACACCTGTAATTCTAGCTACTCAGGAGGCAGAAATCAAGAGGATCATGTTTCGAAGGCAGCTTCCAGGCAAATAGTTTCCAACATCCTATCTTAAAAATTCCCAACACAAAACAGGGCTGGCGGAATGGCTCAAGTGGTAGAGCATCTGGATAGCAAACATGAGCTCCAGTTTAGTACTCTTTGGTCCCCTCCCCCCAAGTGGCCCACAGAAGCCCACATGTGACCTGGACTACTGCTCTGGAGGGCACACATGGTAAACTTTGCCTGTGTCCACATGGTGCTGGCTCTGCCAGCTGCCTGCATGCAGAATACATCAGCTGTGAGGACTTGGCTATCTCCACCTAGATTTCAAAGAATGCTTTGGAGAGCCTCGGGGCCAGGCAGAGAACTGACAGAGGGACAGGGTGCCAGAAAGAGGTCCCATTCAAGAAACTCCTAGTGGATCTGTAGATATAGAGCTGCCCTTGGGATCCTAGAACAGAATCAAATGCCTACCTGAAAAAGCCAGAGGCACAAGACTCCAACCTATGAAAACTGCAATGTGGGCTGTGCTCAGAAAAACTATTGGGGGGGGACCCATTCCCATCCTGGTGAGTTCAGCAGGTACAACAAATATTACACTGAGTTCTATCTAGGTGACCTAGCTGAATTTCGGCCTCGCCCTAATCTTATTTATCTTTGAGGATAGGATGCTTCTAGACCAGAAGTTCCTCTTCGAGTAGGCTAGCTGAAACTGGTTGGATCTAAAATGACTGGCTAATTGTTAGCCATATTACCTCTAATTTCATTATAATTCCATCTGAATGCTAAATGACAAATCCTTCAGTGCCATGACAGTTCATAACTGCTGTGGTGTTGCCTAGAAAGAACCATAAATGAGGCTGCCCAAATTTCCCCAAAATCTCCACTCATTCCCAGAAAAGATGTGAATATTCCTCCCCTTCACTAGCCTAGCCTTCCTCTTTATTTCTCTTACCTCCCAAACACCAAGGGAGAAGTTGATCTTGAATTTACTTTTCACTTCCATTCACTTCCTCTTCACTGCTCAAGTGGTAGTTGGTCTTGTTATTGGTTCTGTGATTCTGGGAGGGATAAAGGACCCCATTTGGATGCAAGAAGTGGTACATATGCAGTCAAACAAGAGTATTCTTCAGTCTCAAGATTTAATATTGTTTGCCTTGATGGGTTTGGGACTTCTTTGAGACCTGTAACCCTCTTTTTGCCTATGTCTCCCTGTTAGAATGTCTATTCTATGTCCCACAATTGTATTTTGGAAACAAGTACTTATTTGATTGCACAGGCTCACAGCAGAAGACGGAATTATCCTCAGAGTGGGTTGTACTTGAGTCCCACTCATATCTGACTTAGATATTTAGATAAGAATTTGGGCTTAGATTTTAAAGTTGATATTGGAATGAGTTACAACAGAATTAAGGGTGTCTTGGTAGAGCATGGCCACAGATTTCTGGATTAGGAGAGATGGTCAATTTTAAGATGTCACAGGTGATGAGAGAAGTCATTACAGAGGACACCATGCTCTTTGTGGTTTTCACTACCTTATCTATGAAGACTATGAAAGTACTCTGATGGTTCTTAGATTGTAATGGGACAAAGCCACAGAAGATGGTGTGTTCCTTTGTTTTTCACTGCAGATCTGTTGAATCCTAGTTGGGCTGAAGAAGCCTGAGAAATGGAAAGTGGGATATTAACATGTGACCCACAAAGGAATTATCTGAGAGTTAAATAAAATCATTTGTTTAAGGTTCAGTAACAACTTCTAGACCATGGAAGACTTCAATTACTCAGGACAGGAGAGTTATGCCTATCTTAAAAAGGGAAATGAAATCTTGTAATCCTTTTTCTCACCCATTATTAACTTCTAATACTCCATTGACTAGTATTTTCCCTTTTTTCAAAATGAGTTACATCCTCAGAAGAAAAGAGGAAAAATAGAAAAATAAAAAATATGATTTTTCTCTTGGTTATTCTAAATTTTGCATTTGGACCAAAATGGTCAGTCTGTCTCTTCCTTGCGTGTGTTCTCATTATAAACAAATCTGAAGAAGTTTCTTTCAACAGTGGGATGTTGGCAAAATAGCGGACAGACAAATCAATAGGACAAAATAGATGGCCCAGAAATAGATCCCACTATGGATGAGCATTTAATATATGATAAAGGAGGCATCGCATATCAATGAGGAAAGGGAGGATTATTTAACAAATGGAGCTGGGACCTCTGGATAGCAATTTAGGGGGAGGAGGATCAATTTCAGGCCCTTACTTCACATCATGCAGAGAAATCAATTCCAGATGGGTTAAAGAATTAAATATAAAAAAATCAAACTTTAGAAAAACTCCAGAAAAAGAGAAGTGAATAAGAATTTAATCTCCAAGAGACTAAGAACTTTCCAAGTTCAACTAAAGCAACATAATAAAACAAAAGGAGTTCATAATATTCAATGACTCGCAATTTTACTTTAAAAATCCAAATATTGAGACATACAAAAACTCAATCAGACTGGAAATAATAGTTGCAGCAAGCATTAACTTTTCCTATAAATTGCTCATATCAATCAACATAAAAGACTGGTAAGACCTAGATCGATAAATGGGTAATGATAATGAAAATTCCAGTGAAGGAAAAAATAAGTGGGTAAAGATCTAAGCTGGTTAGTAAATAATAGAATGGTAATTTTTAAAATAATGAGTTCCTAAGACCATGGAATTGAGAAAAATTATTTTAGAATAAGATATAAGGAAAATATTACTTATTTATTGTAAGGAATAGATAATGCATCAATTATATACATTTATTTGTGTAATACTTTGCACTAAGACATTCAAAAAGGGTTCAAATAATTTTGGACAGCATCTCCAATTTTCAGAATCTAAGATAAAAGTATTTTTAAATGTTAAAAGTGTGAGGAGAAACAGAAGGGGAGGAAGCAATTAGCCAAAGGTTCACTATAGTATTATTTTAAATAACAAATGAATATAGATGACTCTAATAAGAATAGAGAAATTGAGTTAACTATGGTATATATTTCCATGCTTTATATTGTGTTAGCAAGCATATTATTTAGGGTTACAGAAGGAAAGAGATGATGAACTCAAATTAGGATAATTTGATAAAGATTTAGGAAAGAAACTGTATGGTTTGGATAAGAAGTATCTCCCAAAAGGCCCGTATGTTGAAAGTATGGCTCCTAGGTGAAGGACCCAATCATTGAGAGGTGACTAGATCATGTAGGTTCTGACATAGTCAATAGATTAACCCACTGAGGGATTAATGACTTGATGGCATTATTGGGAGGCAGTGGAAACTAGGAGATGAGGCCTGGTTAAAGGAAGTAGGTTACTGAGGCTTGTCTTTGAAGAATATGTCTTCTCCCTGGCCACTTCCTGTCATACTCTCTCTATGCTATGAGGTAAGATACTCCTTTTATGTGTGTGTGTGTGTGTGTGTGTGGTACTGGGGCTTGAACTCAGGGCCTTTGCCTTGAGCTACTCCATCAGCCCAATTTTTTGTGGTAGGGTTTTTCGAGATAGGGTCTCATGAACTATTTGCCTGGGCTGGTCTCCAACTGTGATCCTCCTGATCTCTGTGATCCTGAGTAGCTAGATTACAGGTGTGAGCCACTGGTGCCCAGCGAGCCATTTCTTCCAACATCACTTCCACTGCCGTGATGACCTGCTTCACCATACACCCATAGAAATGGAGCTAGCCATGGACTGAAACCTCTGAAACCACGAGCTGAACTAAACCCTTCCTCTCTTATATTGTTTTCTCAGGTATTTTGTCACAGCAGCAAAAACTGACAAACACAAAAACTGTTTACAAAAAGTGGACATACTATAAGAAAACTTCTAAGTTAAGAATAATTGCCCCTTGCTCTAAGCTTAATGCAGCAAAGGAATAAAGCAACTGCCAGAACTTTGAAAGAGTGTTATATGACAGATCCACATTGGTAGGAGCTATAACTTCTTTGGTGACAGTCACCCAAAAGACACTACAAATGGAGGAGTCTGAAAGGATGAGTACCCTGGAACCATTGTCCCCCTTCTTTCCAATAACTTGATAAGATCCCCCCATTGGTAAAGCTGAAGGGCAAGAGAGCATTTTGAGGTCATCCAAATACATATCTGATTCTTAAGCTAAGGAACAGGTAAGAAATGGTACCTTCATCTATAATGAGGATATCCAGCACAATGGAGAAAAACAGCATATTAAGTTTTCCTTTATGGAATTACCTAAACTATTAAACTTGTTTGGGACTAAGACGAGATAAAAGAAATACACCAAAATGATAAGTTTTGTGCTAAGGTTATAAGATTACTAGTAAAGTTTTTCTTATTATTATTATTATTATTTCCCGAGTTCTGGGGTCATTGAAAAGGCATGAACTATTTTCTTTAACCTTTGCATCTCTAACACAGATCATGGTGGTTGGCATTTAGTAAGATTTTAAATATCAGTTATCTTTGTACCTCAGCAACTACTCCTCTCTTTCACATTGTTGGGAAATTTTATTTACCTCAGGCCAGGAAATGCAAACACCTTGTCCCCTATCACATCATTGCTTGGTAGAGTTAACTCACTCTCACTTAAGATTTAAATGCTAACCACAACCACTTTCTGCACATGGAGGTATCTGGGGTCAAGGACAAAGTAAAAAAGAAAAGAACAACAAAATCCATTGACTTAGAACATTCCTCATCCTCACTACCAAAGTCTACACTATCCATAGGTCTATGTTGATGGTCATAGCCACCTTCTTCTACCACTTTTTCTCTGTTTCTCTTATATTCTACCAGTTTCTCATGAATATGGAAATCCTGACCAAGCTTTCATTCAGTGGGATCTGAGTCTTAGGAGGTCTTGCTTTGTCAAGTGGCACAACTTTCCATTAACCAAGATTAATTTGCAAGGAAAAAATGGAGAGTGACTGAGCAAATACCATGGATTCTAAACATGACTTACTTACACTGTGGCAGAATTCCAATTTCCCATGGTAATTAGGGTCAATTTTGGTGGTCAGTAGAGAGACCCCTGCTCTACTTGTTGGATTTTCAACATAACATCCAAAATGGTGAGAGGGATATCTCTGCTCACATTAATGAGAAGCATGACTATATTTGGAGGAAATACTAGTACCTCCAAAACCACCAAGCCTAAGGTTACCAGGATAAGAAGCAAGTGTTCTTCAAGTGGGTTATTAGGTGTAATAGTATGTGAGTCCATTCTCATTTCTGCTTGGATGGATACTCTCTGGCTATGTGGTTTAGCTACTCTTTTAAGGGGTTTTACACATCCTGTGGGTTACTACTCCAAAAGCATAGTCAGTTGCTTTCAGATGGCACCATAAATGAGCCTTAAATAACCATTCTATCATTCTATCAAGTCTGTTATTTCTGAGTAGTAGAGAAACTAGTAAGATCAATGAAGAATCCAGATATGTGTCTAAGACCACATTTTCTTGCTATCAAATGAATTCCTTGGTCAGAAGAGATGAGTTTCAGATACAATGGTAAGGGCAAAGCATTCTATAATTTTTGTACCAAGAATTCAGCACTCACAGAGCCGTCTGAGCTTGGAAAGTAAATCCAAATTTAGAAAAAGGGCCTATAACTACTAGAACAAAGAGTTACCCTATCCAGGAAAGGAGGGATGAAGGGTATCAACATTTTAACTGGACAACAGGTATGCACGCCCATAATCCCAGCTACTGGAGAGGTGGAGGTAGGAGAATTGAGGTTAGAGGCCAGCCCTGAACAAAAGCACGAGAGCTTTTCTGAAAAACAAATTAAAGCAAAAAGGGCTGGGGACTTGGCTTAGGTGGTAGAGACCTTGCCTAGCAAGGCCCTGAGTTCAAACCCCAGTACTGCCAAAAAATAAAACAAAACAAAAAGTATTTGAACTGGTAGCTTTCTGGTTCCCCTACAATTATTCCGTATTCAGAGCTTACAGTTTGCTTCTGAGTTACTCAGCATTGGCATAGCCAGGTCAGTACAAATGAAGGGAAAGCCATGATGCTGAGGCCATGGGCACCCTGCTGCCATGCTAGTTTGCTCATGGGCCCTTGAGTGAGCCAGGGGAAGTGGTGACTAGTATCCACAGATACTGTTTCTCATCTACCTGATTAAGAAGAGCTTCCTATGCACTAGATGCCCTCAAGTAGTGATTTACATAGAATATAAACGTCTTTGTTCTCTTTATCCAACCTGGGAAGTCCTGGTCCCTCCCTCCCTTACAGACCTCTGTTGTCCCCAACCTTCCGGTCTTGTTCTTACCCATAAGAACCTTGCCAACCAATTAGCCACTGCTCAGGAGTCAGTGTAGATCTGTGACCCAGACCATCTCCTTCCCCATGAGCTGGGCAGCCAGACACTCTGAGTATTGAAATCTTTTCTTTCATCGCTCTCTCTTAAAAGGCATGGCACACAAGTGCTGACACACAGGAGACTCCATGTCCAGCTTATGCTGTCATACTTTGCAGATGCACCATTAAACTAGGCCACATTTTTCTCCTTCCATTAACTGGTCATAGGGAAGCCCCCATGAGACCAAAGGTGTGAGCTGAGTGAGAGAAAGGAAAGCAGGAGAGGAGACCCCAGGACAGCCTGTACCACCTATGGTACAGTTTACTTGTCTTTTCTAGAACAATTTAGGCCCCGTCCCATATATTCCTTCTAATAAAATGCTGCTGCATGAGCCAATTTTATGCATCAGTGTATCAAATAACAGCAAGGTCATGACAAATAGCTTAGGTCTCATAGTCACTTAGTATCTCATAGCCAGACATTCAGTTCCCAGTAGGGTCCAGTGAAGCTTTACAAACAGAAAATAATCATCACAGAAGAAGACCTCATTACAAGTCCCAGGTGTGAGGCTCCTCATGCAATACACGCATGTGCTACAGATGTTTCCAGTACCAATGGGGCTATAGCATCTAGGAGACCTCTAACACTTTGCATCACAGACCAGGCTTGTTACAGAGTCTTATATTGCTCTGAGTCTCATTCAGAGCTGTCATTATTGTAAGTTACTCAATAAATGGGTCAGGGGAGGATGGTCAAACCCAATGTATGTTGCCTGAGAAATACAAAAAGGCCCACAGAGTGCTGTGCATCTGTCTTTGTGGTGGATGATGTAAGGCACAGCAGCCTGTCACTGGCTTCAGTAGCATAATGCTTAGATGGATGGGGCTATCAGCCCCTAGAAACTTCATCAGCATGGTGAGCATATGAAATTTAACAGGAGTTATCTTCTGCCTTCTGACATGCATATGTTTATTGTGTGTGCAGTACTTGCTATTTCTTGCTAACCGTAACAATTAGTATAATGTCATCAGTGTAACAGACCTTGATGATATTTAAGATGTTATGAGAATTATGATGGCCTCTCTAGACAATTGTGACAAAGGCCATGACAAAGATCTAAGCCTGAAAGGGACAAGGAAGGAAATGGTTACTATAACCTGAAAGGATGAAGTCATATATGGAGAAGACTTCCTTGACAGGAAGCATTGATTTTCAACTGAGGAGTGAATGAGCCTTCATTGCACCTACAGGAAGAGAACAGAGAGAAAAAAAAAAGCCCTTCATAATTTTGTTGCCTATTTCTGATCTCTTGGTGGAACTATGCATTACCCAAATTCCATCTGGAAACCAGAGAGAAGAGAAATTGTTAGTGTGCCCATACCTGGCAGACTACCAGCACACAAGGCAGGGTCAAGGGGAGTGGAGGTGGAAGGACACAGTGAAGACACCCAACAGTGTGGGAAGAAGTAAGGTGGAAGTTTGCGCTAATAAGACAATTAAGATTAGTAATAGTAATAGAGTGGAGCATGATGGCACACACCTGTAATCCTAGCACTTGAGAGACTGAGGCAGGAGGATCTCAAGTTCAAAACTGCCTAGGCTACATAATGAGACCCTATCTCAGCAAAACAAAAGATTAGTAATAGATATGGGGGGAACAAGTGTAATAAATAAAATAGCATGTTAATTTTGTTGTATTATGAATACTTTTATTACCATCATAATTTTGCAAATTGGATGTAAACTTACTGTTGAGCTCTTTAATAATAGGCAGCATTAGGCTGGTGGAGTGGCTCAAGTGGTAGAGCACTTGCCTAGCAAGCATGAGGCCCTAAGTTCAAACCCCAGTACCACAAATAAAAAAGAAAGAAAAAAAGAATAAAACCTAGGCTGAATGCCTTTAATTTAAAGAGCACACATTTAAAAAAAAAAAAAAAACCTTTTAAATAAAGTTATTTTCTCCCATCATCCACTATTGTAAATTAGAAATAACAGGTACTTAACTTTACAAATAATAAAAAAATACATATTTAGAACTGTAAATTACATATTTTCAAGGGTGTACTGGAAAGATATTCACCAAAGTTGACAATCAATATGCTGGAACATAAGCAAATCTCAATAAACTTCACTGGACTGAGCCCATGCAGAATCTCTGGGCACAGTGGAAATGAGGTAAAGTATCAGTAATAAAAAGACAACTGGAAAATCCCAACATGACTGAAAATTAAGCAGTATGCTTAACATAGCCCTCAGTGAGAAGAGAAATCACAATGGAAATTGAAAGTATTTTGAACTGAAAGATAACGAAAATAATTTCCATACTTAGGAGGAAATTTATATCTCTAAATGAATCTTTTAGGGTGGAAAGAAAAACCCTAAAAACGAATAATCTACATAATCCTTCTCCAAAGATGAATCAAAGGACATATTGAAACTTAGGAAATTACAAAGAAAATAATAATACTAGTAGAAATTTTTGAATAAAAAGTAAATATACAAGGGGGAAAAAGGCAAAGGTTGGTCTGCTGAAAAGCATAGCCAATCAAAAAGATTTCCTGGAGATACTGATGAAGAGAAAAGAGACAAAAGTCAAAGGACCAACATCAGCAATGGAGAAAGAGACGGAAGAGACATAGGTGGGCAGCCAATAAGGGTACTTGCTATGCATTTATGATCAAAACAGAGCAAGAATGAATGAGTACGAGGCCGAGAATAGTCATCCCAATTAAAAAAAAAAGTCAGTCTCCTGCTATGTTTCCAGATCTGAGGCAATTTACATATCTAGAACCACTGAAAAGTGGCCAGGTCCCAGGGAATGATACCATATTAAATATATACTGTAACAATTCCTTTACCACTGTCATAAAAGGCCTGCAGCATCTATTCTAGTGACAGTACCCTAAAGGGAAGGTGCTATGGTATGAATGTGGTTTGTCCCCTCCCAAATGCACGTTGTGACACTGTTGAGGGGGTGGAGCCTTTGAGAAGTGATTAGGATATTAAGAGGGTTGATGACTTTCTTATGGGAGTGAGTTCTCACTCTGATGGAATTGGATTGGTTTATAGCAGGTTGCTTTAAAGTGAGACTGCCTTTTGTGTTTTTTCTCTTTCATGTACACCTGCTACTCTTCCACTTTCCACCATGAGCTGAATTATCGCAAGGCCCTAGCTGGAAGCTGAGCAGATACAGATGCCATGCTCCAGGACCTCCCAGCTTCCACAACCATCAGCCAAAGCAAACTTCCAGTCCCACATGTTCTGTCATAGCAACAGAATATGGACAATGACAAAGGGAAGTACCTGTACATTTCAAGGACTATTGGCTACACAGTAGGAATTGACTGACATTGATACCAGTAAAACTGAACTGACTTTGGAACTCCCCTGTTAGAATGGAGGTATCTGAATATCAGGTAATAAATGGAGTCCTCACCAAAATCCAACTTAGCAGTCCCACTGGGTCAGCAGATGCATCCCATTGGTCATTTACCCTGAATGCATAATTGGGACCGACAGTTGGCAATTTGAGTAACCCCCCCATTGAGTCCTTGACCTGTATAGCAAGAGACATTACAGTGGGGAAGAAGGAGTGCAACCTCTGAAACTGCCCCCATGAGCTAAGATCATGAATGAAAACCAATACTGTGTCCCAGGAGTAAAGGCAGAGACTGGTGACATTTTCAAAGATCTAGAGGATGCAGAGGTGATGATCCCTATCATAACTCTATTTAATTTGTCAGTCTGGCAGGAACCAGATGGAGCCTGGGGAGTGGCTGTGGATTTCTACAGCCTCAGGCAAGTATTATTAAGCCTAATTACAGTTGCAAGCATGGTACCTCTGCTAGAGTAGATTAATACAGCCTCAGACACAGGTTATGTGGCCATGGACTTGGAAAATGTGCTCTTTTCTAACCCATTCAGGAAATAGGAACTGAAACAGCTCACAGTCACATGGAACAGTAATAATATTTACTCACAGTTTTGCTTTAGGGCTATATTAACTTTTCCAACCTCTGTCATAATATAGTCTGAAGAGATCTGGACCTTCTAGAAATCCCATAGAATATTACATTAAGCCATAACATCAAAGACATTATGCTACTCAGGCAGGATGAGTGAGATGGGGTCAATAGGCCGGGAGGCCTAGATGAGCCATTATGCTCCTGAGAGTTGTACAGAATGTCTACAAAGACACAGGAACCTGCCACTTTAATAAATTTACTAAAGGTCCAATTGTCAGGGGTACACCATGACATCCCCTCCAAAAGAAAACCAAATTTCTGCATCTTGCTTCCCATATTTCAAAGACAGAAGCAAAATTTTTAGGCTTCTTCAG
The DNA here is from genome assembly GCF_047511655.1 of Castor canadensis. Taxonomy (NCBI): domain Eukaryota; kingdom Metazoa; phylum Chordata; class Mammalia; order Rodentia; family Castoridae; genus Castor; species Castor canadensis. The sequence goes on from NC_133393.1 coordinate 145,485,910, forward strand.
GCTCTAGAAGTAACACATTTCATACCTAAAAAGACTGGGGCCATTCGTCCGAAACAGTACTGTCCCACTATGTCAGAAAGTGATTTGAGTCCATTATCAATCAATCATGAAATGGAAATGGTACCTGTTGGATCAGTCTTGAGTCAGACCAGAAAGCACAAACAGCATAAGAAAAGGTAGCCTAGTCCTTCATGCTTCTCACTCTGGCCCCATCTCTAAGATTTCACATGAGGCCATATGAAAGAGTCTCATACTACTAGACTCAGAAAATGGTCTTGAAAGGCAATGGCAAAGGCCAATCTTCAAAATTGATAGAACTTTGGATAAGTGCTTGTCACTCACTTATATGGAAGGACTGAGTGGTCTGAGGGCAGTAAGCAAAAGTTAATGGCCTGACTGGCAGCTGAAGGGCCTGGAAGGAAAACAATGGGAAGATCAGAGATGAGGATGTCTGGGTTAAAGGCATGTGGTTGGATGTATGGGATTAATTCCCACCAGAAAGCATCCAACATGGCAGAGGAGCTAAGCAACGAAGCAGGCAAAATTGAGTCAGGTAGCTAATGCCAGCCAGTCATTTCAGCACCTATCTCCAAGTGTTGACATAAACATCATTTGAACAAGAGACCACAGTGACAAAACTGGAGCTGTATACCAAGTGGGCTTTCACTTACAAGGCTAATCTAGCTACTGTGGTTGCTGAAAGGACAACCCACAGCAAAAGAACAGTGCTGAGCTCCTGGTATAGAACTATCTTTGAAAGGAATAGCAGGATATTTAGTGATAAGATGACTACATTGAATCCCATCATTCCTGGGAATGCCAATGGTTTATTCTTAAAAGAATTGACTCATACTCCAGGTAAGGGTTTGCCTGTCCAGCCTACAAGGCCCCAGTTAACACTACTGTCTAGAGACTTACAAAATACCTGACCAATCACCATTGAATCTCACATAACAGAGGATCCATCCATTGTAGGGGTACAAGAGTGAACACACAATTATGGGACACACTGGTTGCTAACACGTGCTTTATCAGTCAAAAAGCTGCCATCTTGATAGAGCCAATGTTCTGTAGGTCTATTAAATGGTCAGATAAAGTCTCAATTGAAGTTCTATTTTGAATCAGCTCTTTCGTACCTAAGGCAGTATCCTATAAGGATGAGGTGTCATCCTTTAGGATATTGAATGTGAATTGAATTAAAGAACTTTATATAATTCTATGTTCCCAAAAGGAAAAACACACAATAATCAAGGGATATAAGCAGGAGTGGTCCCATTTATCATCATTTCCAATAATCCAATGGGGGATTATGGCTTTTTTTTTTGCTGTCTGGCCATGAAACTGTGGACCCCAAATGGTTTACAAGTCTTCATAAGGTTCTCCTTGAACTGTAAGTTGTAGTTCCTCTTCAGAACTATGAAATCTTTATGTCTACAAGCCAGTAAGCAAGGGAAATCATCATCTCATTGGGGTTAACTATCTTTGATCAGCAGGAGGATTTAGAGATGCAGTTAACAAGTTAGGGGAGGGGAAAAGAATACGTGTGGGACTCAGGTGACCTCAGATGCCTCAGATGGCACAACTGTGATGCACCTGTTTGAATCTGAAAGAATTACAGTAACCCCAGCTTGAGTAGGGTATACTCTCAAACTCTTCAGTAATGCTACTAACTGAAGCAGAGCTGAGGGTGAGAGAAATTTAGAATGGATGGTAGAGGAGGGAGACAATGAACACCAGAAGCATTCACCAAATCCACTGTAATGATGGGATTATAGATCACCCCACTCCCACTTCTAAGATTCTCCAAAGGAAGAGAAACACACCAGAGCCCTGGAGAAACGGCACTGTGAACATGTGTGCAAATGTGGATTGACACTTCACAAGGTGACACCAAGGTGTGCTACTTTCTTCACCTCCAAAAAAATATTCACTGCATAATTGTTAGAAGAATGGTACCTAAAAGTCTCAATCTTTAACTCCTTCAGGAAGTTAAAATTTTGAGGCCAATCGCACTTATCTCAGGAAAGCCCCAAGCCATTAAATGAGCAAAATGATATTTTTGTCCTGGTCATGTTTACCCAATGGGAAACTTCTCTGGCAAGCAATCTTTGCTCCAGACCTCCCTCTTCCTCTGCTCAATCTTGTTTCTTTCTCTTTTCTTCAACAAAGTAATCAAAATAAACTTTTCAGTCCTAACTCTGTCTTAGCATATGTTTCTCAGCTTCTCTGAGAACTCAAGCGGTGTGAGGATATAACTAGAGATGTACAGATATTAGAAAAACACCCAATAGGAGAGCAGGAACAACTTTATGGCAATACACTTGAAATATACATAAAACAAACACATTCCAAGAAAAATGCAGTAATCAAAACTAACACAAAAATATTTTGAAATGAATGAGCCTATGCCTATTAAAAGAATTAGATGCATAATTAAAATTTAGTAAAATTCATTGATAAAGTCATTTGAGTCTGTGGTTTTGTTGGTGGGAAATTTTTAGTTGGTTTACAATAGAAGTCTTCTGTTTCCTGGTTGACAGTCTGTCTAGCTGCACTACTCACTACTGAAAGCGGGATACTGTCATGTACAGCTTTTGTTGTTGAGGTGTCTCTTTCGCTCTGCTTTTCCTTTATTGTCTTGTGAGGTTTACCATTACATACATGCATGTTTAGAATTGATTCTTCTTGACGGATTTGCTCTTTTATTTTCAAAGGTCACTTTTTGTTTCTAGTGACATTTTTTATCTTAAAACCTACTTTGTCTGATATAGGGAAGTCATTTCAGATCTCTTGTGGGTACTACATGTGACATTATATGCTTTCCCATGTGATTACATTCAAACAATATGTGCGTCTCTTTAGACAGCATAGAGTCAGATCATATTTTCTATCCATTACGCCAATATCTGCCTTTTGATCACATTATCCCAGTCCTTTCACATCAAACATAAGTGCTAATAAGGTAGGATTTACGTCTGTCATTTTCTGTTTGTTTCTATGCACATAATGTCTTTTGTCCCTGTATTCCTCCATTACATCTTAAATTGAAGCAATCTAATTTTTATTAATTAACACAAACATAATTTAAACAGAATATAAAATCTTTGCATGTCCTTTCTTTAGTAGTATTATATCTTTATATATACTGCATATACCTTATGTTATTGTCTTTCAAATGAAGAAGAAAAAGTTACAAATACATTTAGAATGTCTTTTATTTCTTGGTCTTTTGAGAGCTTGGACTATGTGGTCTAGGCTGGCATCGAACTCACCATCCTCCTGCCTCAGCCTCCAAAGTGCTTGGATTACAGTCATGTGCTACCTACCACACCTGGCTTATAATAATGTCTTTTATATACCTTCAGCAGTGTTCTTTACTTCTTTCTGTGGATTCAAATTATCATCTTTCATCTCAGTTTGAAGGGCTCCCTTCAGTATTTCTAAAAATAATATAGCAACTCTGGAAATCAAATCCACCCCTAGATTTCATCTTTGTAGCTGTTACTGTGGCTTATTTAATGACTTTCCTGGATTAATTTTGTAGTCTGAATTCTTTTTCATATGAGGTCATTGGAGTTTCTGTTTAGTTAACTCATTGATCAGAAATTCCCTTAATTTCTTTGAACCAATAAAACTCCTAGTCATTGCTCTGTGTGTTGCTTGCTCATGTCTTCAATGCTCCGGCAAAGGGCTTACAGTTCTTCCTTCACCTTCATTTCCTGCATGGACAGCACCTCAAGGTCAGTCAGTTGTGAGAAATTAGGGTCTTCGAAGAGTGGGAGTGCACCTTAAGGAGGGCAAGGCCCTTTGTTCACTGATACATTCCAGTCACCATGAACAGAGCCTGATGTACCATAAGGGATTTTATACATGCATTTTCATTTCTTTAAATATTACTGACTGTAGATCAACGGAGCTGGGATGTTATGCTCCCTCGTTTCCCTGGGTCAGAGAGTGGTTAATGAAAAAACTATCTTAAGTGAGTACTACAAAAGAGTATTTTCTGATACCATGCTGTTTTCATTACTATGGTTCTGTAGTATAGTTTGAACTCGGGTATTAGGATGCCTCCAGCTTTGCTCTTTTTGCTCAGGATTATTTTGGGGTCTTTTGTGTTTTCATTTCTATTTCTGTGAAAAATGTCTGGAATTTTGATGGGGATTGCGTTGATGCTGTAGATTGCTTTCCATAGTGTAGCCATTTTCACAATTGTTTCTGCTGATCCATGACAGTGGGAGGACTTTTCATCTTCTAATGTCTTCTTTGACTTCCTTCTTCAATGCTTTATACTTTTCATGATAGACATCTTTTGTTTTCTTAGTTAAATTTATTCCTATGTATTTTCTTTTAGCAGGGAAGGTGGCATGGGGAAAAGAAAAAGCAATAAAAGGAGTTAATCTGATTAAACTACAATACATGCACAGAGGGATGAAAGTGCTTTGTACCACTAATATACATTAATAATAATTTTTGAATAGTGTTGGTCTTTTAATAAAATTATACATCACAGAAACCTAAAAAGCTGGTTTATAATTTTTTATTTTAAAATAGTGAAATTATAAGTGAATTGTTTTATAGCCTTCTACATTATTCTGTGTTCTCCAAATTCTACACATTGACCAAACCTGTAACTTTAAAGTAAATATACTATTCCTTAAATGAAAAAAATATCCAAATAAGATAGGCACATGATTGAAAGTACCTGTCATCTGCTATGCTTCTTGCTATCATATACATCTCCATATTATCTACTCAGTGAATGTTTATTTAATGTCTGCTGGCTGCCAGGGAATCACGTGGTGAAGGAATCAAAGCCCCTACCCTCAAGGACTTTGCTTTTTAGGAATCATTTCAAATTCTTTTAGCATCTTTGTCTGGTCATTAACCCACATCACCACAAAGTAGAAATCTACTGCCTTTTCTTGGTATATCAAATGTTAGCCCTAATTTATGGGTCTATTTTTCTATTAATCTATCTGTGTAATTTTTTAGTTCTTTTGTTGGGATAGTTGCCATATAATTTATCATCTAACCAGGACATTTTTGACAGGAAAGAGAGTGCTATTAATATATATGCCAAGATAACAGACAGTGATAGATGCTGCTCCAGGAAAACTTCTCATCAGCTACTTTGAAGTTCTGAATAACAAACTAATATTTTTATTCCATTAGGTATTCACTCCCTTTTTTAAATCATCCTTTCTCCTCCCCTTAACTGCTGTCTAGTCTATATTTTCACTCTGATATTGCAAAGTGAATGATATTTAAATTTTAAAGACATCTTTATATCTTCAAGTCTTTGCCTAGAGGTTGATTCTAAATTGTGAACGTCAACAAATGATTTTATTGTTTCTAGAACTTTGGAAGTATTTTTTTCTTACTGAGCTAGTGATTGCTTCAATTTCATTTCCTTTTTCATGGAGCTTTTGCTTTTTTATGCTATAGTTTTCAATTGCCTGTCCTTTTAAATTCTTGCATATTTGGAACAAGGCTTTAATTCACAATTTTATTTAACTTCTCCTTCCAATAAAGTGTTCTTTTAAGTCCCCACTTTGCTTTATGAGTAGCTACTTCTTCCTTACACATTTAGGTCCTTCATCTGCTGAGGAGCTTTCTTCATTTCTGTACCTATTTATGGGACACTTTTCCTGTAGTGGAATGTTGAGGAAAGGAGATAATTGTATCTTTGATGTTAAATCTTTTATACATTAGAAAATATTTGAGACTGTGTTTTCCTCATTATTAACTCCTCTCTGCAATGAAGATGCAAACCTACTTCCCCTTCTCCCATGCTTCTCCACCACCTTTCTACTTCTGCTTCTAGAATTTGGAATGTATCCTACACTATTACTATTATTTTTCACTTCATTTATTTTTATTTACTTTTTATGAATACTTTTGCATTTGAATTCTGTCTTGTAACTAATGTTAAGAAAAATCACTGAGTCAAACTGACTTTTAATTGGTTTTAATCTCACAGCACCTCCTCAAGAGAAGGGCTGTAGCCTAGTTGCTGAAAATTCTGTAAATATCTGTCCTACTCCTGAGGATGAAAAGAAAGAAAGGAACAGTTTCCATGGAAGCCCAGTCAGGATGGTCTCTCCCTCTTGAATTCATCCCCTACCTTCTCTGTATGTTGTTTTGGCATCTCACAACACAATTTCTGGTAATAGTTTCTGCAGCTAATAATGCAGGGCACAAACCCATCCCTAATGTAACAGGCTGCATGAACCAATTAAACATCTGCTCAAGACTCAGTTTCTTCATCTGTCAGATGATGACAACAGTGTCTGTCTCCGGGGATTATGGTGAAGATAAATGTGATATTGCACAAAGATCACTTCTCACAAAGCTGATTACATGATAAATCTTTAATAAGTGCTGGCTCTAGTTATTATAGACTGTAATTGTAAAGTATCTTCTTCCATAATCAGATAGGTCCAGTTTCTGTGAGGTCTGGCCACCTTCTACTCATTGGATCATGGTCCCATCAGGAATGTCTGTTTACATGTTATAATCATAAATATCCAGAAGGACAGATGCTTTATTTTCTGGAGTAAATAAAAAGACAACAATCTCTCTCTCTCTTTTTCTTTCCCTCTCTTTTTCTTTCTCTCTCTCTGTCTCTCTTTCTCTCTCTCTCTCTCTCTCTCTCTCTCTCTCTCTCTCTCTCTCCTGAATATTGAATCTAGGGCTTCATGTATTCTAGGCAAGTGTTCTGCTACTTAAGCCGCACCATCAGCTCAACAATAAACTTCTAAATCAGTTATAAATCTGCTTAACTTCTGGATCAACAATTTCTTAGCTGTGAAACTTTGGGTAAGTCACATAATTTCCCTGTGTCTTAATTTTATCAGCTACAAAATAGTAGATGATGATACTTCCTAATTTTCAGAGTGAATAAATGAATCACATGTAATAGCACACATTAAAATGCTTCAAGACTATATCTACATCAAGATCAAAGTGTCATTGTCACTATGGTGGGCACACAGAAAACTCAAGTTCTTCCAAAAGTGGCATTATTCTCCTTGGTGCTGGTCTACCTTTCTGTCTTAATGAACCTCTGGACCAAACACCCTGTTTGGCACACCCAGAGTCCCATTCTGACCTCCTCTTTCTTGATCTTCTCTAAGCCATATTGTCAGCTCTGGCTTTGAAAGCCTACTTTATCCATGCCTCTCAAGTGTGAACTTGGGGGTTGGACTTGGTATATGTGGTATTTAAACTTGATTAGACTTGGATTTCATATGACTTTGCAGTGTTTGGTGGAGTCAGTTAGGAATTCCTCACTCTGGTTCCTACCCTGTGGCACACAGCACCCATTTCTGATCCCCTGATCTTCACACATCCCCTCCCCTCTTACGCACCGGCTAGAGTACACCAAAACAGTGATTCCCATTTGGCCGCATTTCTAAATTTCAGACTTGGGTATAGCTGAAAGTTTCATATTTAGGTCAAAAGGATTTGAGACAAAGGCAGTCTGTGAGAATCTCTGTGAATTCTTTCTAATTGAGCAATCACCCAGTGCAGTAGACAACAAAATCAGACATAGACAAGTGCTTGGTGGAGTGTGCTGGGAGAGAAATGGAATAGGTTGCACAAGTTATAAATGACTGAATTAGTGACAGATTCCCAGGGGTGAGTTCAGAACTATCCCAGAAAGTTCAGCAAAAACATCTGCTCAGATGAAGACATCTGCTCAATAAAAGCACCACATAACAGTTCAAAAGCAAAGAAAATAATGGTGTGAATTAAAATTTAAAATGATCCAAAAAATTAGTATAGCATTGGATACTTTCTTCAATGTTGCTGGGATCCCTAATTCTGTAGGCTCCATGTAGATGTTGCCTTCATTCAGTTCAAAGGCACAACATAAAAGCAAATGTCCAATAAAGATCAACCTATCCGTAAGCATCGTGCTCTTGTGGCACCCGGTTCTGTGGTAGGTCCTTTACGGTAACAGTTCCAGTCATAGAATTGAAACAATTTCAGACATACTAGAAATAAAATATAGAGGTGAGAGGAAAGGACTAGACTCATAACAAGTATTGAATCCCCATTGTCAGAGTTATTTCTGAATTCAATACTTAACAAATGTTTCTTAAGCACCTATGGTATGCCAGGCACCGTTGTAGAACTGGCGACAGGGAAGTGAACAAGACACCCGTGTACCTACCCTGTTGGAGCTTCTATTCAGAGGCTGAGATAGTTACTACACAGACAGTGTTAAATGCAGGATGAGAAGCTAGAAGAAGGGGATGTAGCTAAAGGTGACCACTATGCAGAAGACTCAGAGCAGGAACCTGTCTGAAGTGACTGAGCTATATCTTGGTCTGAAGGAAGTGCAGTGCAGATAGAGGGGAAAGAGAGCAAAGTAGTTATCAGCTTAGTATGCCTAATCCACAGCAAGGAGCAAGTGTGGCTAGAGATGGGCCTGACTTTTAGAGCCCTTACTAAGTTATGGTGAGAAATTTGGGGTTTGGAGAAAGTGACTCAACTGAACATGTTCACATGTAAATAAATCTCAGTGAACAGATTCTCTGTTAGTTAATATTTCAGTAACAGTTCAAAGTTAAAAATGATAGGATCAAAGTAGCCTCACCTTCTCGAATCTGCCAGCTTTCCTCCCTTAGGTCTTACTAAGACAGAAGACCTGATGCTTCAATCCTCATCATCATCCCAACCAATCTGTGGAAGAGAAGATTAAAATGTTGGGAAAAATGTCTCTAGTTGAAACTCTTGGCTGAACTATAGGCATATATACCTTCATCCCAATGCAACTTTGAGAGTAGAAATGGCAGAAAACTCCCCAGGAGTCTGGAGACCCCTGGAACGAATATACCTTCGAGAGTAACCAATCCTCACCTGGAGATTTCTGAATGTGAAATGCAGAAGGGGATGGGGGAAGAATGGGAAGAAAAGAGGGTGAGAGGGACTCCAAAAATAAGCCATGTTCAAATGTGTGCACTCTCACCAGCCTGTCGTGAGGACACTACTAGCCAATAATCACATACACCTGCAAGCCACCCCCTCCAGTGATCAGAGGGTGGAAGATTTGTAACTACAAGAGTTGGGGAATGAGGGGAATATTGCTCCCTGACAAGTGGAAGTAAACAGAACTTATTTGGAATTTTCACATGGAATGAGCATCTAGGGTTTCCCACCACTCTTCTATTTGTGAGGTTTATCTAATCCTTTGTGGGTCAGATTCTAGGATGGCAGGTATGCAGCAGAGTTGTCAAAAACCCCAAACAAAGAATAACAGTCTGACATTATCTGACTTCAAGACTTCCTATAAACCTATAGTAATCAAGATAATGTGATATTGGTGAAAGAACAGACAATAGATCACAGGAACAGAATAGAGAGTCCAAAAACAGATCCACACAAACATACTCAACTGGTCTTTGACAAACTAGCAATGGAAATTTGGTGGAGAAAGGATAGATAGCCTTTTCAACCAATGGTGTTGGAATAACTAGGTGTCCATATTCAAAGTACACTACATGCATCTGTGGAATTTTAACAATGAAATCCCTCCACCACACTATCAATGTATGCTGATTAAAAATAACTGTGAGTCTACGCTTAACTTTTCTTCTTTCACAAAAAGTAAATCAAAATGAATCACAGACCTAAATGTAAAGTGCAAAATCATAAAAATTCTAGAAGACGATGCTGGAGAAAATCTAGATGACTTCAATTTGAAAGCTTTTTATACAACACGAACAATAAGATCCATGAAAGAAAAAAAAAAAGAATGACAAATTGGCCTTCATGAGAATTAACAGCTTTTGCTTGTGAAAGGTACTGTTGAGATATTGCAAAGACAAGCCACAAACTAGGAGAAAACATTTTCAAAATACATACTTAATTTAGGACTTGTATTAAATATATACTTGTGTTGTTGAAACTCAACAATAACAAAATAAATAAGCAAGCAGGCTTTTAAATGACCTAGACGAATTTCTCATCAAAGATATACACAAATTAAAACTGTGCACATGAAAAGATGCCTCACATGGTATGTGTAGGGAATTGCATGTTAAAATGAGACACCACGTTACACCTATTACAATGGTTAAAATACAAAACATTGATGCCAGCACCAGTGGCTCATGCCTGTAATCCTAGCTACTCAAGAGGCAGAGATCAGGAGGATCACGGTTCGAAGCCAGCCCAGCCAAATAGTTTGCAAGACCCTATCTTGAAAAAAACCTGTCACAAAAAAGGGCTGATGGAGTGGCTCAAGCCACTGACAGGGCAACAGAAACTGCCATTTATGTTTGGTAAGATACAAAATCAAAATGATACAACCACATATTCCCTACAAAGTTTGAGTCTTACTATACAATCCAGGAATACTCCTGGGTATTTACCCACATGGGTTGAAAAGTTATATCCACACAGAAAACTGTACAGAAATGTTTAAGGCAGCTTTATTTCATAAGTGTCAAAAATTAGAAGCAACCAAGAGTCCATTAAAAGATGAATGAATAAACGAACTACAGTGCATGTATACAAAGCAGTAGTCAATAATGAAAAGAAATGAGCTATCGTGCCACAAAAAGACATGAAGGAAACTTAAATACATACTGCTAAGTTAAAGAAGCCAATCCAGAAAAGCTATATATCATGTGGTCCTAACTATACATATGGTATTTCAGAAAAGGCAAAACTATAGAGATGTTCCCATGTTCATTGCAGCATTTTTACAGCAGTCAAGATATGGACTGAATCGTGAATGGACAAACCAAAGGTGATATATATACATAAATATGTTGTGTGTGTGTGTATTTTATACATATGTAAGTTTATATATACAATGGAATATTATTCAGCCATAAAAAGATGTGTTCATCATTTGCAAAGACATTACATTAGATGAAATAAACCAGGAATAGAAAGACAAAAACCACTCGCATGTGCAATCTAAAAAACTTGATCTCACGTAAGTTGAGAGCAGAAGAGTGGTTACCAGAAGTTGAGGAGAACAGGGGAAGGTGGAGATAGGGAAAGACTGGTCAATGGGTACACTGTCAGTGTTAAGTAGAAGAATAAAGTTCTGCTGATCCATGAAGGATGATTACCACTAACAATAATGTATAATATATTTCAAATAGCTAGAAGAAAGGATTTTGAATGTTTTCACCACAAAGAAATGATAAATATTTAAGAATATGGATAGATCAATCATGTTGATTTGATAGCTATCCAATGTTGTTATTCAATGTGTACATGTATTGAAATATTACATTGTACCCCACAAAATGTATAATTATTATGTCAATATTTTTTTAGAAAAAATGATACGTGATGCATAAAATTTTGAAGTGTTGTGTCAGAAGTTAATCCCAATAGTCACAATTTACAAAAATTACTCCACTGATGGGCAACATCACCAGAAAGATCCTTCTCAAAATTTAGAATTATAGAAAGGATTATTGATGATCTTGCATTTGTGAAGGGCAATTGATGCTGCTTTCAAATATAACAATGAAAAACAAATTGTGAGATGTGGAAATACTGATAATCAAGTAAAACAAGTATCAAGTTAATAAAAATAGTATTATTTAATGATATGAAATGATGTGACATCAAAACAGTTTTATGCCATTTTTAAGTTTATATTGTTGTTTATTTATCAGTATTAGGTTTTATAAGAAATGAAATATTTGTTTTTAAAAAATCAGTGGTTCCTGGAGTTGGAGTTAGGACTTTACTGCAGCAAGATGATTCTGTATGACATTGCAATGGTGGATACATGTTGCTCTGCATTTGCCAAGCTCATAAAACTGTATAGCACCTGGTGAGCCTTAATGCAAACTATGGGCTTTAATTAATGACAATCCACCAATGTTGGTTCATTAATTTTACTAAATTTGCTACCATACTGCATGACGTCAATGATGGGGGAGCCAGGGGGAGGGGTCATATTGAAACTCTGTGCCCTATATGCTCAATTTTCCCAATCATAAAACTTTTCTAAGAAACAAAGTCTATTAATTTTTAAATGACAAGATGAAAAATATGAACAACTATCAACACCCAGAGTCATGTGATGAATCACAGTTGAGGGGCAAATACAGGATGTTAAAATTTATGCAGGTCTATGGTCAGAAAATCACCAGCATGTAGATTTCATGCATACATACAAATGGGGCTTCCCATTCCCACTGGCTGATTATGAAAAAGTTCTTATAAAGAACCAAGAAAGGATGAAGGAGCTTCAAGTGAGACATCATGATTCTTTTCTTCTACAGTTTTCTTCTTTTTATTGTATTTAAGTAATTATATTACTAAGTAAGTATTTAAGTAATACAATAATATACTATGTATATGATATACATAGTGAAGTTATTACTATAGTTAAGCAAATTACACTCTCCAGCACCTTCCACAGCTACATTTTCGTTTTGGTGAGATGCATTTGAATTCAGGGCTTCACACTTGCAAAGAAGACACTCTATTGCTTTGAGTCACACCTCCAGTCCCACGGCTACAATTTTCATTTTTGTGGTAAGAGCACCTAAAATCTACCCTCTTGGCATACTTTCAGTGTGCAGTACAGTATTATTGCCTACGGTCTTCATGCCACACTTTAGAGCTCTAGACTATGCATCCTATGTAACTGCAGGTTTGTACCCTGGACCTAATAGTGTCTCTGGTCCCTCACCCTCTGCACTCCTGGTAACTACCACCCCATAACTCTCTATTTCTGTGTATTTAACTTTTTCTTCAATTCCATACATAGGTGCAATCATATAGCATTTCCTTTCTGTGTCTGGCTTATTTCACTTAGTGTAACATCCTCCAGGTTCATCCATGCTGTTACAAAGAGCAGTATCTCCTTATCTAAGGTTGACTACTATCCCATTATATTTATATAAATATTATATCATAATTTCTTTACCCATTCATCTGACCATGGTCTTTAGGCTTTTCCCATATCTTGCCTATTGCAAAAAAAATGCCACAAATGACTATATGAGTAGGTATTTTTTGAGGTGCTGATCTCATTTCCTTTGAATATATACCCAGATGCAGTATTGCTGGATCACTGGGTAGTTATATTTTTAATTTTTTAAAGAGCCTCCATACTGCTTTCCACTAGGGCTATGCCAATCTACATTCCTACCAACAGGGTACAATGATTCCCTTTTCTCCATGCCCTCACCAGTTCTTCTTCTCCTCTTTCTCCTTATTCTCCTTCACCTACTCCTTATTCCTCTTCTCCTTCTCCTCCTCTTTCTCCTCTTCTTCTTCTTTTCTCCTTTTCCTCCTCCTCCTTCTCTTTTTCCTCCTCTCCTTCTTCTTCTTGAAGAAGAATTCGGGCCTTCTCCACTTGAGCCATGACCCCCGTCCTTTTGCTTTTATAGGACTGTTTTGTCTTGCTTTGTTTCGGGTAGGGTCTCGTGACAATTCTGCCTAGTCTTGAGCTTGCACTGTGATTCTCCTACCTCCAGCTCTGGAGGACCCAGCTTGCTTTCTTTTCATTTATTCATTTATTCATATGTGCATACATTGTTTGGGCCATTTCTCCCCCTGCTCCCTGCCTCTGCCATCCCCTCCCTCTCCCCCACACTCCCCTAGCTTCAAGGCAGAACCTGTTCTGCCCTCTTCTCCAATTTTGTTGAAGAGAAGACATTAGCAATAATAAGAAAGATACAGTATTTTTTACTAGTTGAGATAAGGATAGCTATACAGAGAGATTCCTAGCATTGCTTCCATGCACAAGTGTATTATAACCCGAATTGATTCATCTTTATCAGACCTCTTCAATACTTTACAGTCCCCTTCCCATAGTGACCTCTGTCATTTTAAGGCAACTATATTACCCAGTTTGTTTTTGAGACAGGGTCTTACTAACTTTTTTGCCCAGTCTGACCTCAAATCACTATCCTCCTGTTTCTGCCTCCCACATAACTGGGATTACAGGCCCACTAATACGTCTTAACTCTTATCTTTTTATAGTAGCCATTCTTGTAGGTGTGAGGAGATAGTGGTTTTAACTTGCATTTCACAGTTATTAATGATATTGATCACTTTTTCATATACCTGTTGGCTATTTGTATGTCTTCTTTGGGAAAATGAGTCTTGATGATTTTGAAGCTAGCATGATAGCAGTGGATATAGAAGAAAATAGAGTTAAGAGATGCTTAGGAGGCAGAATTTTGGTAATGTTTTGGTTATGCAGCACAGGAGAGAAGCAAAAGTCTAAGATTGTTCTCAGGTTTTGGCTGAACAATTGGATGGAGATATTAGAAATGGGGAAAACTGGGGAGTAAGCCAGTCAGGAAGGAAGAGCATAAATTTCCTTTTGGATTTGTTGAGATCAGAGTACCTGTAAGACTTTCAGGAACAGATGTTGAACAGATAGTTAGATACATCAATCAGAAGCCAGCTGGGGGCCTGGGCTGAGGTGTAGAGGTCTTGAGGACTTTAATGCATAAGCACATCTTAGATGGGGGGCTCCTTGGTCTAAGCTAGCATCAATGGGAGCTGGTCTTTCTGAGTATATTCCAGACACTGGGAAGAATACTGTATACTAACTGCGTTATTCAGTCTTCAACCCAACCCTATAAGATAAATATTAGTAATATCACCACTTTAAAAAATAATAAAATTAAGGCTCAGAAAGGTAAGTCTCCCATTGCACTAACCTGGTAAGTGACAAAGGTAAAATTCTACACCTTGCCCATATTTTCCATGCTCCATACTTTAAAACCCTATGTTTTCAAGGATCAACATTTCAAGTGTTCAGGATTTGAGCATATTTTCACCTATTTCAGCTCAGCCAGATAAGGGTACATACCTACCAAGTCTTGCCTCCTACCCAGAGATCTTAGCCTTTATCTAAGTGTTCTGTAAGAGGAACTATCTGCTAGAAATTTGTTACTACATTCTTTTTCATGCTTCTTTAATTTCTGTTTGGTGGCAATGACTAGAAAATGTGATCAGATAGTTTTCAAGTCTCGTTAGTCAAATTAATATTTGTACCACAGGCAAAGTGAAATTTTGGCAGGAAGGAATTAGAGACAGAGATTGCTGTTGGTAGAAAAATTAAATAGATTGTTTCATTTGAAAAAAGAAAACAGCTCTCAGTTTACAAAATGATGTTTTTTTAAAGATTCCCTGGGATGAAATCAACCCAGGAGGGGGAGCTCAAGTTAAGAAACTCCATGGCGCTGGGGCCACAGGTCCCCACTTGGCCTCGCTAGACCTCACTTCTACTTCTCTCAAAGGAGAACAGGTGCCTGATTATCTCATGGGGTTGGAATGAGATGCAGGTGAGATAACTGACAGGAAAGCTTTCTGAAGTGTAAAAAGTATTAAGTAAATACAATTTAAATAATGATTATGCTTTGTAGACAGACAAGCCACAGTGATTCAGAGATGCAATCTGGGCTGAGGATTGCAGCCAGACCCCAAAAGGTGCAGCAGGAGATGGACAGAACTTAGTGCTTGCTAGGACAAAGACCCTCACTTGACGGTGAAGACAAAGGAACAAGAGAAGGCAGGAGATTCGCCCAAGGCCAGGTCAGAGCTGAGATGCACCCCCACATCACTCCCTCTCATCTGGTGGTTTTTCCCTCTTTCCTTTAGCTAAGAGATCTCTGCTGTTACTTGGTTCAATACCACCTCCTGCCAGAAAAGGATCTCTAACAGAATAGCCCAGCTGGAAGTCTGGGCCATAGTAAGATAGATGGCTTTGAGAAGAAAAAGATGATAACCTAAGCTTTTGGAGGATTATTGGTTCCACATAACTGAAGGTATGGGTAGAACAAGAAAAGCACCAATAATAATAGCAGTTCTCAGGCCCTAACTGCTCAATACATGCCTTGATCTGTGCATTTTACTACATCTGTATCTCATATTTTGTCTTCACAATGGCATGTGTGCATTGGTTGCCACTATTGACTCTAGTTTATAGATGGAAACCTGAGGCTTGGCAATTGTGTTAGCTTTCTATTACTGTAACAAAATACCTGAGAGAATCAGCTTATGAAGAAGAAAGGTTTATACCATGTCTGTCATCCCAACTATGACAGAGGCTGAGATGGGGAGGATCATGGTTCCAGGCCAGACTAGGCAAAAAGTTTGTCAGACCCCATCCCAACCAAAAAATTGGCATAGTGGTGCATGCCTGTCATCCCAGCTAATAGAAGAATCATGGTTCAGACTGGCCCAGACATAAAGTGAGACCCTATCTCAAAACGAACCACAGCAAAAAAGGGCTGAAGGAGTGGCTCAAGCAATAGAGTACCTGCTTAGCAAGCATGAAACCTTGAGTTCAAATGCAGTACCTTCAAAATAAAAAAAAGAAAGGTTTATTTTGAATCAATGTTTTGGAGGTTTTAGTTTATGACCAAATGGCTCCATTGCTTTTGGAACTATGGTGAGGTCACACACCAGGGTGGGAGCACATGATAGAGGAAGCCCTGTCCCATCATGACCAGGGTGCAAAAGAGGAAGAGGAAGAGACCAGGATCCCACAATTCTCTTTCAACAGCCTAAAATCCAGTGTCCTACAACCTCCTCCATACCCCACCTCTTTAAGGTTCCACCACATCCCAACAATTCTACTCTAAGGAACAAGCCTTTGACACGTGGGCTTTTTTAGAACCTTCCAGATCTAAACTGTAACAGAGATGTGAAGAAATTTGGACTGGTCTGCAGGCTATAAAAGGTAAAAGCAGAGCTCACCCCAGCTAATATGGCTCTCAGTTTCCAGATTTAAACCACTGGGCACATTCTACTTCACTAACTCCCATAGTCACCCATGCTCCTCACTAATTGGGTCGTCTAGCTTTCTCTCTTACTTTAAGTCTGAAGAAAACATGGAGTGTGATCCCTCTCCTCCTCATCCAGTAGGGAGAGTCCGGCAAGACAGAACATGCAGCCTCTGCATTCTGTCTCCCCTTCATTCCCACCATTCCACCTGCCCAACACTCTCTTTTTTTCTCTGCTTATTCAAAACCTATTATTTTTTAAAGACTATGCTGAATCTCCACCTCCAGCAGGTTTTCCCAGCCCTACCAGCTTCTTTCTCTTCTGATTCCCACTGGCATTTGTTCCCTGAGTTTTCTACCCAGCTCCTGGAGGAGTCAACCTTCTGACAACTGGTTATTTTTTCATTTGCTGATTAGATCTTAAGCAATGTTCATCCTATATCCTCAACTGCACTAGAAGCTCCTTATGGGCAATGTCAATGGCTTCCTCTCTAAGTCCTCCAGGGTGTCTGGCAAATGGTTAAGCGGGTTACTAACAGTCATGTTTAAAAAAAACTAAGAACAGAAGGAGAAAGTTACTGAGGGGAAACTTTCAGCTAAATAGAAGGATAACTTTCTCCATTGATACCCACCTTTTTTTTTCTTTTTCTTTTATTATTCATATGTGCATACAAGGCTTGGTTCATTTCTCCCCCCTGCCCCCACCCCCTCCCTTACCACCCACCACTCCGCCCCCTCCCCCCCAATACCCAGCAGAAACTATTTTGCCCTTATTTCTAATTTTGTTGTAGAGAGAGTATAAGCAATAACAGGAAGGGACAAGGGTTTTTGCTGGTTGAGATAAGGATAGCTATACAGGGCATTGACTCACATTGATTTCCTGTGCGTGGGTGTTACCTTCTAGGTTAATTCTTTTTGATCTAACCTTTTCTCTAGTACCTGTTCCCCTTTTCCTATTGGCCTCAGTTGCTTTTAAGGTATCTGCTTTAGTTTCTCTGCGTTAAGGGCAACAAATGCTAGCTAGTTTTTTAGGTGTCTTACCTATCCTTACCCCTTCCTTGTGTGCTCTCGCTTTTATCATGTGCTCAAAGTCCAATCCCATTGTTGTGTTTGCCCTTGATCTAATGTCCACATATGAGGGAGAACATACGATTTTTGGACTTTTGGGCCAGGCTAACCTCACTCAGAATGATGTTCTCCAATTCCATCCATTTACCATTTCTTCATGGCTGCATAAAATTCCATTGTGTATAGATACCACATTTTCTTAATCCATTCGTCAGTAGTGGGGCATCTTGGCTGTTTCCATAACTTGGCTATTGTGAATAGTGCCGCAATAAACATGGGTGTGCAGGTGCCTCTGGAGTAACCTGTGTCACAGTCTTTTGGGTATATCCCCAAGAGTGATACCCACCTTTTTTGATGATACTGGGATTTGAACTTAAGGTCTTACACTGGCTAGGCAGGTGTTCTACCACTTGAGCCCCACCCCTAGCCTTTTCTGCTTTAGTTTTTTTTTTTTATTTCTTTTTTTTCCTTTATTCATTTGTGCATACAATGATTGGGTCATTACTCCCCCCTTCCTGCCTCTCCCTCCCTTTCCCCCCAACCCCTCCCTCTCACCCCCTTTAGTTATTTTTTGAATACATCTAGGCTGGCCTGGACCATGACCCTCCTGTTTACACTTCCCATATACATGGGATGATAGGCATGCACCATGACAACAGCTTTTATTGGCTGAAATGGGATCTCACTAACTGTTTACCAAGGTTGACCTTGAATTGTGATTTTTCCCAATCTCCCCCTCCCAAGTAACTAGGGTTACAGGTGTGAGCACACAGTAAGCTCATCAACACTCTTTTTAAAGCAATGGAACAACTGTCTTTGGGAAGTCAGCATTTGAGTATCATTGGACTCATTGGAGGTATTTATACAAAGGCTAACTCGGGGATACATTGTGTGGAATTCCTGCTTTAGGGGAAGTTGGTGGAGTAAGTCTCCAAGATCCCCTCTAGATATAAGACTGTGAACCCATGACAAATGAGTGAGTGAATGAATGAATTCAGATGTCAGTCATTTACACTTGGGCTCTCCCTCAGGGCAATTGAGACATGGTGTTCTGCATAATTCAGTCTTTTATCTGAAAGACACTGGTGTGAAGTACGTGGAAAGCATATTTTATTTCACTATTTTCCAAATGATAAAACAGAGTTATTGAAGTAAAAACAATTTGCCAAAAGCCAGCAGTTGGGCACACAGCAGAGGCAGCCTTCAGAATCCCAGGCCGGTTCAGTCTTTGCTTCAAAAGTCCCAGACAGCTCACTGTAGCCCCCACATCTGCTCTCCTTTGAAGCATAGAGGGAAAGCTGGCAGAAAACCTACAGAAATTTAAGTTTTGCCCAGCTCTGTGCCTTCAGCCACCAAGTCATTTGGGTTTTACTTCTTGAATATTTCTCAGTTTAGTTCCTTCCTCCCCATAAACACTGTACTGCTTCGAGGTCTCCTTTGTCAACAGAGTCCCTGGGGTTAGGCAGCCTGGATTCACTTCTCAAACCCGGTTCCTTGGACATGTCACTGACCATGCTCAATCTCATAGGCAAAGTCATAAATATTAGTGTTCACCCACAGAGTTGTGGTGATGACAAAATGAAATTGTGTAGAAATGGTGAATAGGTGGAGCTTAAAATGGTGTCTGACACACATACAAATTCAATATATGCTAAATTTTGACTATTTATTGGGTAGAGGGTATTAAGAGTTCTTTTTTTCTAATTGTGAAAATTTGACCTAGTGATAGCTACTCTGTGATTCAGTTTCTGCAGCTGTAAAATATTTTTGTGAGGAACATGTTGATATATAAGTACAGTGCTTAGAAATTGTGTAGTGAATTTCAGGTGATCTGATGATGGCATCATTATTTTTCCTGATGAGTGATGACTTCTTGGACATGGCCTCTTGCAGAACTACATGGCGTGTGCTCTGCCCATCAGAGTTTGGTCTACAATCAAATCATCCTGTGTAGACCACATATCTGTCATTGTTTTACATTTATTTATGATTTCAACTTTTATTATCTCCATCATCATGCCCCTCTTCTTGATAGAATTTCCATTCTCTTCACTACCCTTATGCCTATCACCAAAGGCCTAAGCCTGCCATGGAACTAAAGCCACCATCCCGTGTCTATCATGAGGTATTCCCATGTTTATCATGTCTGTGAAACATCTCAAGACTAGACAGGAACACTGCAAACAAGTTATATGGACAAAGAACTCAGCAGGGGTCAGGCTATCAAAGGCCCCCTGTGGAGGCAGGCAGTGATGCTGGTCTTGGTTCTGAAATGGAGATTTGTTCATGTCTGGGAAAGTCATACGTTGGTGCCAGAAGGCTTCATGAGTGACACTCACCCTTCACTTTGTGATGTCTTTGTGGTTGTTTGCTAAGAGGTCCCTCTACTCCATTTTTTCCCCAGAGTCAAGTTCAGTGTCTGCTTCACAATAGGTGCTCGCTAAAAGTTAATCAACATTCACTCCTCAGGTCAAGCTTCTTCATTTACAGATCTGGACAGAAACTGTGACATAGGAATAATAAACAACACCTTCCAGATGACACAGAGAGAGTTCTTCAGGCCAATCTCTTCTTCAGGCCTGTTTCAAATGCTAACTTTCCATGAAGACTTTTTTGATTTCCCCGCCAAATGAAATAAAATTATTTGCCCCTCAATTCCCTTAACTCCACTCATTAAATAAGTAGAGGTAGTAAAATAAGACCATATAGCTATCACACCAATAATCCTAAGGACAAGGTCTGTTCCAACAGTTAGAAAACACTAACACAAGCCTTTTCCACTAATATAGAGATGAGAAATGACACAATGAGGACCAGAAGGTGGTGTCCTGGCTCATTCTAAGACAGCACACCTTCTCCCACCAAAACCAATTCTCCCTCTCTCCTGCCCACTCTGGGCCCCAGGCTTGGTGGAATTGCTTCCTAAATCCAGGTTGTCTTAGAAAGCCATCTCTGCTGCTGTGCTTTTTAGCTAATGGGTTACTCTAGACAGGTGATAATAGTGAGGAGTGTTGTGTCAACTGAGAGTGGAGGAAATTTGAGAGATGAAAAGGGAAGATAGGTCTTGACCTCGTAATTCACTGGGCCTTTCCCATGGCTTGGCTTTATAGGAAGCAGAATTGAGATGTCTGTGGAGGACTTTTGAGAATGGAGCAGCAGAGCTATAGTAGAATAAATTAGTAGGTCCCTGCAAAAGAAAATGCCCATGAGATTGACCTTGGTGAGCTCTCAGCTCAGGAACCCTGAATCAACTGCTTCAAGGATGAGGAAACAGGGCTCCTTTCTCCTAGGTGCTTTCCAAACTATTTTAATACAGCCTCTGCCACCCACCAGCTCTCTACTTTCAACCCTTCTCTCTCCTCCTTTCTCCTCTTTCCCTCCAGAGCTCTTCAAAGACAACATCAAGTCTAGGTCTTTCAAGAATGCTCCCTGATTTCAAACTCACCTTGTACTTCTCAAGACCAACTCCCCATAGCCCGTCCTGTAGCCCTCCAATCCCCAGAGGGGGTTACTTGACCCTCATCTGTAGATACAGAGGTCCCTATCTAGGTACATGGCATAGCTGATCCAGTTCCCAGGAAAGATGAGAGACGTGGTTTCAACAATCTCTAATTTACAACCTAAAGATGTACTGGATACTTTTCCTTCTAACCTTCTGACCCAGTTCTAGAAACCAGGTCTCTGCCTTCTTGTGTATCACAGTACCAGCTTGTGCATGTTAACAGAGGCCTGAGCCATTTCTGGGTGGCTGTCCATCTCCCAGCTCTGCTGAGGGACCCTGCTTCAAAGCCTACCATTGAATTTAAACCACCATCCCATCCTTGCTTGAAACTGGTCAGTAGGCTTCCAAATTCTCTTGGACACAAAAATACAATGTGGAAAGTACAAGATCCTTCAAGAACGGGTCCCTGCTTACCACCATATCTCATGCCTCCCCTTTCAGTGTCCAGCTGCTCTGACCCCCTTCTGTTCCTAGGGAGCACCTCATCCCAGCCCTAGGTTCCTCTGATGGGCCCTTACCATCCTCCCATCTCTGGTCTCTGATGAAGCAACAGTTCTTAAGAAATGGTTGGTTTCTCTACTCTTGTGGAAACATGTTCCTTTATCTTTGCCCCTTATTTCAACTTGTGGTGCTGGATTCATTTCTATGATTATTCAGTTCATAATAAAATTACTATTTGAGGGGCTGGGATGTGGCTCAGTGGTGCAGCACTTGCCTAGCATGCATGAGGCCCTGGGTTCGATCCCAGCACCAACAAAGACCAAAAAAAAATTACTATTTGATTCTTGTCCTCCACCCCACACTAGATTGGAAACTCCAGAGGGTAAGAGCAATGTCAATTTCACTCCCCATTACAACCTCTGGGCAGCATGGCACCTAACACACAGTGGGCACTCAAAAAATAGCTACAGAATGAATGGATGAATGAACAGGTGACAGAGCAAACTGAGTGACAGCTGCTCTGTAGTTGGAACCCTTCCTACCTGGGAATATACATGTTCCCTGCCCTCTGCTATGCTCAGCCTGTCATCTCCCTTTCTTGTGGTAGCAGGGATGCTGTCCACCCTTGATGGATGTGGCACTCATTCCCTTTACCTCAGCTCCATCGGCCTGGAACCCCTACTCCTGGTTCATCTCCCAGCCCAGTGAACTCCAAGCTCTACACAGGTCCCCTCACACCACTTTTGCAACTTTAATTTTCCAAACTTTCCCACCTCTTCTATGCCCATCCATCTGGCTCTAAAGCAAGGAGGTTGTGGCAGGGAAACTTTGCTCTTGGTAAGAATGTCATCTCAGGGACTTAACTCTGTGAACCTGCTAACTTTATTTAACTTTTTTGAGTCTCAGAGTCCTCCTTTGCTGTTGCTTTTCTTACTGACAAAGGGCTGGCCAGGCCCGAGCTGGCAGTGACAAACACTGGCGGTGTGTCTGTTTGCCTTCTTTGCAAGAGCAGCTCAGGCTGCATGAGGCTGAGGACTCCTTTCCAGGTTCAGCTTCTGCATAAATCTACAGCTCTGCCTCCACTTTCTAAATCTGTCCTTCTGCTTCTCTACCTCCTGGATGCATGTAGGTCCTGGGAGGAAAGTACCTAAGACATGTGACTTTTTGTAAACACTCGGCCTTGCTTCCTTAGACTCTAAAACATCTCCACCCCAAGTCTCCACAGATCTTGGGGTTCCAAGGGACAGGAAATAGGGAGAACAGATCCCTGAGAGCTGATTGTCCTGACACAAAGCAGCCATTGAGCCCCACTTCTGTTTGTCAGGGGAAGTGTTACGTAGGGGGTCCTCCTTTAGGCTTTTGATATGTGGGAATCAGGGAGCCTGATTCTAGCCAGGGCAGGTGAGGCAGGCAAGCCACACTTCCCCACCAGCTTTTAGTTGTTTCAGTCAAGCACTTGGATTACTGAAGATTTGAGAAGCTTTCTCCCTGTCTATCACATTTAAAATGTGCAATGAGAAGAGAATGCTTTCAGCTTCGATGTAATCTGGGTGGTTTTTTTGTTGTTATTTTATTTTATTCCCTTTTCATGTTATCTAATGGAATTTATAAGGGATTAAAACTATGGGATGTCCCTGCTAGGAGGCTCCATGGAGCCAGTAGTCTACTGTATTGAGCAGGAGCCCAGAGAGGGATAGCCATTTCCGAGTAACACATAGCATGCTGGTGACAGAGCCATATCTAGAGTCAACACACAGATTCTTGACCAGAAAGCCCTAGCTGGCAGTAAGTGTGCAATTCCTGGAATCAATGGGCAATGCCTTGTATGTAGGTGCCCATGTGCCTTTGCAGGGCAGAGGCAGCCATAATTATTGTTATAGTTTGAATATGAAATGTCTCCCATAGGCTTATGTGTTCAATGCTTGGTTCCCAGCTGGTGGCACTATTTTGGAAGGCGGTAGAAACTTTGAGAGGTGGGGCTTAGCTAGAGGAAGTGGGTGTGAGTTTGAAGGGAATATCTTGCTTCTTCCTGTTGCACTCTACTTCCTGTCCACAGTAAGGTGAAGACCCTCCTCTGCTACGTGATCCTGGGGCCATAATGCTCTACCCAAGTGCACAAGGTCCAAGAACCATGGACTGAACCTCTGAAACTTTAAGACAACCTAAATATTTCCTTCCTTAAATTGTTCTCTCAGGTATTTTGGTCACAGCTGTGAAAAATAACTAATATAATTGCCATCAGATACTTGAAGAGGGCGGTAAACTACACCAGCTTAAACGCCATTTCATCCACACATCCTAACTATCCTGACGTGAACGAGTTTGTTAAATGCAAGTGAGGCAAGAAAAAAATAATAAAAGCTGGGCTGTTGCTCACCTCGGTAATCACAGAGCACTCAGGAGGCTGAGGCAGGAAGATGACGAGTTCCAGGCCAACTTAGGCCACATAGAAAGACCTTGTCTTAAAAGAAACAGAAAACAATAAACAAAAAATAACTCAAAATAATTACCTGTAAGAGACAACCAGAAAAATATACCAGACCACCAATGATCTCGTGTTAAAATATATTATGTGTATAATGTTTGATACCCTAAAAAGTAGGGAGAGTGCCGTCTCATCACTACTAATAATGACTCACGCTGATACAGAGATTCTCTGTGCTGGACACTGTACATCTATTAACTATGTTAATTCTCACAGTAACCCTATTTGGTATGAAGTATTATCACTTCCTGTTATATAGATAAGGAACCTGAGGTTTTTTTGCCTAAGATCAAGGGCCAATAATGGGCAAAACCAGGATTAGGATTATCACAGGAGTCTATCATCATCTGGATGTAAGGATCCCTTGGAAGGCACAGGGATGGAAGAGTTACCACACAGTCCCTGCATCTGGGAGTTCACAGTCTACTGGAGGAGGAAGATACCGAAACACGAAGGGGGGTTATAAGAGTACAAGCTATAAAGCAACTTTGAGAGGTGCAGTAGATGGCCAGGGAGGAGGGGAAGCTGGACATGAGCTGGACATGCTCATGGCAAGGAAGCATGAGCCTAGACTGTTACACAGCACAGCCTGGTCATGCTCTGTGGCCCAACATTGGCAGCCAGAGGACCTCTAATTTCAGAAGCTGACCACATGCAATCAGCCAGTGAGGCCAGCCAGGTAGCAGATCCAGCTATTGACCAAATACCTGGGAATTCCATTCTTATTCTAGAGCACCTGTCTCTGCAGGCAACCAGGATCCAGGACTAGCCCAAAGGCTGGTTTTTGGAGTCCTCAGTCTCCAACCAAATAGGATTTGGTTAGGGATAGGGAGTCAAGAGGGGAAGATAATTTGCCAGGCTGAGAATGAGACAAGAGAACTGATCAGTAGACCTGCCCTATGGCCTTTGAAAACTCTGGCAATGTAACCTACACCACCTCTTGGGAAAGAGGATACTTCCATCACCTCTGTTGCCATGGGTTTATTTTGATGTCTAAATGAAAAGGAATGTGAAGAGAATTTTTGCAGTGCCTGACACAGAGTAACCACTCAAAATATTCAGCATCTTCATTCATCAAGCAGCACTATGCTGATTATCTGCGATGAACAAGGAACTGGACTGGATGCCACAGACACAGGAGTTTATACACCAATGATGTTTCTGTACAAATGGAGCTCACAAATGCTTGGTCTTCTCACTGAGGACCATTACTAGAGCTAGATAGAATGAGCTCGTCTCTACTGTGAGCAACTAAGGAGGCCTCTTTGCCTCCTGTCCTTCCATTCGACCTCCAGCAGTGTCCACATCACACTGCATGGAGCTGCTTTTGTGTCTTCATCTGGCATTAGGGCAGGGCTCTTATTTTTATTCAATGCTTTTCATTCTTAACTCCCTTGTGCTGCATCCCACTCATTCCTCCATCCCCTGAGCCTGAGCTAGAGTAAGCCCAGGTGCGAGAGTTGGCCTGAATTGGATGAAGACTGCACAGAAGCCCAGACACTCAACCCCAGTCACTCTGCTGGGAGATGGGGAACAAAGGAGGGAGATGCAGAGTGGTCACTGCCTTCTAGGGACTCAGGATTTACCTTTCTATACTGCTAGATCCAGGGGTACCAGGAGACCCCAGCAATCATACCAGGCCCAAGGCCTGGTATGCCGAGTGGGAACTGCACTTCAAGTCTACACAGACAGAGGGCAGAAATCAGCCACTGCACATCTTCTAGGATTTACTCAGGAGGAGGTGTGGGCTGCAGGCTTCCATGTAAGACATCTAGGGCCACAAATAAGGCATGGGATGGATCCATGCATTCTGGAGCCTGAAGTTTATGCAATCCAAGCCTTCTTCAAGAAAAACAATACAAAATTTGGTTTCAGATGGAATTAAAACTGTAAAAATAATGTTTAACAAACAGTAACACCACGACATCAGAGAAATAGCACAATATTTTTATTAACTGATCATTTCTACAATACTCTTTTTGTCCTGAACTTTTGGTGGCATTCTCTCTGATAGTTTCTCTATATGATAACAGTTTTGCAGTATTATTCTATAAAAAGAATAGAGAGATGATTAAGCTTCTCTCTAATTGATCAAAACAATTACTTTAATTCACTACTCAGTGTTGCAATATCATATACAGGTTTATGATTACAGTCAGAAGTTGTTAGACCTGTCACATATTCTTCATATACAAGCTGCTATGGGTGTACACATTGATTGTGGCACTGTTACTGTTTGTTCCCTAAAAACATGGAAGTTATGATAAACTCTGTTTTCTGTAATTCCTTCTCCAGAATACATCTCCCCGCAAATAGTATGTGATTGTTTATAAAACATGCCACAAAACACACACACACACACATATTGCGGTACCAGAGCTTGAACTCAGCACCTATATCTTGAGCTACTCCACCAGTCCTTTTTGTGTTAAGTATTTTCCAGATAGGGTCTTGTGAACTTATTTGCCCAGGCTGGCTTTGAACCGTGATCCTCCTGAACTCTGCCTCCTGAGTAGCTAGGATTGCAGGTGTGAGCCACCACAGCCCAGCTACATGCCACTTTTTTAAGTATACTTCTGACAAAGAAATCTTTGGGCTGATGAGGCATTGATAGAAGCTGAATCAGTCCTCCACTAACAAATTACACCCTCTGTTGAGGGAAAGAATGCTCCACATATTAGTGTATAGCTCTGTATACTTCAAACCTTATTTTTCTCCCACTACCTATGTACCTCTACTATCAGGTATTATAAGACATAATCACTCCACAATAGGTCCTGGACCTGTTTTCAGGTCACAGTGCAAAGCTAATTGACACAACAGGTAGTCACTTGATCCCTGAAAGCCATCCTATCTAGGACACCCAGCAATAATGTAATCACATACAAAAGTGGTACCTACATCCATCCATCCTACTCATCCCAAGCCAAGTGTTCTCTCTCCATCTCAAATTCTCCTTTGCAAAATGTCAAAGACACTTCCTCCAGCATGCTAAGTCTGAGGCTAATTAGCCAAGTGGCCAGTTGGCCATCAGCTCCTGTAATTAAAGAATCATATCAGTTGCAGTAGGGATTGTGTAGATTTCTGTAAGTTGGAAGAACAAATGCAGCAAGTGATGCAGTATCTATAGAAACATCTGCTCTCATATCTCCTGGGAATCAGAGTATCTTGTACTTCACAATTCTGTTCTTCAAATCAAATTCTGAGTCTTGAGTTACAGACCCTGACTTCCAAGGGAAATGGAAGTGAGCATTTGAGAGGGATTGTTGGAGCCCAACAGCATGACTGGGTACCATTCCTAGGTGCCATGTTTTTAAAATCTTTTTTGGCAAAAGCTTGAGTTTACTATTAATGATAGCAATCTCATGAGGAAGCTAGGAGCCTCTGCCTGAATCCAAACATGAGTAAGAACAAGAGTCTGGCTTATGTCTTCATGGAGGCTCAGCACTGAAAGGTGATGCTTCCTGATCATCCTCTGTGTATTTCTCACCTTCAAAAAAATCATACTTAACTTCAAAATAAAAATTTAAAAATCTCACAGAGTCCCAGCTTCTTCCCACAATTGCAACTTTGTTGCATTTTTTGAAATTCTGAAAAATAAAATTATTTGAAAGCACAACTTTTTTAATTGCTTCCCTTTACAGTTGTGTTATTGGATGGAGTTCAGCCCACATATCTTGTGCTGAATTCCAAGAACAAGAACCCTGCTAGAAAACTTAGAGTTCACTCAAAACAAGGCTCTTATTTTTACAGAGGATAATAAGGCCCAGAGAGAAAGAGAATGACTTAGATAAGATCACCTGGTTATCCAATGACTGAAATATTACAGACACTCAGTCTCCAAATTCCTAATCCAGGGCAGATACTACAATTTTTTATTCCTATCTGTTTTTTAGAAACTTAGCCCGAGTTCTCTTCAAAGACTTGACCTTCCATACAACCTTCTAAAAGAGACTTCTGATCTTTTGACCAGCACAGATCCCTCACATGTTCTGCTACAGTCTTTATTGCTTGGCTACTCCACAGGTACCTGCTTTATGATTTGCTCCCTGACACTTGGCTCTCAGCTCTGGCGGAACCAGGAAATATTTCTTTACCAAATTGCCCATGCTTATTGTTAAGCTTTCAGGCAGAGCTGTGAGTGAATAAAATAGGCCCAAAATGGTTGGGACTTGGCTTGGACTCAAGGTGAGCTGGGATCTACAGCAGCTATGTAGCAAAAAGGAGGTTCCTGAATAACTTTGGGAAGAGGTCCATGCTGGGACCCCCCTTCCCACTTGGGTGTGAGTCCCCTTTGAAAGTATCTCCAGTTCACCCCTTTCTTGATTCACCAATCCAGTCAGGAGACATATTGTGGTTTTGTTGCTTTTCTCTCCTTCACTTTCAATAGTGAAGTGGAAGGCATTAGACCTTCTTACTGGGACCATTGCATGGCTAAATTCTCCCCACCATTCAAATATCATCTCCTGAGTGAGATCTTCCAGAAGCATCCTGTTATCCTCTTACCTCACTGGTCACTCTCTGCTTCACTGCTCAGTTTTGGTCTCTTGGTAGCAAGTCCCAGTCTCTCAAGCTCTTTATTCTATTAACAAAGATACTGTAATGTGGTTCTGATGTTAAAATCTTCATCTCTGGGGTCAGGAGGTCCAGGTTCAAGTCATCCTTCCACATTTACTAATTAGACAACCTCTGTCTCCATGCCTTTTTCCCCATCTGTAAAAGGAGTAAAATAATAACACCCACGTGACAAGCTGGTGATGAAGGTTACTTTGACTTGTCAATAGCACTTAGCATGGTGCCTGACACATTGTTAAGAGCTCAATGAATGTTAGACATCACTGTTGTGGTCTGCCTTTTGTATTACAGTTTGTATCTTTCACTGTGTTGTAATTTCCATGAAGGCAGAAGACCTTGCCAACTTGGTATACCTCTGCCTCCAATATCCACAAAAAATGCCTTGGCACATTGTTGGTGCTCCATATATGCTTTGTCAAATAAGTGGGTGAATTTCCTTCCTAAGCATTCTATATCTCCATTTCCCTCACCTATGCTCTACTCTTGAATGGACTTCTACCTCCTCTGTAAGTGCAGCTACCTGTTCCTTCCTCTGATCCCCTAAACATTAACCACAGAGCCTGGAATTCTTCCTACTAAAACTCATTATTTGTGTACACACTGGGAGTTCCTTGAAGGCAGGACCATATTCACCTATTATTCACCTATCCTAGGGCTTAGCAGGATGCCTGGTACACAGAAAATACCTATTCAGAGGGGAAAAAAATGTATTAAGTATAAGCCTGACCGTAGCATATTCCCCTGAGACTGCATGGTTCCCCATCATATATACAATGGAAGTTCATGTTCCTAAGAGAGTGTCTCTTTCCATCTGTGGCATAGTTTCAGATACTGTCTTCATTCAGCTACCTTCTGACCTCTTCTCTGACTTTGTATATATAAATATCAGGCATGCTGCTCTTCTCCCCCTTACTTAAGCATCCTCAGTCATTGCCAACTGCAAGCCTTTGGTCTTGCTCTTCCCTTACTAAGGATGCCCTGTCCCTGTCTCTTCTCATGGAACCAATGCTATCCCTCAAATCACTTGTCTGATCCCATTTTCTTGATGTCCTCCTCCCACAGAGCTGATCCTCTCCACCATCTTGTCAAGATATCTTGACTTATTCTTCAGCATCTGTCATAGTCCCCCTTAAGTTTTCCTCACTGCACAGAAGATTTCAAAGGTCAAGGACCAATTCTCCTTTAGCATGGAGTCCGCCAAGCTGCTAGAATAATGCTTGACCCACACAGGAGGCACACAGGAGTATTTAGTGGATCAAGTTGAAGTAATTGCTGTTTGATTTGGATATTTCTTATGATTCCCTCTCTCAGTCTAAATTGAACATTTAGCTGTTTTTAAAATCTTAGGCAATTCAGCAAGTATCCAGCAAGTTAAGGAAAAAGGACACCAGACAAGTATGAGCAATGTCAAAGACTAAAATTACCATGTTGGAAGGTCAAATGCATTAAGCACCTACTATACACAAACTCTGTCTCAGAAAGTTATGAAGGATCAGTCAAGCCCCTTCATCTGAGCTATCCCATAAACACTTTCCAGAAGTTAGCAGCATTAAAGGCCATCTTACCCAACTCTTACCTCCTGCCCCATTTCATAAATTGGCATGACTTGGCCAATCTCAAGTTATGGCAGAGACATGATGGGAAATCCAATACTCTTTCTAATACTTCCTGCTGCCTTCCAGAACCTCAGGAAAATTAGATAAAAACATCCCAAATCTTTGCAATAAGGTGAGAAATTAATTAACAAATAAATATCATATTATGGGAAAAGATGCTAAGCTAAAATGCTAAATATAGCACGACTGCAGTATATCATAGTAAAAAAGGTAGAATTTCTTGAGATATTTCATTTATGGAAACAAGCACCTGCCTAGGGTGACTCATTTGTGGAAAGAGTTGGGAAGGTATCCAAGGAGGCTTCAGTATGTGGAAAGTCAGGCGGACTATAACTGTATCCAGGACACTGAGAACACATAGTGCCTTAGAGCTCAAATGGACCTAATTCCTTATACATACCACCACTTGCACATGTAGCTGGTTAAGAAAAATAATGCCCTATTCAATATCACAGGATTAGCTAGAAGCTGATCTAAAACTAAAACTTGGTCTGTTTGGTTAAAGACAATATAAAGAATTAAGAATGCATAAAATTTGGGATTAAGTCTGTATTTACAAACACACTCTATCAATTACTATCTGAGTCCATTGTAAACTGTGGCCACAAAAGTTTGTGATGTTGTTCTTAATTAGAGATGAGCCAAGGTACACCCTCTTTCCTTAAGCGCTGTGTGACTTCTTTGGCCAATGTGACATGATGCTGTGAATACTGTGCCAGCTTCTGGTCCAGACCATAAAAACTGGCACTTTATGCCCACTCTTAGATCCAGCTACCATGCTTTGAGGAAGCCCAAGCCACCTGAAGCAGCTACAATATGTGTTTTGACTCACAGTCTACCAATATCCAGAACCAACAGCAGACATGGGAGTAGGGGGCCCTTTGAGGTGAGTGCCTCCCTGTGCTGTCTGCAATCCAGTAAGAAATCCTGAGCTAGAAACACCTGACTAAGCCAATCAATGCCCCAAATGGTAAGAGATAAGGATAAAGTGATTGTTATCGCAGCAAGTCACAATTGGTGATAATTCATCACCCAGCAAGGAATAACTGAAAGGTTTTGGATGAAGGCACAGCTGTGGCAGTAACTTAGTCAAATCTCGCAGGGACTGTTTCCCAGGATGCTCAGTGCATTCCCTTAATCACCAACCAGTAACTGATTATCCCCAGATAGCCTAGATTCATGGACGTGAGAATCCAGAGATAGAAATTAGAGTGGTTCTCTCATTATCATCCCTGGAGATCTTGCTTTCCATTCTCGCAACTTTGGACTTCAGCTCTTAGGGACTTCGAGAGGGAGAAATAATGCCACTGGGATACAGCAATATTTTGATTAAACTGAAAGCTTGAGACTTCCGTTCAGTCACATTGTTTTTGTGCCCATGACCATCAGTCAAAGAAGGAGTTGTTGTCCTAGTTGGGGTGATTTATCCTGACTGTGCAGAGGGGAATGGGTTATGATTACTCAGGCGGAATAAGGAGGAGTGTGTCTGAAGGACACACTGAGGTTTTCCTGAGCATTTCCTGTCCTGTGATTAAAAGTCACATGGAAAATGACAACGCAATACAGGCAGGATTGTTGGTGACCCAGATGGTTCAGGAATAACCTTTGGGTTCTCCACCATGGTCCAGAGCCACAGCAGCCAACCTGCGTGCTAAGGACAAAAAGAAACACGAGATGTATGTAGTTATAACCACGCAAGTTGCAGAAACCAGAACTGTAATGGTCATGAGTATTTCTTATTTTGATATGAGTGTGTTTGCATATCTGGTCACCATTTTTCTTTCCTACTCCCATTTTCTTACTAACTAACATTAAGTGTGTTTAATGGTAATTAATCTTGTATCTGTGATATAGGATATCAAAGGAGGAATGTGACTTAGCTGTAGAAATAATGGCCATCACCCAAAGGTAGATAAAAGGACTCTGGATCCTTTTTGGAGAAGGTAGAGTGTTCTTCTCATATACAAACAGTAGTTGCTTTTATGATAGATGGAAACAATAGTCTGCTATTGTCTTCATTAAGAAGTTAAAAATAGCAAAAAGCCACAGAGATAGACAGATGATAGATAGATAGATAGATAGATAGATAGATAGATAGATAGATAGATAGATACCAACTTGACAAAGAGCAGAGGATGTAGGCTTTGTGTTGTGTTGACCTAAACTCGAGCTAGTCTTTCCAGAACTGTCGGTATAGCTCCAGCATGCAATAACCACAAGAGTTATTTTGTATAAGATCTGGAAAGTGGGCAGGAAAATAATGGCACTTTTTTTGTGTTTGTGACACACTGAAGGTGGGTATAGAGCCCAGGTTCTATTAATGGCTCACACATTCATCCCTTGTTGCTTGCTACCTTACTTTGGTAACCTGACACTGGCAGCTCTATTTCCTACTGGGTGTCCTCCTTCAGTGGCTCAAATCATGGGCATGTGTGCAACTCCACGCAAAGGCTGCCAACTTCTCCTGCTGGTGTCACTTCTCCCCATTCCTGCCCTTCGTGTCCATCTTTCTTTCCTATTGTCACTTTTACTGACTTCAGGCCCCATGCTAGATGTAAAGCAGCAGCCTTACACAGACTTCAGTTGGTGGCCATAATTGTACAATATCAAGCTTCCGGAACCCATGCCTTATTTATGTAATCATCAGTGTTCCTGCCTCTTTAGTCAAGCCCTAGAGGAAATGTCTTTCTGGTCCCTTTCCCTGAAAACTGCCTTCTTTCGCCCCCTGAGAAAACCATGTATATTCCCACCAAGAACATTTACACGTCAGTCCCCTGCCTGAAACAATGTCTCCCAGACATCCTCGTGCCTGGCTCCTTCTCATCAAACATTCTCAGTTCAAATATCACTCTGTCATGAAGCTCTCCTTGACCACAGCATTTACCATGAACCTCTAATCAATCTTAACCACGTTACATTATTTATAGTTGCCATGGCACTGATCATGCTATAAACTTATTCTTTGTGTAGTTATAAGTTATGTCTTCCAAAGCTTATGAGGACATAGATTTTTACCTATCTTATTACCATGGGACCCCCTCATGCCCAGTGCAGAACCTGGCACAGAGAATGTGACAGTCATTTTTGGAAAATCAGTGAATGACCTGGATCATTTGAGCTTGCCTCATTTGAGCTTGCCTCTTGGACTCCCAGAGTTCTGAGCTGTACATACATAATCAGGTCCCCCTACAGAGCTATGAGGAGGCCTCCCAGACCTGCAGATGAGAAGAGCTTTGCAGTACCTGGCAGGGAGCTGGTTCTTAGAGCTCTGGCCACCTTCCCTGCATTCATGACTAGGAGCCCCCACTGGCACCTGCGACCCAAGCTGCAATCACTAGGTAGAATCAGATCTCTAAGACTTCTAGATGCCAGAAGGATATTTTTCTAAGATGCCAGACTCTTCTCCACTAATAGCTTCAGTGTGCTATGTGCCTTCATCTTTAAAAAACACGTTCACAGCTTCCGTGTCTGGTGATTCTTATTCTCAGCCTTTTGCCTCACTACCCACCCACAGAGCCAGCAACAACCCCAGCCTCTGCCAGTGCCCACTGAATCATACTGACGTTGCATCCAATTGATTTCCTTGCTTCTGCCTTACACACAAAGATGAAACAAAATACCACTTTCATCTTGCCTGGAGGGGAACTGAGGGGGGTAGATGGGGGAATTTTCTGGAGGAAAATGCAATCATCCTATACTTCAATAATACCCAAGTGGGAGCATACTACAGTGTACATGTACTAAGAATAAGTCTAAAAACAAGTAATAAAAACTAAAAAAGCAATCCTAAGCAGACGAATGGCTAGAAGATGAGAAGTCAGTCAGCAATAACACAATTCACTCTCAGCTTCTAATTTGGGAGGTAATGATTTCTTCTCTACCACCCAGGCTGCATTAGGCTTCTATTAGCCTACAGAGTGGACAAAGTGGTTCATCAGAAATGGCCTTTCTCCCCTAGTTCCCATGCCACACACATGAGGTGTATTTAATGGAGCTTCAGGATTGCCCTGAGATGGAGCTTAGAGGCCATTTGACCAGTTTCAGTGGAAAAAAAGATAAAATGGCCTTCAAACATAAAACAAATCCAAGGTTTCTTTGGGCATTTTCTGCTTTGAGAAGGAAAGGCTCTGTCTCTCTCTCAGAGATGATCTTGCCCTAATTCCTTCATTCCTTCATTCTCCCATTAAGTATTTATTGCAAAACTACGTGCTAACCATTGGCTCTTAACTCTCTGTCCTGGGGACATTCATACTTTCATGTAGACAAAGAGACAAGTTAACAGTCAATTCAGGACAGTGTACTAAGTCCTGAGATGGAGGAATCATAGAGTTCTACGGGGATCCTGAGATGGGCTACCCATCCAATGGTAGAGGAAGAGGACAGAAATAAATGTAAAGGAGGATCTTACTGGGGAGGTCTGTTCAGCCAGACTTAAAAGAAGAGCAGATATTTGTTTAAAAGATACAAATAATCAATCAGTACCCACAAGACAAAACATTCTCATGGTCAAAGCCTGTAGGACAGATAAGAGATAGATCTGGTCCAGTCTAAAGCTGTCAGTGGCTTCCTATTGATCCTGTCCTAAGATCCAACCCTTGAACACGGCCACGCAGGTCCTGCTATGGTTCCATATGAGCACCACAATTTGTACATTCTATACCCCCAGGCTCTGACCCTACTTGCTGTCACCTTGCACATTCTTTCTAAATCATACTCTTCCTCGCTCTGTATTCCTGTCTTCTCCAAATTTCTCTTTGCCTGATCCCCCTTTCCCACTTTCCAGCTGTTAGATACTTGCTCGGGAAAGCCTTCTGAAGTGGGTTGGGTGATGTTGCCCAAAAGTCATGTCCATCTGAAATGCCAAAACGTGATCTTATTTGGAAATAGGGCTTTGCAGATGTGATTAGTTAAGATGATATTGTACTAAGTTAGGGTGGGCTCTAACTCCAATGACTGGTGTCTATAAAAAGAAGACCGTACACAGAGACACAACAGAGGCAGAGACTTGAGTGATGCATTATAAAGCAAAGAACAATAATTGTTGGCAACTCCCAGAAGCTAGGAAGAGGCTTCTTCCCTAGAGCCCTTAAGAGGGCCTCATCCACCAGCATTAGGAGTTGAATCTCAGGGTGGGGAGTAATGGGAAGCCCCTGGCAGACTTAGACTGGATCAGATCTGCCTCCTGTCTGTCCTGCTGGCCTTGACCATGAGGATGCATTATCTGATGGGTGCTGAGTCTTCTTCCCAGGGAATGTGGCACTGCCGACATCTTGATTTTGAACTTCTAGCCTCCAGGACCATGAGGGAATAAATTTTGGATGTATTATCCTATCTACTTTAAAGTAGATGTCACTTCAGCCCTGGGAAATGAAATGCGTGCATCTTCCCTGATCCATGCCTTCCCACCCCAGTTCACACAGAAGAATCTCACCTCTGTCCAGACACACAGCACTTTTTTACACTCCTAGAAATCTGAATTTCTCTTAGGTTTGACTTGTCACCATTTGTACTTATGTATTCATTTGTGTAACTTTCCCAATGATGTTTATCCACTTTACCAGATTATAAAGTCTATTTTGCTAGGGAGTTTTATTTGCTTCAAATTACCTTTAACTCTTCAGAATCTAAAATGATGTGGGACTCAATAATGACATTCTCCTAATTCAATAATTATCAACCTATCCTATATAAAGGTAAGTAACTCTAGCAAATCCATTAGGAAAAATCCCCAAAGCATGGAAGAGAATGGAGACACCAGCAGCAGAACAGAACACCTAGTGGTATGGAGTCAAGAGAGGAGGCTCCCGGAAATGATGGGACTTGAGTTGTACCCGTTTTTTTCTTCTTTTGGTGGTACTGGGATTTGAACTCAGGGCTTCATGCTTGCACAGGAACTCTACCACTTGAGCCACACCTCCAGTCCATTTTACTCTGGTTATTTTGGAGATGGGGTCGCATGAACTATTTTCTGGGGCTGGTCTCAAACCATGATCCTCCTGATCTCAGCCTCTGAAGTCCCTAGGATTATAGGCGTGAGCCACTGGCACCCAGCTTGAATTGTACCTTGTATGGATTTTAATAGGCCTCAAAGTGAGATGGATAAAACCAATTGCTTTCCATACTCTCCTGACTATGACCCACACAAATATGATCCTGTTCTTATACGAGCATCAGAGAGAGAACAGCTTAATGAAGCAATTCTTATTCCCATTTTGTCTGTGCCCTGATATTTTCTGTTCTTCCCTATTCTATCTCTGTCATGCTTTGTCTTTTCTCTTCTCCTCCTCTTCTTCCTTTTTCATCATCATCTGTTGCTTCAGCTAGAACCTGTTAAATTCATTTCACAACCAACTACTGGGCTGTGACTGTAAGTTCCAGACTAAAAGCTCCACGAGGGCAGAGATCACAGCTCATGTGTTCACACCTCCATTCCTAGAACCCAGTGGCATTCCTGATCATAGCTGTTACTTGTTAAACTTTGTTGAATCAGTGAATAACTAAATATTATTAATTATCAAGTTTCATCTTGCTGTATCTCCTCACAAGTTCTCTTTGCACATCTGAAGCTATAAGACTGTTGCTTTTTCTAAACCTTTCAAAACCTACTGTCTCCAAAGCTAAAGCAGATTGAATCTTATTATGCTCATTATTTCCTCCCCTGCCATTAGCCACTCAATCATTTCTATGAACTAAAATGCAAATCTAACAATTTGACACCTTCACTTAAAATTCTTCAGTCTATTGTCATTTTATAACTCACACCTATCTAGCACATACAACATGTATGAAGGGAGACATTATTTACAAGTTCATGTTTCCAGCATTACTTTAGGACTATTCCTTTATCTCTTACTTCTACTATATCACATTTTTCATCATTCCCCCTAAGTATGTCATGACACCCTTTTATATCTGCACGCCTCTCCCAAAGCTATCCTCTCTAATTGGAATTTTTGAAAAGCCCTTTTTATATCTCATTCGGTTAAAGTACAAACTTCTGTGCATTCTAACAGGCCAAGTTCAAAGTGGAGCCACCCCCTAGCCAATGCTACTGTGCACACAACTCTTTGTATGTGTTTCCACAATTGGGACCCATCTCTATCATTTCTCATATTACTTTTTAGTTATGCCTTGCTAGCTATCTTCCCCCTGGCCTGTGAGCTCCTTGAGGATGTAATTAATGAAATGTTATCAATCTTCATCTTGTATTTCTGGCCCTGAGCACACAGCAAGCATAGAAGGAAGAATGGAAAACAGGAGGGCAGAAGAAAACAGAGGGCTCAAACAAAGGCCTCTCATTTTCTTATCACTACGCTGTTCTTTTTCCATTGCTGTCAAATTCAGAATCTATTTCCTTTATTGCTTGTCCCAGCTACTGCAAAGTGAAATGAGTATTATGCCTTTTTTTTTCTTAACAATTTGATGTGTTTTCAGAGTTAGACCTCCAGCAGATGCCTGTCCCCTTGAAATCCAAACTGGTTCAAGATCTTAATTCTTGGCAAATTTTAAAATCTAGCTAGGAGAAATATCATCTGTTATTTTGAGTCTGAAAATCTCTGACCCGCTAACCTTCTTTTTCCATTAAAATAAAACTTTAATCACTTGATTTTGTTATCATGTGAAGTTTCTCAAGAACATTACATTCCTGTCCTAGCAGAACACCAGGCATTGTGTTTTTGCTTTCCTTGAGTCTGATATGGTATTTAATTCTGCCAACTCTCCTTGTTCCCCCCACTCCCTCCTCCCCACTCCTGCACCTCAACTCACTTGCTCCTATTCGTTCTTTGTGTCTCTATTCAGCCAAACAAGTTCTTCCAGACTCTAGTACTTTACCTGTTTCTTTTCCCTTTTGACCTCACTGAAAATCTCCCTGTTGTCAATTCACTCATTTAGTCGGTATTTAGTGAAGATCTACATTGTTCTGGGTGTAATATAAGCAGAAACAAGACACAGTCCCTGTCCTTTAAGGTGAAGTATAGCCAAGTGTGGTGGCAAATGCCTATAATCCCAGCCTCTAGGAAGCAGCAATCAGGAGGATCACAGTTCAAGGGCAGCCCAGGCAAAAAGTTAATGAGATCCCACCTCAACCAATAAGCTGGGTGTGGTGTCACGCACTTGTGATCCCAGCTTGGATTTAACAGTCGAAGGCCGGTCCTGCTAAATCACCAGACTTAATCTGAATAATAACCAAAGCAAAAAAGGACTGCTGGCATGGCTCAAGTAGCAAACAGACTGCTTACAAAGTGCTAGGCCCTAAGTTCAAACCCTAGTGCCACCAAAAAATAAAAATAAAATAAAATATACAATAAAGAGAGGCAGATAACAACACCCTGTGTCACAGTCCAGCCATAGAGAGATGGGCAGGGGCTCCCAACAAAGTGAAATTCCAAGGCAAGACGTGGAATAGAAAAGAAGGACCTGGTGCACCATGGTTCCCATGAGCTCTCTGTGCTCTGCTATAGACATGGAAGCTGGGTTTTTTGAGAAAACACAACTTTTGTCAGGAAATTGTGTTGTAATAACAATTGATTCTTTAGAAAAGAATTTCAGACTCAAAATAACAAAGCTGGTTTTCCTCCATAAATTTCAGAAATAAAGGTGCTTTCAACAGCTCAAAGTTGGTTTTAGGATTGTAAGCCCAAAATAATAAATTGGCTTTAAAACAATGTTTTAAAACCAGACCCGAATGAGGCTTTGCTTCCCTTGCAACTCACAGAGCATTTCTCCACCCCTGGCCGTGAGCTTGCACTTCTTCATGTAGTATATACCTGAGCAAACTCAAAAGACAAAGTTAAAAAAAGGGTTTTTTTAGAAAGTGGGAAGAGAAAATTCAGTAATTTTCATTTTTACTATACATTAATAATTCCCAATTGTGTTATAACCAATAAGGGTCTATGTAATGCAAACTGTATAATTAATTGATAGTTCTGTGGCCAGTTTGCATTTTGATAATGACATTATGGAAGGATTTTGAAAAAGTCCCAGAATTTCCCAGGTCCTGAAGTCATAGTTCCCAGATCCCAAGTTCTTTGCCAAGGATAGTCCTTAGAATCCATACTGAACTTCTGATCTCAGGCCATATTTAGCTCACCAAATTTTAAACCTGGATATGCAGGCGAGTCAGCTAGCATGTTTTGACGTTTTTACCAGTCTTAGTGAACTAGTTAGAATTTCTGTAGCCAGACAGGGAGACAGAGATGCATCTCAGGAATTTACCCATTTGACAAATGATTGCTGAGCACATGGGATGCACCAGCTACTGTATCAGGCTATACACCCCCATGAGCTTACTCTCAACTCCCTTCATTTGGTTCCCTTCATGGTCACACAGGACCTAAATATCATTCTGAATTCTTCACTAGTTTAACTGCTCCTTTTCTGTAGATGGGAAACATATAGGGAAGAATATGTTCTCCATTCCCAATGATTCCTGCTGAGCCTTCTCTGAGAGCCTCCCCTCTCTGAAGAAGACAGGACATACTGAATTGGAGAGTTTAGGAGAACACACCTGGTCTACATGCAGATCTGCTTACCTATATGGAATCAGTCAGCTCTTAGCCAAGCAGTAAACTACCCCATGGCAGAGGGCTGCATTTTTTCAGAGTTACACCTGACAAAGTGGGTACAGTTCACTTTAGGAAGCTCACATGTCTTAGGCATCTTGGGCTGCCATTACAAAATTCCATAGACCAGGTGATCTAAACAACAGAAATATATTTTCTCACAATTCTGGAGGATGAAATATGAGATCAGTATACCAGAGTAGTTGGGTTTCATTAAGGGCTGTCTTCCTGGCTTGTAGATGGTCATCTTCTGTGTCCTCAGGTGGTGGAGGAAGAGAGAGAGAGCCCTGGTGTTTCTTCTTCAAAAGCCTTAATCCCATCATAAAGAGCCTTCATGGTCTCATCTAAACCTAATTTTCATACAAAATTCTCATCTTCAAAAACAGATGGTCTGCCATTTATGAGGGTTTGACCTTACAGTGGTATGAAAATTATATTCATTGAGTAGAAAAGATGCTGTGAATTTTGATCTTTTCCCAGACTAGCAATATGTAGTAAGATACTCTCACAATACTGGACAGAAGCAGCAGTGAGCCGTCGCTCCCAGTCAGTCACATTACCATGTACTGTGGTGCCAAGCTACAATGCTCAGTAGTTAGGTGCATCAGATGCATTTTTAACTTGGGGTATTTCCAACAAATGATGGGTTTCTTGAGTTGCAACCCCAAAGTAAGTTGAAGAGCATCTGTACATCATATTGGGGGTTGGAGCTTCACTATATATTTGGGGAGGAGTATAATTCAATCTGCAGCACCCCATGACAAAAAAGACCTGAAGCTACATCATTCACACGTCGCTATTAATAAAGAAGGGGCTCCTGGTGTTCCTTTTATTGACTTTGCTGTTTCTCTCTACATGGTTCTGAACTCTGGCAAGAAGTAGGTCTTTATTTATTGAAGTCTCTCAAATCCCTACTGATCTACTGAGAGACTTATAGAACTATTGAAAGGGATGGAAGGGACTTTATAAACTTGCTACATTCTTCTAGGTCACTGTTTCCTAATTGGGGTACCATGGCTCAATGGTCATTTTTATTATACTTAAGAGGTGTCACTAGGAAACAAAGATTCTCTGGTCACAGAAGTTAAGAAGCACTTTGTTCTCTGATACCCTTTCAAGATCATCCAGGATGTTGGTATGAGAGGTGAGGTTTCTTTAAAGAAACTTACATAACCTGGAGTTTCCCATTCTTACTTGATCACAGAACCATCTTTCTAGCTGACTGTCAATTAATTTGAGGAAGGGCTGGGTCTCCTCACATTTAGAAATAGACATTCCAAATCATGCCCTTCATCCTCCTCAGTTTCCTGATACATCCATGTGTCTGAGTCCTTCATCCATCCTTCTCAATTTCAGTTTATATCCTCTTGATCAGCAGAGCAAGTTTGCTTTTAACAAATCTCTTTCTGACCAGTATCCTCTACCAGTAACAAGACCATTATTCTAGTATTTCAAAGCACAGTGTAGAAGGCCATGACCCATTTCTTTGAAATTTTCTACAACATTTTCACTTCACACACCTTCCTTTCTCTTCTATGTTATCACCTTTCAATGGAAGGAAACAAGAAGAATCAATATCTTGTGTCTTGAGGGCCTTGTGTCTTCTTTCTCAGACATCAAACTATGAATACTGAGACAAATTTCAAGCTGCTTATGGTTGCATCAATTTTATCCATACTTCCTAGAAGAAGTGGGCAGTGACTGATACATATTGGCAAGCACTCAGTCACTGCAGGAAGTCAGCTCTTTGCTGGATTCAACATGTCCTCTCTTCTATTCTTCCTCTCTACAGTGCAAAGGTAACTCTCTACCCTTCTCCCTCACCCCATGCAACTCAGCATACTCCCAGACAGCCCTCTCATCATCCCCACCTCTTGCATCTTTTTCTCCTGAACCAGAAATCGCAAGGCTCCCTGAACCTTCCCCTTTACTGTTCTCCAAGTAGCAGCTACAGTAGCTGCCTCGTGAAGTCCAGCTTTACCTTCTGCCGGCACAACCTCAGCCCTGCCAGCACCTGGGCCTCAAAGCCCTCACTGACCTTGCTCTTCTACACTGCATTCTTCTTCTGGCCAGCTCCATGATGCTAGCTTTAATTCTTCTCTGTCATTTCTTAATCCTTTTTTTTCTGACTACCTTAGTGGATTATGCTTCCCATCCAGGCAGGGGCTACTTCATCCTCACTAACAAGAAGCACAAAGAAATTCCTAAAGTCCTTTCACCTTCTCCCCAGTAGGTCACCCAGTTAACATTTTTAGAACTCATAATTGACGAGTACCTTCAGGCAGAAAGACAAACCTCATTCCCTGCAGGCAACCAGAGCTCTGTCTGCAACACCTAAGCAGAAAGATAAATGACAATCCTTTGTGGCACCTCAACACTCCCATGCTCTTAACTGCCAAGGCAAGCCCTGATGCTCATTCTCTGCCTCTGGGGATCTTGGCAGGGCACATGATTTTGAAACAACCTCATCAGTCCCCACCTAGTCCCTTCATGCTTTCCCCTTTTCATCTGATAACGCAGTGTTTACCAAATTTATTAAACTGTTCACCAGTTTGAATACTGTCACAAATTTTATGTTCAAAGGAATACCAACAGGGCAGGGGCTCAAGAGTAATAAAATGTCTTAACTTGGAATTGCCTTCTGACTTTTTGTTTATTTAATTCACACACAATTTGAAGAACATGAAACTCCACAGTTGGTTCAAATCTTTTTCTTTTCCTGTCGTGAATCATGGGGGAATAAGTTGGAATCATATAAATATTTACCATGCAATTAAATTTGAATACTCCTACAAAAGTGTTGAAATTATAAAATAATCTGCATGATAAAGATATTAATGTTGTGTTCAACTGGAATAACAGGACATATTCCAGAAATATCTTTTTGCATAATTGTTAAGACAACTGCATAAATGCATTTAGTTTCTTATGTGAAAAATGATCCCACGTAATCT
This sequence comes from Castor canadensis, assembly GCF_047511655.1. Lineage (NCBI taxonomy): Eukaryota > Metazoa > Chordata > Mammalia > Rodentia > Castoridae > Castor > Castor canadensis. The sequence continues at coordinate 145,528,850 of NC_133393.1, forward strand.
TACCCCCCCAAAAAGTAAATTTGGTAATTGTGTTGATGGTCTCAAGAGGCCCCAATTAAACACTAGCATTTGGTGGTGGGGTTTTCTTCTGAAAGAATTAACATTTGCTTTGCCGTCATCCTTCGAAAATGTTAATACAAGGTCAGGAAATGGAGTGGGCTTTTGGGATAGAAGGTAGAGGACCATCCTCCTCTATGGGGCTTGAAAAGAGCAGAGACATATAGAGAAAGAAAAGTGGTTGGTCCTGGTGGTTGAGGTGGATGGTCCCTGGATATGTGCAGATAGCTAGGTATAAGTAGTACCATTGAGCATTCTATATTTACAAGAATTCCTGACTAGAAGGGGCACCAGCATGAAGGGGCACCAGCATGAAGTGGCTCCTGTTTCAAGGAGAAAATCTGCTTTCTTCACATAATCTAGAAGAGGGGCCATGATTGATATTCTGAACATGAAGAAAGCAGAGTACCCCCAGTGCCAGAGGGTAGTCATCAGCATCAATGCCAGAGCACAAACCACAGAGTCTTGCTGTTTGTCGTGAGAACCAACAACAAAAAAGACAGCAAAATTGCAGTAAGAGGATTGGAACCAAGTTCAGAGAAACTCACCTTTCTATGCTGGCATCCTCAGCTCTCTATTTGTGAGTTCAGGTCCACAAATTGAACCAAGAATGGATTGAAAATATTCAGAAAGTGAATCATGTCTGTACTGAACATGTAAAGAATTTTTTCCTTGTCATTATTCCATAAAAACACAGCATAACATCTATACATCTATACTTTTAAATAATATTTACTTTGTATAAGGTATCATGAGTAATCTAGATATGATTTGAAGTATGTGGAAGTATATGCATAGGTTACATGCAAATACTGTTATTTTATATTATGGACTTCAACATCTATGGATTTTAGTATCCACATGGATTCCTAGAACCAGTCTTCTGTGGATACCAAGGGACAATTATACAGCAATGCCACAGAAAAGCTCAGAAATGAGTTCAGGGAGCCACTCAGGTGTGAAGTAATCTCTAGCAAGTAGGATAGTGGGTGCTCATTCCATAACAATGCTTTAGAGTGATGTCAGCAAGATTACAAAATAGGAGGTTTCTAACCCTCTTTTTCAACAGGAACACCAATTTTACAACCATTCATAGGGTAAAATATATTCAAAAGAGCTCTGTGCCCCAGGTGATAGATTCCAGCATCCCAGTGGAGAACAAAAATTATAAGAAAAGAAGCTAATACACATTAAACAGAGAAGGAAAAACAGTACATAACCCCAACTTCAAGCCTACATAGTTCAGTGCCAAGAAAGATTCTCATAGGTTGAGAGTTTTCCCCTGGGAAGAGGGCAAGTGATTGTGCATCTTCCCACACAGATTCTAACACCAGGTCCATCCCTTCCCTGACTCTGGTTGTGGGCCTGGTCTAATGGATCCAAGCATCATGCCCTACCCCCACAGACGCTGTTGCTGGGCCTGCTACCCATGTAGCCCCACTTGTAAGCCTTCCCATCCTGGCAGGCTGACTAGTGAAGGGCTAACTCTACTAAAGCCAGTCTCTAGTGACTGGAATAAGTAACTAATTCTTCAAATGTGCAAACACCAATGCAAGTTTACAAAGTCAAAAAGAATCAAGGAAATGTGACACTACCAAAGGAACCAAATAAAGCTTAAATAACCAACTCTAAGAAGTGGAGAAATATGAACTGCCTAACAAAGAGTTCAAAATAATTTTTATAAACAAGCTCAGTGAACTTCAAGAGAACACAGACAAATGATATCAGATATCAGATTTTGTCAATACATAAAAAATAAGAAGTTCAACAGAAATACAAACCATAAAGAAAAACCAAAGAGAAAATCTAGAGCTAAAGAACATAGTGATTAAAATGAAAAATTCGATAAAGAGCTTTGATGGCAGATTTGATCAAGCCAAAGAGATTCACAAGCTCAAAGACAGTCATTTACCTAGTCAGAGAAATGACAACAAAAAAAGTGAAAAAAGCCTACAGGGCTATGGAACAACTATAAAGCACCAATGAAAGAAATGAAAGCACATACACACACACACAAATGGGAAGACATTTTGTGTTCATGGATTAGAAGAATAGGTATGTTATATGACCATAATACACAAAGTGATCTATACAGACTCAGTGTAATCCCTATCAAAATTCCAAAACATTTTTTAAAATACAGAAAAAGGTCCTAAAACTCATATGGAGCCATAAAAAACTTTGCATATCTAAAATATTCCTGAAAAGTAACAAAGCTGAAAGCATCAAACATCTTGATTTCAAAATGTTACAAAGGTACAGTAATAATTAAACCGGTTTGATACTGGCATAAAAGCATAGATATAGGCTGTTTGAAAAGACTAGAAATCAATTTATTTATTTATTTATTTATTTATTTATTTATACCATCAAATGATCTTTAGCTATTGTGCCAAGAACATACAACAAGGAGAGAATAGTTTCTTCAATAAATGCTGTTGGTAAAACTGGGTATCCATCTATAAAAGGATAAAATTAGACCCTTGTATCACACTATACACAAAAATCAATTCAAATGAGTAAGATCTTAAAAGCAAGGCCTGAAATCATAAAATTAAAAAAAATGCTTTGAACATTGGCCTTGACAATGAATTACTGGATATGACAAAAAAAAAAGCTCAGGTAGCAAAAGCAAAAATAGACATATAGTATTACACCAAATTCATACATTTCTGAACAGCCAAGGAAACAATTAGTGAAATGAAAAGGCAATCCATAGAATAGAAGAAAAAAACTTTGCAAGCCATGTGTTATCTGATAAAGGATTAGTATCCTAAAATATGTAAGAAAGAACCAGAAGAAAGGAGGGGTAGCTACAATTTAATAGACAGAAAAAGAAAAGGAAGGAAGGAAGGAAAGGAAGAAGGAAGGGAGGGAGAGAAGGAGGGAGAAAAAGAGGAAGAGAGGTAGGAAAGGAGAAAGGAAATGATTTTTAATAGCAAAGGAAACTGAAAACTGAATAAGCTTATCTCCAAAGAAGACATACAAATGGCTCCCTGGTAAATGATTCATGAAAAGGTGCTAAACATCACTAATCATCAGGGAAATGCAAATCAAAACCTCAGTGAAATATCACCTCATATCTGTTAGATTGGCTATTACAAAAATAGAGATAATAAATGTTGGTGAGGATGTGAAGAAAAATGAACACTTTTGCACTGTTGGTAAGTATGCAAATTGGCATAGCTACTGTGTAAAATAGAGAGTTTCAAAAAAAATAAACAAAACACAGAATTGCTATATTGTCCAGCAATCACATTTCTAGTTATATGACCAAAGGAATTGAAGTTGGATCATAAAGACCTATCAGCACATTCATGTACATTGCAATGTTATTCACACAACAGCTGATACATGGGAGCAACTGACAGATGAATTAATAAAGAAAACGTGCACTATGCATACAACGGAATATCATTTAGCCTTAGAAAAGAAAGGAAGCCTTCATGTTCAAAAATATGGGTGAATGTGAAAGATATTACACCAAGTGAAATGAGTCAGACACAGAAGAACAAATGCTACATGACACTACTGAGATGAGAAATCTAAAGAAACAAAACTCACAGAAGCAGAGAGTGAGGTAGTAGCTTCCAGGATCTGCTCAGAAGTGGAAACAGGGAGCTATTAGTCAAGGGGTGCAGAGTTCTGATTTTACAAGATGAATATGTTAAAGCTCATGTTAAGTGTTCTTATAAAATAAGAAGATAAGAGGAAACTGTTAAGTGATAGATAGGTTTATAGATTATAGTGATGATTTTATACATGTATTCTTGCCTGAGAACTCAAGTTGTTTATGCTAATTATGTATAGCTCTTTCTATGTCAACAAATGATAGATTAGCTAGATGACAGATGATAGATAGATAGATAGATAGATAGATAGATAGATAGATAAAATGATAGCATATTGTTTAAAGGAAGGATAAGACCAGGCATAGAAATCCGTAACTAAGCTGGGCATTGTGGTGTACACTTGTGATCCCCACCACTCAGGAGACTAAAGCAGGAGGACTGGTGAGGCCAGTCTGGGCTCCATAGCTAGATGATGTCTCAAAAAAAAAAAACCTCAAACAAACAAAAACCAAAGATCCATAACTAGTTCAATGAATAAGCCAAACTCAGGAAGATGAGCCTAGAGACCCACGATGCCATTTTTACACCCCCCTCCCTCTGAACCTTTCTCTTGGCACATCCCTCCTTGCCTACTTCCTTCTTTGGAAGCTCTGAGAGTTTCTTAACTCTGCTATTAAACAAAAGACTTTGACAACTAGCAAACGTCTACACTTCAGACAATTAAGAACCTTTCTTTACCCCTAGCTTAGTCAACCTTATGCTGAAAAGCTGAGATGGGAAGATGAATATACTTCCTGTTTCTCTATTTCCCCCATCTTACACTACCCTCTCCCAAGATCCTCAGCTACTGCTTGAGACCCCTGCAGTTTCAAAAGCGTGAGACATTCTAATCCAACAAATACTGTTTGAGCTTTGTGTTGGATCATTATAGAAAAGAGGGTTGTCCAAAGGCAACTCTTATTGAATGTATCTTTATTGGCTCTTTATAAACTTTAAAGGTCATCAGGTCTTCCCAGCTACCATTCCCTTATGAGTTTTCTGCTCTCAGATCATGCTTTCCAGTGACCTGATCCTTTATCCTGGTTATCTTACCACCCCCTGCCATGTGACCTTTTAGGAGAGAGGCCCTCTCATGAATTCCAAGCCACACTACTCTCGTAGGGATCCACATTTGACTCCCCAGAAGTATACATACATCCTTGTACTACAAAGCTCTAGAAGTCCAGCCTTTTCCAGAGAATGTCTCCTTGCTCTCATGCCAGCTGGGGAAGCTTCAGTATCAGCTCTCATCTTCAAGTTTTTCAAATGTGAATCATATACCAAGCCCTGCACTCCCTGACTCCAGGGAATGCATGTCAAATTCTTCAAATATCTTCTTGAAGCTCTCCTTGCTTGATTGGAGTTGTGGGGGCAAGCACCCCCGTGCTCTATAGTGGAGGGGGTGAGTGAGGGCTCACAGCTCCCTGACAGCTCTTTCTCTGAAGTCTTCACTCTTTAATCTTTCCAAAATCCTTCATTCCATCTACCTTCCCAATACTGAGGCTGGAAAGGTGTCAGGCTAGAACAAGCAGAAATATGTTCACATTCCTAGAAGTTCATATCCCTTTAGTGTGTGAGAATACTAAGATTCTATTGTGTTGTTCTTGACCTTTGAGGTCCCTAAGAAGATAGGAAGCATTTCATTTAATGTTCTTTTACATAAACTTTAGAACAAATTATTGTTACATGATTTATTTGTGTATGTATGGATATAAATCTCACTAACATCTTACAGAACTCAGTTTGGAAAATCTAGACTAAGAAATTACTGATTAACTCACACTAGATAGGAGTGAGTCCAACTTCCTTCTGAGAACAACACTCGCTTGGAGTCTTGGGCTGAATGATCCAAAACACCTACAATGTTTTGCTGAAATCAAACTTGAGGCTGCAAAGTTGGCAGCTCCTCCTAGGAGAGGGGATTGGATTTGGATCTCTCAGCTGTATTTGGAACCAAGAAAATCCAATTATACAACAGTAGTTCTGGGCTTCTAATTATGTCACAGAATGGAGAACATATAAAATGCAATTGTCCTATTTAGAGAAATTACTGAGGGCCCCAATCTCACCATTGTGACACGAGGCAGCTTACTCACCAGCTCCACAATCTAAGACAGCTAGTCTTTACAGAGCCTCTGTGGGAATTAGAAAAGGTGTTCCCTCTGGGCTGAAAAAGTAGAGAAAGATCACGCCCTGGGTATGCATACCAACCCCCATGCCTCTGCTGATCGTGGTCAGGCCTTGAGCCACACTTCACCCTTCAGCCAGGTACCCAAGGAAGTACAAACTGTACAATTGCAAATGGCAGGCCCAAACCTACTTTATTTTAAATAAATATTTCCACCATACGTGCGATACCATAATCTTTACTTAAGATATTTCTAAAATATATAGAAACGAACTCCTTTCCCCAACTCTCAAAGGCATTTCTGAGCATATTTTAGAAAACTGTGATCATACCATATATACAACTCTGTGAAATTCTCAATATAGCATTATAATATAAGCTCTTTTTCCCTTCTATGCTGTCTTTATTGATGTATTTTGTAGGATTCATCCATAAATATCAACCGGAAGACATAACCAAATGTTAGGGAACTGAGAGAAAAGCCGACTACTGAAAATGATAACTATCTTTCTAGAAAAGATTAAGAGAGAGAAACATATGCACAGACAAAAGCTTTGAAATTTACATTTTGGCCAGTGTTTTTCCAGAGTCAGAGTCCAAGTCTTGAAGGAAGTTAGAAATGAAGTTCCAGAAACCTGGTGCTCATGGCTGTCCAGCACTCTCTCCATTTGAGGGAAAACTAGATCAAAAAGTGCTCCACTGGACAGACTCATGCCAGCCTCTCGAGGCCAAGGATAGCATCTTATCCAAATATTTTGCTTTAAAGTCAACTGAAAGTCAAGCTTTAAAAATAGCAAGAGGCATTTTGCAAATCTAATTAGTCTCCTCTGAGGAGCTCTGGGGCACATTGGGTACCATCAGTCTGCTTTGGCAGACAGGAAGTAGGAGGTGGAGTGAAATAATCCACCTGTGAGCTTCCAGCCAGCCGAAAGCCAAGCTTTGATGGGTCTCAGGAGGACAGGCAGATAGCCGCCTGACTACTCACTCACCTGTTTGAAGAAAACCAGAGGTGAAGATCAGGAACAGCCTACAGCAAGAGTTGTTACTTACAAAAAGTTACGGTTAGTATTCTGTCTTTGTATCCCCCTCTGTGAAAGGACAAGCAGAAAAGGTCCTCCTCTCCCTCCACCTCCTCTCACTAGGAAAATAAGATCTGTGGAAGCCAAGCTTGCCAGCTCCTTTTAAGTGGAGGATCCTAGCTATGTATCCCAGGACTCGTAGTGATCCAATGAATTCTGGCCAGACACATAAATCCTTCCAGCAAGTAGCAGTGATTTGTGGTGACCGTCATCTGGCAGTGACTTGTTATATTCAAAAGTTTCTTAGCACTTATCTTTGTAGAAAAATGTTCAGGGTAGACTTCATGTCATAACTCATACATTCAACTCAACCAGAGTTTATTGAACGCCTTTTATTATACACAAGACAACTTTTGTAATAAGCTATACTAAATATTTCATGAGTGTAACTTACATTATATATATATTTTCTGAATGAAAAAAAGAAATCATAAATTCATAAAACCTCCTAATGAGTCACTGTAACTAAAATCAGTTGTGGTCCTAACATGAAACAGATGGTTTGCATGAAAGGAATAGAGTTTAAGAAAAGGACTATTTGTAAGTATGTGGGTAGAGTTAAAAGAAATTCACAAGGACCAGTGGCACACCCTGGAACCAGCAATAAAAAGTTCTGGCTGTTACTAGAACTGGTGGAAGGTGTGACTTAAGAAGGGAATTGGAACTCTGGCTTTATTAGGACAAATATAGTCATTGCCAAACTGTGACCCAGAAGGGACAGGGCTAAATAGCCAAGCTGTCAATCCTTCCACCCACCAGTCTTCTAATGACAAAGGAATCCAACAATCCTTGGAGGTTAACCTCTTAGTGCATAGAAGAATGATAGATAAGTATGGGGAGTAAATTGGAGAAAACGAAAAATATACAGAATAATCTACCATCTTACACACACTTTGCCCCCTCCCCCAATTTGGGCACTCTTATGCTTTATGCAGAACACTCAGGTCCTTGATGGGTGGAACACAACAAATTCCATAATTACGTCATCACATTGCAACATCAATTTAGTCAGATTCTCACCTTAAACCTAACATAAGGGTGCTCCTTTTGTAATGGAGTGGGAAGTGGAAGAAAGCAAAGAAATAATTAACTCACTTACATTCTAGCTGCTACACTTTACACTTCTGCAGGAATGAATTGATAATCACAGCTTCCTTCTTCCACTATTATGTTACACATAGTATCTGCAGAGCATTCCCGCATCTTCTCTACCAGATGGGATGACTGAAACTCTTATTTCTTAGGATCTGAGTCAGTAACCACCCTTTCTTTGTTAACATGCAACAGTTTTCCATTGATAAGGATTATTGGACAGGGAAGTAGCAAGAGAAACCCAGAGAATTTCCTAGGGTCCCAGATCCATCTTTAATTTAGTCCTTCTGGGTGAAGGAGCACAATAGACACTAGCCTACTGTTTTGGTACTTTCGTCATAAAATAAACACTTTGAGGTAGGCAGGAAAATGGTCCCAATGATCTCTCACCCTTAGTATTCACACTTTTGTGTGAACTCCATCTCCTGAGTGTATGTGTATGAACTGGTCTTAGTGACTTCTAATGTACAGCACATGTAAAAGTTACAGCTTTACCTCTGAAATTAGATTATTAAGAACTTTGCCATCTATCTGAGAGAGCACTGGCTCTTCTAGTATTCTTGTCCTGATGAAGCATACTGACATGTTAAAAGGAGCCCTATGAAGAAGGTCACTCAGCAAGGAACCCCAGTGAGGAACCAAGGTTCCCTATCCAACAGCCATCACAGAACTAAAAACTGCTAACAACCACGAGTAAACTTAGAAGTGAATCCCTCTCCAGTCAAATCTTCAAAGAGACTGCAACTATGCAGATACATAATTTCAGCCTTGTGAGAGACCCTGAAACATATACTCAGCTATAAATGCCTTGGTTTCAAACCACTACGGCTCAAGATATCTGTGATACAGTAACAGAAAAATAAAACAAGAGGTGATGTAATGTGAGCTACCATGGCGATGGATAGGGCAATAAACTCTGTTATTGGCATTCAGGATCCAGTTTGTTCAGCAACCAGCTCTCTATGCCTATTGATTCAGTAGCCCAAGGAACCCGAAATGGCTAGGGGAGATTCTCAGCTTCATCTTTAACAAAACCATTCTAGTTTCTTAGAAGTATTCCTCCTTTGAGCACAAGGACCTCCAAAACCTTTAAGACTAGGGTTGTAGGGAAAAGAAGCAAAACATTTCCTTAAGTATTACAATGGTCTGGACATGGGGAGTGTCCTCTAGAGGTTCCCATGGTGGTAATATTGGGATATGCTGTGGTTATTTAAAAGTCAGAACTTTGTGGGAGGTCCTTAGGCAATTGGGGGCATACCCTCAAAGGGAACTTGGGAACCTTAGGCTCTCAGTTTTTCTGTGTTCCTGGTTCAAGATGTAACCTCTTACTCCAACACGTATTCCCTTTGACATATACACCTGTCATGATGTGCTGCCCTCATCAGAGGCTCAAACCAACAGGGCCACCCAATCTTGGACTTGAACCTTCAGAACCACAAGCCAAAATAAATATCTCCTTGCTTCATAAGTAGCCTGTGTCAGGTATTTCTTTAGAGTGATGCTGATAAATACAAGTATACATTCTCTCCATTCCTTTGCTCTTGGACTCATGCATTCTAGCTCGCTGGGGAGATTTAAGACATATATATATTGCACAGTGCAAGATCTGATCTCACAAGGAGCTGTCTCTTAGTTGGCACTAAAGTAATTCTTTCAAAGGAAATTCCATTAGTTTAGCAAACAAACTTCTACTCACCAATGGGGCCCAATGGGTGTGAATCCATTGGCATGTCTCTTTTACTATAAAATAAGTTCCCCAGTCAGAGGCATAAAGTGTGAGCACCAGGGTGGTAGATAATATGCTTATCAGGGTCCAGGACTAGAGATGTCCACCAAGCATTGTAAGCAGGGATGGCAAGTTTCTATTTAGAATAGCTATGTATCTATTTCTACCGACTCACACATACTCCGTTGAAGACAAATTGCTGCCTCCTTCACAAGGAAAGGAGTCTGAAACAATCAACCTACATTAGGTAACTGACTTGGCCCCCAAGGGAAGTACCATATCAGAAGTTTATCGATGGCTTCTGTTGCTGGCAAATTGGGCTCTCAGCAATGGTAGTAACAAAATAAACCTTCATGAACGGAAGTCTTTTATTGATCCCAAGCCTCCAAAATACAGAGATACTCACCTCATAGTGTTTCTTTCTTTATTGTGGGAAGTGCAAGGTGCAGTTATTTGCAGCTCACTCTCAAACAGATTTTTTTCTATGAGACTCAGAGAAACTTCACCAATATGTCAGGATCTCTCTCAATCTCTCATATCTCATTGTTTGGTACCTGGCTCACCAGGTCTTTAATGTAATCAACTAGCAAGCTATTCTAGAGAATCTCGAGATAATCAAATTCCTTCATGACAGAATTAAGACATAATCTTGTGGTAAGAGAATAAACCCCGTCCTGGCCACATGAAGGCAAATTGCTTCTGGTTATCTTTATCAGTGAGCTCCGAAACCAACAACAGTGAAGCGTTCATTAGAGAAACAGCTGAATACCAGCTGGCAACACCTATTTGATTTGTTCCAGTAAATATCCCAGCTGCAATGGGCAGCAATACACCTGACTATACTTGTGATAATTAATCCACACTCAACCCACAAGGCTATTGAGGTCTTGCGCAGAACAAATAGTCACATACATAAGACAAGGAAGGAATCACCATCTTTTGTGGAGGTGCTTGTGTCCACAATTCATCCTTGGCATATGGTTTTTCTTCTTTATTTGGAAGAAATGTTGGGCAATTTCTTCCTATCAAAATATCCCTCACTTAGTAGGTTACCAAATCATACAGGGATTCCGTCAATTACCAAGTATACCCAAGCCCAATTGTGTTCCCAATTTTCTATTGCTGAGTAACAACTTACCATAGGTTCAGCAGCTTTAAACAATTTCTATCTATTATCTCACAGTTGTGAAGAAGGGAATTCCAGGCAAATTGAATGGAGTTCTCTGCTTGAGGTCAAGGTGCTGACTGGGCTGGGTTTGGCTCCTATTTTCTAAGAGAAAGAATCTATTTGTAAACTGACTCAGGTTGCTGGCAGAATTCAGTTCGTTGTGATAAACTTTCTTGTCATCTGGGGACCACTTTCTATTTCTCAAGACCCCCTGCATTTCTTTTCATATGTCCCCCTCCATCTTTAAAGACATCAATGACACCTGAAATGCCCTGGCTCACATGTGTGATTTACTGGAATAAAAGCTCTCAACTTTTAAAGGGCTCACATGATTAAGTTGGACATGACCTAAAATAACCATGTACATGGCAGCTTATTGTATTCACAGGTTCCACACTCAGCAGGGAGGAAACTATACAAAAGCAAGAGTCCTTGAGAGTCATTCTTGGAATTTTACCTACCATATCGATTACGTTTGTGCTCTGGGCAAATAATCACAGCATTCCACAGCCCACCAGGCCCCTACAAGGTTATTCATGCCAATGCTTAGCCATCGCCTGATCTCTGAGTGACCAGACCATGTGCTAGTTTGTCTTTGACAATTAGGCTCTATCTCAGATCCAGTACCTAATAATTTCTGAGAAATCAACATTTTTCTTAATCAGTAGTTTGTAGTCATCCTGGAAAATGGCAACACATCCCTCGGAAGAAGGCTTGAAGGAAGATTCAGCAGGTAGAGCTTCTCAAGGGTCTTTTCTCAAAGGAATTTGGCCTCCCTCCACTGAATGCCCCTGCTCTGAATGAATGAACTAACAGAGGTCCTGGAACTGGCATTGAGGTCCTGAATCCCCACTATGACAACCTGAGGCAGACATATATCCACAAGAGCAAAAACCTTTCCACTTACATATCAGGCACCACCTTAGAGGGGACACATCTATTTCACTACTGGGAACCTGCTGATCAATTAGATACCACCACAGTTTCCTGTGGGCCAAACGCTCTGATTGCCACTCTATCCTTGAGGCTTACCCCAGTAATTGCACCCACTTATCTGTGACAATTATGCTGTGCCTCCAGGCTTCTACAGACGCCTGCATTCTGTTATTCCCACTGAAATCTGCCAGTGGGTTTCACTGCAGCATCTCCCACCATCATCACAGGCCCATGTAGCCTGGCCATCACAGCTTCCTTCCTCTTTGGCAAGAAGGTTCTAGCATTCACATATCACGGACTGGGTGATGCTGTTAAATCCAGGTTTTAATTACCCAATCTAGTAACTCATTAATGCCAATTTTAGTTGCTTCTGGCAACACATTAAATCTTAACTGTTCTCCATTGACCAGCTTGTTCCGATTCAGTCTTATATGTTGGTCTCCTTGGTCTATGACTCAGAATCAACTCCCATATTCTCCCCAGACTTCTGTCAGTGATAACTAGCAAGATGCTGAAAATCTAGCATTTGTAAGTATGGTAAACATGACAGCAAATGTTTTACTATGTGTTCATTTACTCTGGACTGGTAAACAACAGAAAATTATTCCTCACAGTTCTGAAGACGGGGAGTCTGAGGTCAAGGTGTGGCAGGGTTATAGTCTTCTGAAGCCTCTCTCCTTGGCTTATAGATGAAAATCTGTGTCTCCACTTGTTTTTCCCTCTATCTGTATCTGTGTCCTACTCCTTTTTATGAGGATACCAGTCATATGGGATTAGGGTTCACCATAATGACCTCATTTAACCTTAATTACCTCTTTAAAGACCCTGTCTCCAAATACAGCCACATTCTGGGGGTCAGTGAGTTAGGACTTCAACATAAGAATTTGGAAAGGACAATTTTATATCATAACACTGTCCCTTCTATAAAATGAGTGAAATTGATCTTGCCTCCCCTTTAATATTGGCTGGCCCTATAATCTGATTTGGATGACAGAATGAGGGCGGTAGAAACATCGCTTATTCTAAATTCTTACAAGTGTTTCAGATTTTAGAGTTTTTTTGGTTTTTGGGATATTTGCATATACATAATGAGATATCTTGGAGTTGAAACTCAATTATAAGCATGAAATTAATTTGTCTCTCATATACACCTTATATGCATAGCTCTTTTTATTACTTTTACAGAATAGTGGGTTTCATTATGACATTTTCATTCTTGCATATAATGAATTTTGATCACATTCACCCTCTATCACTTTCCTTCTCCCATTCGAACCCCACCCCTCCAATTGCCCCCTTCAGTTTTCATGTCTTTTTTCAAAAATGAAACTAGATTCTACATATGAAAGAGAGCTCTGGGCTTATTTCATTTAATATGATGATCTCCAGTTCCATCCATTTTCCTATTAATAACATTTTATTCTTCTCTATGAATGAGTAATATTCCTTTGTGCAGATATACCACATTTTCTGCCATAATTTTACACAATACTTTTAATAATTTTGTGCATGAAATAAAGCTTCCTGGTATGAAATTTTCCACTTTTGGCATCATGTTGGGAGTTTGGGATTTTGAATTGTGGAATATTTCAGATTTTCAGTTTATGAATTAATGTTCAACCTATAATAGTGTATAATTTTCAAGGCTGGCCCTTAAGAAATGTGCAGCTTCAGGGGCCGGGTGTGGTAGCTCAAGCCTATAATCCCAGTTACTCAAGAAGTAGAGATCAGGATGATCGAAATTTGAGGCCAACACAGGCAAATAGTTAGTGAGCCCTCCATCTCAACTAATAAACTGGGCATGGTTGTATGTGTCTGCAATTCCAGCTACACAGGGAGCATATGTAGAAGGGTCACTGTCCAGTGCCAGCTCCAGAGAAAAATCCAAGATCCAAAAAATAAAGCAAAACAGGATGGGGCATGGCTCAAGTGGGAGAGGGCCTGCGTATCAATCACAAGGCCCTGAGTTCAAACCCAAGTACCACCAAAATGTTCAGCTTCGGCCCCCACCTTGGACCATTCTCTCTTCTTAGCCACCTCCTAGGTAAGAAGTCCCAGCTACTAAAGACAGGGGCCATATGGAGGGAGGCCCAAAGCAACCTTGGATGCTCCAGCTCCATCAGCTCCTAGCAGATCTGCCCAGCTGAGCCCCAGCCAACCTATGCAATATATCTATTGTGATTTGTGGAGTGACTGTTACCCACCATACACTAAATTAAAACAATAGGCCATCCACAGTAGGCCTGCATGGTACTCTGGCTGCCATTATGGTCCTAGAGGCAATGAAATAGAGGAGTTTGGTCCTGAGAAGAAGGCAGCAATTGCCCAGGGAGAAGTTACTGGAAGGATTTTATACATTAGGAAGTTGGCCCCTCAGAAGGGATATTCAGAGGGAGGTGTCAGCTGTGGCTATGTCAGTTCAGAATTCCTATCCCAGATGTCTCTGGTCTCCCTCAAGCCTCCCACACCCTTGACTTAGCACAAGAGACACAGCAGCTGTTGGCTCTATAGCTCTACAGCCCTTGCAATCAGGCCAGAGCTTGATCCACACCAGCTATTATGAGACATAAGGAATCCATTCAAAATGACCACTGGGGCTTTCTGATTTTATCCTTGTACCCTTTCAAGGACATTCAAGTCTTGCAATTTGTCCTTTTCTTTGTGCATACTCTCCACTGCCACCAGACACAATCTGCCCACATTACATCTCTGAAGTCTCTATTGTTACCATAGTGACTAGGTATCTCCATCCTTTGATCTTCCGATGTCTTGGACTCCATCAGCACTTTCTCCCATGCTACCACTGGCAATAACTTAAGTAACTGATGTCAACAAATACCAAAGGATTACCAGTGTCTCATTCTCCCCAGCTGGGAGGCTATCAGTACACTCATCAGATATTCAAGCAATCCATTCCCCATTCCCTGAATCCTATTTGACTAGTGTTGGTGCAGTCACTGAATGAGACAGGGCCTGGCCAAGAAGGGACTATTTACGAGTGAAGGTGCTAAGGTGAAAATCAGCACCAAGGGAGAATGAAGCCCTCAAGACTACCTGCTTCAGGAAGCCATAATCCCTCCTAGGTAGGAATGGACAGGGATGGGGAATTTTACCTTAACTAGTAAGAGTAGAAGCTGGTCAGTTGGAGCTGTGACTTTCAGGACAGAAACACAGGCATTGCTAACTGGAGACCTGGTAGGGAGGAACTCAGGGAAATTAATATTCCACCCTCTTCCTCCTCCAACCCACCTATATCCTGCCAGTGCCTCCCATTGACCAAAACCATTGGGAAGCCAGGGGCAAAGGAGCCAGGTGGATGCTGCTTCCAAAGTCAACCTCTGGGCTCAGCTCAGGTGAAAAGGGATAGGGATTACCTGGAAAAGACTCCCAGCACCAAGACTCAGATCCAAATATTCTTATTTTCTCCACACTGCCTGAACTGACCACCTCTCTATTCAGACTGAGAACCTGACTGGGCCCCATTTCCTGTCCTCTTCAGACTCCTGCTCTAGAACCCCATGCAGCAGTAGAGTGTGGGTGACCAAAGGCTTGGCAAGAGTCTTAGCCTTGCTTTTGTTGTTCTAATTATAAGTTTCTCTTTTTTTATATCCTTTAAAAAAGAAAACTCACTTTGCCCAAAATCCTGAATAGCCACTTTGATATGTTTGCTATCTATCCTTGAATTTACGTATATCCTTATAAATAGTAATTTTGTTTGTAAGCATAGGTACCATGATGGTTAATTTTATGTGTTAACTGGACAGGGCTGTGGGGTGCCCTGACATTTGGTTTAAATGTTTATTTAGCTCAGTCCAGTTGACACATAAAATTAATCATCATGATGTCTGTGAAGGTACTTCTAGATCACATTAATACTGGAATCTGAAGACTGAGTAAAGCAGATTATCCTCCGTGATGTGGGTGGTCCTTGCCCCATCAATACAACCTGAGTAGAACAAAAGGCTACCCCTCCCATAAGTAAGCGGAAACTCCTCCAGCCCATGGCCTTCAACCGTTCCTAACTTTGACCTTCAAACTGGAACAGCACGTTTTTCTATCTTTGGACTCAGGTTTAAATGTTGGCTCTTCCTGAATCTTGAGTCTGCTGGTATTCAGACTGGAGCTACACCATCATCACTATGGGTCTCTACCTGCCAACTTAAAATCATGGCACTTGTCAGCCTCCATATTCATGTAAGCCAGTGTGTGTGTGTGTGTGTGTGTGTGTGTGTGTGTGTGTGTGTCTGTGTGTCTGTGTGTGTCTGTCTGTCCTATTGGTTCTGTTTGTCTTTAACTTACCAGAATGCTATTTCATTGTAAAGCATTTTCTGTTTCTTACTTCTTTTTGTAACTTGGCACTATATTTATAAAACCCATTTATGTTGCTGTGTACATATCTGAAACTGGACCCAAGGCTCAAACTCCTGAGATTCCATATGCCAGGTCCAGCCACCCACCTCTAAATGCCAAATCAAGAGGCATAGTGAAGGCAGAGAAAGGAGGTTTATCACAGGGCTTGGGACATGCTGTCAGAAGAGGCAGACTAAGCACTGAGCTCATCCTTAGCTATCTTTGGGGTACAGACATGAGCTATAGGTTTAAATAGACAAAAGAAGAGGGGGCAGTTATGCATAGTTAAACAGTCCAGTCATAGGTGTGCTCTGGTCAACCATTATCTCAGTCCAAGGGTTCCCAGAGGGTTCCAGAGAATGGTATTGGTGTCATCACTTGAAGGGAGCAATCTGGTTCCCATGAGATGATTACTCCTGCTCCAGGGTGCAGCCTCATCATTATAGGTAATTGTCCTCATTTGGAGGGGTGGTCTGTCCTGCACATTCCACTATTCCTTATGGGACGTTTTAGTCCCTTGGCATACAGATGTTATCAGTTCTGTCCTTTCTTGAATCCAAGATGATTGTAAATTGACTGTAAAGAGAATTGCTTATAGCAAAGACAGATACAAAATGGAGGCAGGGATGCCAAGCTTCTCCTTGTCTCTAGTTAATTGGTGGGCCCAAGAAAGGAGTCAGTGCTTTTCAGCAAAAACAGTTTGAGTGCCTCCTACATATCTAATTAGCTGCTTGTAACTACTGCTAAGACAGTTAATTTCTACTCCTTTCACTTAGCCATTCCCTTCAGGAATGTGTCTAGGTATTTCCCATCTTCACATACCACAGGCAATGCTCCAGTGAGCATCCTTCACCTGTGTCCTCGTGGACAGGTGTGCAAAAGACTCTGAGATGTATGTTTAGGATTGGTTTCCTAAGTCAGATGGACTCTTAGTTTTCTGCCTAGTGAACACGGGGTCCAGTTTTATTTTTAAATGTTGCTCAATAAGATAGCTCCTTGGTTCGTATGTGGTCCTTGTACCCTGTGTATACATTCCTAGAATAGAGGGGAGATCGTTTTAGAACAGCTGAAAACCATCACAGACACTGTTATTTGTAACTACTACACATGCTCCATTCACATGTGAGAGATGAGTAGCAGACTGCAAAATCCCCAAGTCACCTGAGTGGTGTAGAGGGTGGCCCTGCGAGCTGTGCTCCATCTGTACATGTGGTAATGTCAGTCTACTGGGTGATACAAATGGTTGTTTTTTATCTGAAAGGCAAAATCATAATACCTGGGGCTGCTGTTGGGAAATGTTGGTGCAGCATTTTGACTGTTAGATTACAGATTTGCTAACATTGGTGCTTGCTTGTAACTAAAATTTGCCCCTGCTGTAGTTCTTTGGAATCCTCTTCTCACCCTACTATCTCAGAGTCTTCTCTCCATCAGCCTTGGGGGAAGTTGAGAAGAAAGTCCCCTACCTCTCCATCTGCAGGGAGCATGCTCTTAACCACTGGAGGAAGACAGCAGAGGATGCTCCACTCCAGTCCAGTGCCCAGAACCCCTCAGCACCCTCCTATTGTGTTCATGGTACCCCAGTTTCTTTTCTGAGTTTTAAGACTCTTCCAATCTTCTTGCTACCCTTATAAAGAAACACCCTCTTAGGTGGTATCAGTTATTTTTATAAAACTTCACATGGAGGGGGGTGTTCCTCAGAAATTATCTTTCCCCAACTCCCACCTGAAGCAGGGACCCTGTCCCCAGCACTCCCGTAGCTGGTCCTTAGCTTTGCATGGAGAACAACTTACTTTCTCCATTACCTTTTTGTGAAGCTCTTACCTTGGAGAAGTGACCTCTGTACTCTGTCTGGAAATGGCTTTTTGCATGCTCCTGTTTTGTGCAATGGAGCCACAGGGCCATATAGACAGTCACAGCTCCTCCTGCCTCTTGACAGCTACCTCAGCACTGCCTGACATCACTGATCTTCCCTTCTCCAGGGAAAGAACCCTTTCCCCTTTCCCCATAAGTCCTTTCATGAGTAGATACAGGCAGGATATATTTCATCCTCACCCTTTGACCTCTCTGTGGAATGAGGGCTTTTGAACCCTAAAAGGCACCTTAAGGATTAGTACAAGTATTTAGGATGAGGTTAGGCACTAAGAGAGTTTTTCATTGTTTCTGAAAAGGCATGGTACAATCGAGCTCATATCCTTCCCACGTATGTATGCCTCAGACTCCAGAATGACAGGTACGAAGTGACCTTAAACAAGACCTGTCTTCTCCCACCCACAAACTCACAAAGGAAGGCCTCTGGGGTTTGTCAGGTCAGGAGGATGAGATTAAATAAAATATATAGTACAAGGAAGCTAGTATGGATGAAACCACCCTGTGAAGGAGAGGGGAGAGACACACAGAAATACAAAGGATGGGAGAAGGAAAGGAACAGAGTCCCAAGTACGATGGGCAGCTGGATCGCCTGACCACACCAAGAGGAACTGCTCCTGCCAAATAATTAGTTGCTTCATTAGCCACAACCAGGTTGAATCAAGGAAGTTAATTAAAGTCTATGGCCCTGTGCTTTCAGGAAGGAACCTCACAGGCCATAGGTTGCAGTTGCAAACAAGACACATCCACGTAGCCCAGCCCATCCCCTGCCCTCTCTCTACCAGCTAGAAGAGCCCAATACCATTTCTTAAAGCGGCAGGACTTGATTTATTTGGAAAACTCTATCTTGGGTGCTCATAAGTAAATTTTTGTTGTTTCAAAGGAAAATGAACAGAGAAAGTGATTGCATGAGTTGTGTGTGTGTGTGTGTGTGTGTGTGAGACATGCACATTCATAAATGCTTGAATGAATTAACATGGGGAAGCACATAACTGGACATGGCAAGAGAACAATGGGTAAAGAGTGTCAAGTATTAGCCTTGGAGTCAAGGCTGACTACACCTTAATTTGCTTAGTTGTGGCTGCTCTGGCCTTTCTAGGTTGGATATTTCAAGGCCCCCTGAGGCCACAGTTGCACTGTGCAACTCTGATTTGATTTCAAATTGTGTAGAAATGAGAGCATTTGTAACAGAATGATTAGTTCTGCAAAACAAAATGCATATGTGAACACACAGTAGCAGAAATGACACCTCCTCCATCCCAAACCACTAGCTCACATCTAACCAAGTCAGCCACCAATACTGTGCTTTGAGGAGTCTTGTCAACCAACTTCACATGACCCTGTTTTTAAGGTCTGCCACCCTTTTATGCCTGCCCTAGACTGGGGCTGGAGCCACCACCACCCCCCCCCCCACCCCACAACACATGATCTTTTCTAAAACTGTCTAGAATTTCCAAATGAATTCAAAACTTAATAGTCTTGCTCTCCCAGCTGGATGTGGCTATCTCATGCCTTGCCTCAGGCTCATAAGGATCCCAGTAGGGAGTGGACTACGCCAATGGTGCCACTGCACCTGCCGCTCATATCTCACAGATTTGCATGCCTAGACCCAACCCCAACCTCCCTGGACACCTGCTAGGCCCATTCTCAGGAGGCTTCAGAGAAGTCAAAAATAACTCCTCATCAGTAAAAGCTCAGGCCCCCTGCATGAACCTGAAAACCTTTGAGAATGGCCTTTTCAGCTTCAAAGCCCCCATGGTGAGCAAACCTTCAAAGCAGGGCAATGTTAGCTTTTGATGGTCTGGTGTTTTTAAAGCAGTGGTCTTCACCTTTTTCTAGGTCATGGACCCCTCTGGAAACCTAATGAAACCTATGGAGCCACATGCCATAAAAATACACAAGCTTAATGTAAAAGTTGCCTGCAATTGTAGAAGTTCATAGACTCCAGGATGAGAATTCCTACTGTAATGTCATGGCCAAAATGTCCACATTAGGCTGTGTTTTCCAAGTCTTCTCTGACGGACCCCAATGTGTGTTGATCCTCTGACCCCATTTCTGAATAATTTTTTTCCCCATTTCTTGGACTGTGCTGCATTCGTCCATCCATCCAGGGCTGGCTGGCATTCAATACATGCATGTGATTTGGGCTGAATTGGTTTTTATAGTCAGCATTCATTCTTATTAGTAGATGCTCAGGTCCCTGGATTTATTTTGAATATTATCCCTGTAGTCAACATTGATCCATCTATCTATAAATCTTTCTATGCAACCATTCATTCTCAGTCAGTCACTTCTTAAAAACTCAGAAATCTTTCTGTTCGTGTATATTAGTTGCATAAAGGGGGTTCACCATGATATTTCTATACATGCATATATGCATATAATATAATGTGATCATATTCACTCAGTCATATTTTTAACCTTCCACGTTCTGGGAACTCTTCCATGTTCCAGCGACAGGGGAGACAGCAGGAAAAAAAGTCACGATTCTCTGTCTTGTGTCATTTGCAATTGAGCTTAAGATATCCAAATAAAACTGCAATTATGATGTCATGGAAGAAATGCTGCGTAGGAGAAGACCAGGGTGCCCCAAAAGCATGTAAAGAGGACATTTAACCCAAAGATTTGGGAGCAGGGGCTAGGAATGCTTTCTGAAGGAAAGTATCTATATCTGAGAACAAAGGATATATGCAGGCAGAGGAGGAGATGAAAGAATATACAATTGTCCAGAGGCTTATGCTTTATCCTAAAGGTAATGGGAAGTGACTTCAGGGTTTTAAGCAGAATCATAAGATCACACTTGAGTCTCCCAAAGCTCAGTCCTACTCTTCAGAGGAGACAATGGATTGGAAGAATCAAGACTAAAGACAGGAAAGAACGGAGAAGGCTGCTATGGTGTTCTAGAGGATGGTGGGGATTTAAACAATGGTGGCAGTGGTGGTAGAAAGTGGGTCCCTTGGGGAGACGGAGAGGATAAAAATAATAAGAAATGGTGATGGGTTGACTTGGGGGTGGGGCTGATGGAAAGGATGATGTCCTGGTTTCTAGTTTGGGCAAGTAGGTGGCTGGGAGAGGAAATGGTTTGGCATGGAGGCAGGATGAGAGGATAGATCCAGCTGTGGCCATGCTGGCTTGGGTTGACATTCAAGCAGAAGCATCTAGCGATCAACTGAGTCTAAAATGCAAGAAGGATACAGCCTGGCAACACAAGTTGGGAATCATTCATGTGCACAACCTCACAAAGCCAGGGTGGAGAATACACTACACCCTCCTTCAGGGGACATTTGGAAGATGCATGTAAGCGTTTTCCAGCTGTCACTATGATTGGAGGCACTAGCTGGCTTTTACTGGGTGGGAGCCAGGGATTCTGCATGCCCCACAATGTTGAAAGTATTCCCACACAAAGAATCTTCTTTCATCCTGTGTGACTTTAACACTTTATAATGATCTGAGCTTAGATTCTAACTCCCCTAAACACAAAATGTCTTTACATTGTTTTAATGTGCAATCCCTTAACAACAAGGGTGCATCCTGAGAAATGCATCATTAGGCACTCCATTGTTGTACAAACATCAGAAAATGTACTTGCACAAACTAAGATGGCTAACTATAACCAAGCAATCTTATTTTATGATATGGGACCACTGCTACACATGTGGTTCATTGGCGACCAAAGCATAGTTACGAAGTGCATGACTTTACTTCGAAATTCTCTAGAAATGCAACTACAGGATAAAGGAAGGAAGATTTCTCTGTGAACACAACTTTCATATTTGTGTCGCAGACCAGAGTTTTCTGAAATCCTGGCTTCTGCATGTTCAACATCTTGGCTTGGATATTTCACAAACACCTCCCCTCCATCCACACCTGCTCTGCTTGGTCCTTCTGATCTACACAGAGAGCAATTTATAGTCAAAGCCTTCTAATCATCCTTAACTCCTCTTTTTTCTCACCACATATACCCAGTTCATCAGGAAATCCTTGTTATTCTATCATCAAAATACCTGCAGCATCTGAGCACATCTCCCCACTTCATACCATCACCTCTTCGGACCCACAACCATCTCTTGCCCAGTGTATTGCATAACAATTGGAACAACAAAAGATCATTTTGGAATCTCAGTCACATCCTTGGTTCTAGGTCATGTTTGTAGTAAGAGTGGAACAAGGAATCTGGGTGTGCCAGGTGAGTAGAGTATCTAGAAAATAACCCTCAATTTAGATCTCAAAATGCTACCTTCTGTACCAATGTGAACAGCTCTGATCCTTGGGACAGTCTTTGGTTAAGCCCCAGTCTTACTCCCTCTAGCTTTTATCACGTGACCTCAGTTCTGCTTTCTAGAATGAAAATGAACCTGGCTCTCCCTTCTTGTCTATGGAAGACTTTTGGAGGTTTGAAGATTCTGAAAGTCTCCATCTTTGCACTCCCTCTCATGGTCCCATCTCCTAATCTTCTCATTCAAACTTCTCCTGGACCTTTATCCCTTCCTTCTATGACACAGGCTTAATCCCCTTCTGTGCCCTTAGAGTAGCTTTTGCATGGGCTTATATTTGTCCCCATCCTTCTTACAGCACAGGACTCCAGAGAGACACAATATTCTAGATGTCACATAATGGTGCATGGCTGAGCAGGAACTGAACCATGCCTGAAGTTTAAGTTATTTATTTGTGCAATCAATTCACGTTTGACCAGAAGTCTAAATGCTGTACTAACAGCAATGAGAGTCCCTGCAGGTCAGAATTGAGCTTCCCTAAGCTCACTACAACTCTCTAGAGGAGAGAATGGATTGGAGGAGTCAAAGCTAAAAGTAGGGAACCAGTGAGGAGGCTCTGGAGTGTTCCAGGCGGTGGTTCATTTTGGAACCTCGTGTCCCAAAGGTGTGTTAACACATGTTCTGTGAAGCTACATTACTTCTGCCCTTGACTTTTGAACTTCAATTTTGGTTTCTTTTTTTCATAGGTTAGGAAACAAGGTCCTCATTTTTTCCCCTAAATCCTTTAGTTATTCATTTAGGTTAAGCCAAAACATTTCCTCTTTGTGCTCCTATAACATGCTTTTAAATTTTTTACTTGGCTTCATTTTTCTGTGCATTCAACTTAATTGTTTACATTCCCTCCCACTCCTGCTCAATGTTTACACTCCCCTTCTGCTTGGGGGTCCTTTGAAGACAGACTCTGGGCTTTTTTAATTTTTATATCCCCCATGGCACATAGCAAAATGCCTTGAATGTGGTTCACCTCCTTCTATTTGTTGAATTCAGCTGAGGTGAATAGGACTAAATTAAAAGCTGCTGTTAAAATGCAAATATGCTACCTGGACTCCACAAGACATTAGGTTCCCATTAAAACCTTGCCACAGAGTAATTTATTGGACCAACTAATAACCACCCAGTAGGCAGTGAAGAGTTGAAACATGAGAAAGTGCTCTTTAGCCATGGGAAGGCCTAAGAGAGAGAGAGGGAGAAAGAGAAGTGTGCAGTACAGAATTAAGGTACAAGCCTACCAGGCTGAGGGGCAAGCAGGGTGGGCCCTACATCCATTTAAGGGAACCAGAGCAAATTGAGTTCTATTTCCAATGCTACCACTTACTAGCTCTGTGGCCTTGGAAAAGTTAATTAACCCCTCTGGACCTTGGTCTCTGCCTAATGGCAAAGATGTACATATTTTACTTTTCATTTCCTAAGGATTTGTCTATTGTAATCAGTCTTGTGCTTCCGAATGTTTGTACACTGGTGCCTGGCAGAGGGTAGGCACTCCATGAGAATTGGTTGATGAATGAATGTGACTGTGGGGTATCTGCCAAAATGGGTGTGAAAGCCAGCTCCACTGTTCTCTACCAGCTGGTTCCAATTAATACTTCAGCTCACAGTGCCTCACTTTGTAAATCCATGAAATGGGAACACTATTAATGCCTTCCTCTCCAGTAATCACAAAGACTTACTGAGAAAGTATACAGAGAACTTTGCACACAGCAGGTCAATCAGTATTGGCTCTTCCCATCTCCTCTTGCCAACACACTGAATGCTATTTCCACAGATTTTTAGCCAGAAAAGAAATCACTTGGCATCTAGCTTTCTCTGAAACTTCCCCTTCCAAATGAATTCCTGATGAAATAAGTCATGAGTTGTTGTAAGGGAACTCTCCCTAACTCTATGTGAACTTGGACTGCAGTTTTATGTGCTCAGGTGCCTTCCCTTCCTTTCCCCAAAGAAAGAGATGAGAATGTGCATATGTTCACTCACACCGCTCTGAGCAAGGCAGTAAACAATCCATGCACTGCAGGAGCCAAGTGCTGGCTCTGGGAAGCTATGAATGTCTAGCAGCCCTCATGTACATGAGCAGGTGGCCCCCATCAGAGCAGAGAGTTTACAACTCACAGGTGCAAGAACAATTTTTCAATTAGGGATAATATCATCATATTTTTCTGAAGCCCTGTGGGAAGAGGGGCTCTGACCAGGTGGGAACACAGCATAGCAGTTACAGTTTAGCAGCCTGAGATGTGTTTTTCAAAAAAAAAAAGGCTTTCGTTGCTTTGCAATACGGAAGTCCACTATGGTGATTGGTGGATGTTTTACTCCTACTTGAGTGAATGGCAGATTCTGTGGTAGCCTTTTTTAAAATTTTTGCAAATGTGTGGGGACTCATTCTAGGTCTGTTGTATCTGACCAGGCTGAATTGTCCTTTGGGCTCAATTGTAAACCTCTGACTCCTTGTTGAAACTGTCCTTTAAAGTCCCTTCTACCCATTTTTTCCTTTTAACGCAAGCCTTTGCTCTTACTGATTAGGCTGAACAGATACAGCAGTAGAGCTTACATTGTACCTTAAAGGAAAGAGATGGATGAATAGAGAGGAGGCATACAGGCACTCCAGGTTGGGAGAACACTGTGGAAATGTGCCAGCTTGGAGTGAGGACAAAGAAGAAACCCAAGTATGTGGCACAGAGGATTGGTTAGGATACAGAAAGAGATGATATCAGAAGCGTAAGTTGGAGTCAAATTGTTGAGAAACTTCATTACCTTACAAATGCGTTTTTTGACTTTGTGATGAAACCCACGGGAAACTATTAAAGATTTTAGAGAAATGAGAATTCTGTCATCACTGTGGTTTCTGTGCAAAGGAAAGATGGGAACAGAGACTAGACACCATGGGATTAGTTAGATATACTTGATTTCTTACTTGGGAGAAACAAAGAAAATATAACTCAGCCCAACATGGTTCAAGCCCACCTGAGTAGCAGGTAATTATGCTAGGGCTGTGTGAGTGGAGAGGTGAATTTTATTGAATTTTACTCCTAGGATTTACAATGCAATACAGATTCATATTCAGCAAGCATTTTATTGGGTATTTACAAAATGAGTTAGGAATGCTTTTGACCACAAGTAACAGACTACATAAATAGTAGTGGTTTAAGAAATAAATAGCTGTTTTACATGACAAGAAGTCTGGAGGTTGTTCTTAGTGTGTTAACTTGTTCCATGGCTGGAAGATAGCTGCTCCAACCCCAAACACTGTACATAGCATCCTGATGACTTTCATTTGTGTCCCATTGGTCTTTCCTACATTTTGTGACCAGCCCTAGCTGCTAGGGATGCCTGGAGAATGAGTATTTAGCTTTCCCAACCTATAGATAGAAGGAATCCAAGGAAGAAGGGGATTGGGAACAAGGGCTGGCTCAGCCGCCCAACAGGGACTTCCATACCTTCTTTATTTTTGTGTGGGACTGGAGTTTGAACTCAAAGTTTTGCACTCACAAAGCAGGTGCTCTACTTCTTGAGCTACATCTCCAGTCCATATTGCATCTGGGTTGAGAGACCCAGATGGGGTCTCTTGCACTATTTGCCTGAGCTGGCCTTGAACCGTGATCCTTCTCAATCTCAGCCTCCCAAGTAACTAAGATTATAGGCATGAGCCACCTGGGGCCCAGCAATTTTTTTTTAATACTGGGGTTTGAACATGGAGCCTTGAACTTGCTAGGCAGGCACTCCACTACTTGAGCCATACCCATACCCATACCTTCTTATCTACCAAGCATTTTCATACCAATGTTATCCCCGAAATCCTCTGCCATAAGGTAGGTATCATCTCCAAACTTATGGACAAAGAAACCAAAGGATGGAACTGTACAACTAGAACAATGAGATGTGAAGTCAGGGAATAGATACAAACACACCCCAATTATCTTTAGAATAGACTGAGTTCACCAGAAGTTAAAGTAGGCAAATGGCTATGGAAACCCAGAGGAGGACTGTAACATTCGGAACTAGACTTTGAGTGAGTTTTCACACATGTAAATAGTGAGGCAAGAAAATTCAGATTACAGGACACAGCAGGACCAATCAATGGCCCAGAGTCATGAAAATATTAGCAATTAGATTGTTGGGGAAGAATAGGAGTCCACAGTTGAAAAATGCAAGACATCTTCCAAGAAGTGAAATGAGATCATAGCACTTACTATCATACCAGATATCTGTCCTAATGCCACCTGCCTTTAGATGCTGATGGAAGCCAGTCTGGCCCCAAAAGCCACAGTTCTGTGATAGTAAAATTTTTGCCTACCACAGTGAAATGATAAGTAGGGTTTTCACAGATGACCACTGCTAAAGAAGTTGTATATACCCCCAAATGATAGTTTATAAAATTCAACAGGATGTGTTGGAAGCACTGGGAAATAATTATTGGGGCTTTAAAGATCTAATTTGAGAAAAGGGAAGCAATTTCTTTATTCCAATGTAACTTAGTGAACGCAAAAGAAAAAAAAAAAAAAACCCTGAAAGTATAAAACTCAATTTGGTGAACCTGACTGCCCAGCCAAAATGAGAACAAACCAAACCTGGTCCACTCCAAAGCTCACCATTCCTGGCCATGTGACCTTGGGTTCTCCAATCTGTATACAGAGTCTCTGAGTCCTAAAGCAGCTTAGTGTCATTTTAAATCCTGCCATGCTGGATTTCAAGCTTTCTGATAGTAGCTAGACATGTAGACTCCATGAGCATTAATTTCCTCATGGAAATTAGAAACTTAGAAATCAAATCTTAGTGAAATTTTTATTTACTGTTCACAGAACCTCACACCTGGTAAATGTCTAGAAAATGCAGTTCCAATTATTACTAGTTTACTTTTATTAATACGAACAATGACAACAGTAATAACTACTTCAGAGGCTTATTAAATAGACTAATTAATTAGCAATGCATAAACTTATTAAACTGCCTTATAATGTGAAGTAAGTAAAAAAAAATTCAGTCCATTTGCTTCCCCCTTACCAACTTTTCCTTTCCATGTAAGAATAAAATTTCACTAATGACAGCTCTACTATCCATGATCTTGTATTGACTGAGTCTGTGTGGTTGATTGATATACCCAGAGCTGATGCTGGCCCAGAATTAGAAAAGATGGATTGATGGATGCTTCCAGGTGGAAGTTTTGATGAGCTGGTGAGATAGGAGGAGAGAGTCAACAGAAAGTTTAAAATATTGGGAAGAGGGAAATCAAAGCTAGGTGTCATGGCCACTAGGCTGGAAAACAAAGGAGAATATCACAAGATGGGATTATGAATAGGAAGAAAATAGAAGTTCAATGATTGGAGGGCTCCATGAAGAGGATCTGGAAGGATTGAAGGCTGTGGTTGGAAATGAAGTGCTAGAATTTAGTATCCCAGTTCCAGGGAAGAGCAGGGCCCTGAGCAGATGACTAACTAACACTGAGTGAGAAAGGATCCTGGGAGATTAGGAGGTAGGAGGTTTTAAAGCCAGAGGAACTGGATGACTTGTTGGGATCATGATAGGACTTAGAAAGGGAGGTCCAAGACACTGGTTAATTAGATGGCAAAACTAGAACACTGGCCAAGGATACACAGACTACATTGATGTTTGCTTAAATCACAACCTACTGAGAAATATATTCCTCTTACAGTATGGGAAACTTCCAATAAGTAACAAAATTGTCACCTTCTGTCAATTCTCTGTACTGATTTGGACATTAGTCGTGTCCCTCCATGTAGCTACCACATAGCTGGAGGCTGTGGCTCCCAGCCAATCAGGAACCTGCCACTGACTAGTCTGTGGTTGTTTCCCCAGACTTGCAACCTTTGAAGCCACCTTAATTCCCGTTGATAAACCTGGCCAATATCTTCAAGAGGAAAATGCTCTGTCCCACGACAGGCCCAAATATTCCTTTCACATCCAAATATTGTTTCCT
Organism: Castor canadensis; assembly: GCF_047511655.1. Lineage (NCBI taxonomy): Eukaryota > Metazoa > Chordata > Mammalia > Rodentia > Castoridae > Castor > Castor canadensis. The sequence continues at coordinate 145,557,060 of NC_133393.1, forward strand.
GTACTTTTCACATGCAAAGACTCCACATACAAAAGTTTATAATCTAAACACAAATAAAATGAATCTAGCCTCCTCTCCCATGATAGATTGTCATATATTTAATAGTCACTAGTTAAGAAGGCACATAATGGCCAAAATCTATGATGAATTTAGAGAATGTTTTTGAAGGAATTCATGCTCTATGATTCACAACATTTCCCATGTGCATTGATGACTCTATATATTTGACAAAAGAGACAAATATGAATTTTTGTGACAACAGATCTATCTATTCTAGAGTCAATTCTAGAGCATTCATGAATTTGAGAATACTAAACAATAACCCCATAGAGCTACTGGGAGGTGTTTGACTCACAGGTTGAAAATCATGGGTTTAAAACATTTGATCTTTACAACTCTAGAGAGGTTTTTTTAAATGAGAAAACTAAGACCTGGGCCCGGTAAGAAAGGTAGAGCAGCCAAAGCAAAGACTTGAACATCGAACAAATGTTTATTCATACCCTGTCCTCATATCAACACAGCCTGAGAATTCTTTCTTTTCTTCTACCCACTGAGCCCTTAGCCCACTGCCAGAGTGAAACTAACCCCTGTTGTTTTACTTCCAACCCCTTCTGGGTCCATATGATTCACCTGGCACAAGGTTCCAGCCTGGAGTATATCTGGGTGATTCGTCATTCTAGAAAACAAATACAGTCTGAGTGAGAAAAGAACCAAGTGATAAATAATCCCAAACCAGAAAGCTACTGTGGAAGTTTGGGGCCAAAGAAAAAAACAAAACAAACCCCTAAGAAAACATAAAAGCTCAGGATGATTTATTTCATAATTTAAAAATCAAAATTGCCTTCAGGCAGTAGGACTTGTTTGCCCAGTTCTACCCTAGAGTGAATCATATAGCTAAGTTATATACCCTTGGAAAAATCAGGGCTTTTCTAGTGGGAGCACTAAGATCTCATTAAGCCCAGCACTGTGTGTGGCAGTGCTAGAATCAAATGTCCTTTGAAACAGAGACCAGCAGAGAGGAAGCCTCAGGGTTGTGCTATGGTCCCCACAGTCTCATCCAGTAGGTGATAGGGAAAAAATGGAAGGGAGCAGAAAAATCACTTTGGCCTTAGAGGCAGGGCCCAAGACAGACAAAGGTAAGGCTTGTAAGTGTTGCTCTGGGTAGGCAGCAGGGCAAAGGGGAAGGAGGATAGTCATAACATAGAATAGATTTGATTTTGTCTGCCATGGGAACATGGACTGGACACAGCCACCAATAAGTCCAGACATGTATCAGTTATCTACTGCTACAATAGTCCAGCATAACAAACACCTCCCAAAACTCAGAGGCAGACAAGAGTAATCATTGATATTTACTTGCAAGTCTGGGTCTTGGGCAGTCTCACTGTTGTGTCTTGGTCATCTGCTGGGTCACCAGAGATGACTGGTCTAGAAAGGTTTCACTCATGTAACTGGCAGTTGGTTGGCCATCAGGGAAGTAGTGGAGATAAGTGGTCCACATGTCCATCATTCAGCAGACTGGCCTGGGCTTGTTCCTGTGGTGGTGGCAAGTTTCCCAGAAATAATGGAAGCACAAAAGGTGAGACTCAAGGCCAGCCCAGATTCAAAGAATGGAAAAATAGATCCTACCTCTCAACAGGAGGAAATGCAACTGAGTGGCAAAGGGCACAGGTGCAGGGAGACAGGTGCAGAACTGGAAAGACTTTAGCAATCAGTCTTCCAAAAGAACAACCCAACTGGCAACATTACAGAAGAGAGATTAGCCTTTATCTATTAATTCACAAATTGAGGAGGGAAGACCTGTTTGTTAGATGGCAGATCTCATCTTATAATATGGGAAGAAATAGTCCAAGCTGTACAATAATAAAATGAGCTGCCCTAGGAGCCAATATTTTTACAGAATAGTAATTACAGTCATTAGTTGAGTACTTATCATGTGCATCAATGATCTGGGAAGCTCACAGAAACTGATTATCACACAACCACTATGAGCTGTCAAGCAGACTCATTCTGCAGAAAGGGGCCTGCATAGCTGATGTCCTGCTGCTCACCAAGTCTTGAGCCCAGGTGTAGTCATGTCCACTTGGAGCAAGGAGAACATTTTCCTAATTCATATCCAGGTGATATAAGGAAGGACAGTAGCCCTATCTGTTTCTGCGGTTGGCATTTTCTGACATTCAGAGATATAAACAAAATAAGGTTGAAGGGAGTTTAGGTAAATTGGGCAGGAATACACAGGCTTTGAGTAGAACAGAGATTAGAGCTCAGACCTATGCCCTTGACCTTATAAAATGATCCTGCCTTAATTGGTCTTTCTAACAAACAACTTAAGAGAAAGAGGATGACATTTCCATTTTGCAGATGAGAGAGCTGAAGCTCCTAGCAATTCAGGAACTTGCTAAAAAAAATAAGGGACCCAGGTCATGGATGGTAATAAAGGATTTGTCCTCATGTCTGTCCTGTTCCAAAGCCTATTTCCTTTTAATTTTAAACCATTTCTTCTCTATCACTGAAAACATCCAAGAAGAGACTATATGTCAGGGGGACTGGTAATGTTAATGAATCAGCAGTAAATATTATTTGGAGTCCTTTCACCTCTGAAATGCCGTAAAAAGAATGAACTGAGAAGGCTCCCTGGGCTGCTCTACTCTTGGATTGGTCAGTTCCCAGTGTTCAGAAGTTAGATCAAGGCAAGGGATTCCCTGGGCAGAAACAAGAGCCCAAAGCTTGGAAAGAGCTGGACAGGACATTTGTTTTGTCTTTCATTACTCACCTGCTCTGGGATAAGGAACTCTAGAAAGCTGCTGAGTCCCAAGGGATCCTATGAACTGCCTATTATAGACAGGGCCCTTGCAACCCTTCTTCCCAGGCAAACCTGCTGAAGTATTGTGCTAAATTCCCAATGGGATCATGTAGAAAATAATTTAAAATACAATGTCCAGCTCTATGTGTCAGACTCTCCAATATTGTCCTAGAGAGCTCATAGATGTACCAGCTCTAGTTTCCCCTCCTGCCTCTGTCATTCTCTGACTCTAATTCCAGCTCTTCTTAGGTCTGGCGTAGCAGCCTGGAATTCCTTTGGAGTTAGATACCTAACTCATCCCACCCCACTAACTGAATGTGCTTCTTTACCTCTCCACATTTTAACTGACCATCACCACTACAGCAAACCTCCCGCTACCCCTAGGTTCTGTCTTACCTGATGTAACCACTGGTGTCACACACCACCAATGGCCACAGTTCATACCAGAGGACACTGAGTTTGAGATCTGGATCTATAGTTATAGCAGAATGACTCTTGGCAAGTTGCCTGAAACTATCTAAGCCTCAGTTTCCTCAGCAATAACCCAGGAAAATGTTGTCTCCCAGGGTCATGTTAAGAATATAATAACCATGCCAGGGATGGTGGCACATACTTGTAATCCAGCTACTCAGGAGGTGGAGCAGAAGAATTGCAAGTTCTGGCCCAGCCTGGACTACTTTTTTGAAATACTCTATCTCAAAAAGAATGTTTTCGAGATCTATTGCACGATGACTGTAGTTAATAATGTAATACATATTTCAAAATTGCTAATAGAGCAGATTTTAAATGTTCACATTACAAAAAATAAGTGTGTGAAGTGATAAACATGATAATCACACTAAATGTAATTTAATCATCATTATATAATATGTACACATATCAAACATCATATTGTACCCCATAATATAGATGTAATTATTATTTGTTGATTAAAAATGTCAAGAAGTTAAAAGTTGTGTGATGATATATATAAAATGCTCAACACAGTGCTAGCAGTTAGTGAGTGCTCTGATAATTTATATCTGTAGTCTGAGTCCCATCCCACCAACAGTATCCCCCATACACATCCAGTTCTAGACCGGCATAAGAATGGTCCACTTGGCTTGGCCAAGATGCCTAGTAGGTGTCTTCAGCACAACATGTACAAAGCGAAACTAGTGATTCCCCACCTACTCATCCTCCCACAGCCATCCAGTGGGTAATAACACCTACCTCCTGAGGCTCACGATAAAATTCTGGCTCTCACACTCTACATCTGATCCATCAGGATGTCTCATTAGTTCCACCTTCAGTTCATGGGCTTCAAAGTGACCCACACACCATCATCTCTGTACTATGGTTTGACTTGGTCTCCCAAAGCTCACATGTTGGAAACATGGTCCCTGATGCGACAGTATGTACAAGTGAGAATTTTAAGAGGTGATTAAGTCATGAGATTTTGGGTTAATGCTGTCATTGTGGGAGAGTGTTCATTCACCATGAGATTGGATTTGTTATATAGGTGATTGTGGCCCTCTCCTGCTCCCTTGCCCTGGCTCTGAAGCTTGCTTGCCCTTCTACATTCTGGCATAGAATGCAGTCAGAAGGCCTTCACCAGGTGTGGTCCCTTAACCTTGCACTTCCCATCCTCAAGAGCTGTAAGAAATGAATCTCCAGTCTTTATTAATTATCCAGGAATTCTGATATAGGGACACAGAACAGACTAAGACATATATTTATATAATAACTTCCTCAATGGTGTCCCTACTTCCATAGTGGGTGGTATTTGAGAGCGATCCTCTTCAGTTATACATAAAATCCTGTACTTCATCTGCCCCAAACCCTCTAGCAGCTCTCCATTTCACTCAGTGCCATTGCAAAATGGTCTACAAGGCTCTACACACTGTGCTCACCCCCATACCTCCTACCTCCTACTCTCCCTTTTGCTCACGCCTTTCCAGCCACAAAGGCCTCCTTGCTGTGTTTCATAACATCCCAGACACACTTCGCCTAAGGGCCTTTACACCAGCTACTCCTTCCACCTTAAACACATTTTCCCCAGATCTCTACCTGCCCCCCCCTTCACATTGCCTGGCATATGCCACCTCCTAGAAGATGCCTCCCCTACCTCCCTATTTGCATTGCAAACCTCACCCTCAGCCCTCCCAATCTCTTTGACCCTGTTCTTTTTCTTTTTCTTTCCTCCAACACTTACCACCTTCTAACATATTGCATAATTACTCATTTGTTATGCTTATTAGTGACTGTCTTTCAGCAAGGCAGGGTTTTTGTCTATCTGTCTTCCCGATGGATCCCAAATGCTCAGCATGGAGCAGGTGCACCACACACAGGTGTTGAAGGAATGGATGATGAATAGCTGTCATCAGCACTCGTGTTGGGAGCCCTGAAGCCCAAAAGCCATGTCTTATTCCTGCCTGGATGCCCAGCCCTTACCACAGGTGCCCAGCACTGCTGAGATGCTCAGCATAGGTTTGCTGAGTGAATGAAACTAAGAATCATCCCTTTCTTTGAGACAGGAAGACACTGAACACTGAGCTCATATTGACTGCCCCAAAAGGACATCCTCTCATGTCACATCTAGGGAGCAAAATTGCCTCTGACATGTAATTTAAAACCTAAGATGCCTGGATATAAAGTCTTACTCAAGTAAATGGGATCAAACACCAGGGCATTTCCACTCTTCCAAATGGATATTCGGGGTTTGCTTCGGTCTTACTTTCCAGCCCAGGCCTCTCAGGCTGCCCCGTTGGGAGAGGAGGCAGGTGAATTTGGCAGAGTCGCTATCTAGAGGTTGATGGCCTTCCTTCAGCCAGGTAATCCCAAGGCCTATCAAATTCTTGCCTTAATATCTGACCAGTGAAGGGTCATTGCCTCTCTAATTCCCATTCTGAGCCTCCTCTATCTATCCCAGACCTGCAAGAAGCCACAATCTTCTTATGACACCTTCAGTTCTGCAGAATGTGGATTGCATTTCAACCCACATGGCTGTCAGAATTATCAGACACTATTACAGTTAATTAGTTTGAATCCCCAATCTGCTAATTACTGTCTGCGTGGCCTTGAGCAAGTCATTTAATGGTTGTGAGACTCAACTTCCTCGTGTGTCAAAGGGGCACACTAAGACCTGCCAAGCATTGTATTTGTAGGACTTCCATGAAGTAAATTCCCTTCCCCTGGTAGACCTGGATTCTCCAGGACAGAGACTTTACCCCATTCTCTTATTCATGAATTTACTGAGCATTCACATTTATTTATACCCATACCAGGTCTCAACAAGACAGGGGTTAAGTGTGCCATACCTGCTGTACAAGATCTTACAGCCCCGTGAATAAATCATTACAACGCAGTGTGGTAAGTGTTGAAATGACACCATGAACAAACACCATGAGAACACAGAGGAGGGGGGTGATTATGCTTAGGGGACTGGGAAAGGCATCAAACAACACAATGTGTGAACAGTTTTGAACTAGCAGTTTGCCAAGCAGAAGAAGAGGTCAGGAGAAAGTAGATGTAACTACAGCCTCCAGCATTAAAAGCCAGTGAAGGTTTTAAGTAAACACATGCTCAACAAACAAATCTGTATTAAGGATGCTGAATAGTCATTGTGGACTATTTCTGGCATTCCAAGGACCCAGTTTTGATTCACACCCAACATTTTTGGTAGAGGGGAAAGGTTGCACTCAGCCTTTCTGTAACTATTTTCTCACAAGTATGAAATAACTGGTAAGACATAAGGGAACAGCCATGGATGCTGAGAGACGGTGCTTTTACATGAGGAACGAGCCTCTGTCTTCTTCTCTAATCAGTTGTGCTGGGAAGACATCTTTTATTTTTAATTCACACACTTGGCCTCAAAACCTTTGATAAACCTGACTTGGCAAAGTAAAGCTTAGGACTCAAAGAACAGAAAGAGGTACAAACTAGCTTCCAAAGGAAAGAGATGGGAAGAGACATTCCCAGACCTCCAACATCTCAAAGACTTCCAGTACAAATTCTCACATCCCTATTTTATTAGAAGAAGGGATAGAGACTTGAAGGATTTATGTTTCTTTTAAGTAGCAGAACTAAGATTCTAAGTTAGAGTATGGCAAATAGGCTCATTTTCCTTGTTTTTGTGAACTGAATGTTTGAATCCCCCCATAGCCATGTGTTGAATCCTTAACTACCAATGTCATGTATTTGGAGGTGGGCCTTTGGGAGGTGGTTCCATTTCAATGGGATCATGAAAGTTAAGTCCCAGTGATGGAGTTAGTGCCCTGATAGTAGAGGAAGAAAGACCAGAGCCCTCTGATTCTCCACTATGTGAGGATACTGCAAGAAAATGGTCATCTTCAGCCAGTAAGAGGGCCCTCGCCAGGAGGAACTGAATGGACCAGCACCTTGACCTTGGACTTCTCAGTGTCTGGAACTATGAGAAATAAATGGCGGCTGTTTAAGCTGCCTGTCTGTGGTATTTTGTTATAGCAGTTTGAGCAGACCAAGACATTTGTTCTCTCAGAACCAGAAGCACCTGTCTCACCCTGTTCCACCAGCAGGACTGATAGCTAATCACCATTTATTAGAAATGCTAGGATCATCAGGTTTTCTCATCTCTCCCTTGTGCTTTCTCAGTCCTGGTCACTGGGCTAACTAGTTCGACTAGATCTAGATCACTTTGACTCCTAAGTAGCCCTAGGGAAGGCAATCAGTCTATAAAAATGTCAGTACACATTAGAAATGAAGACACTGCCCCCTACTGGGAAGCCAGGAAGAAATGGCCTGACTAGGGAGGAGGTTTTCTGGGGCCAGGTCTGAATTGGCAGCTTTCATAGGAGATGCCTAACTAGAAAGAGGAGGATAGCTACATGCAGAGCTGAGAACTTGTAAAGGGCATAGCCATAGGAAACAGAACCTCTTGGCTGCCCATGTGTGAGTGAGTGAGAGAGAAATGAGGTGTAGAAAGAGAAATAGAGACAGAGAGAAAGAGAGAGAAAAGGAAATGAGAGGAGAGGAGAAGGAAAGAGAGGAGAGAAGGGAGAAAGGAGGAAGAAGAAGGGGGGTATTTCTTCCCACAAGTAGTGGTGAACTTGAAGAGGGAGGGTACTGGTGAAGTAAATGTTTCCAAGTGAAATCTCAGGGTGTTCTTTCTTTTGCAGACACATTTAATAACTCATATGCCACAACCATTCACCTCCTTAGGACCTGCTAAAGAGTACTTAATTTTGATTAACTAAGCTGTTTTTTCCACTAAATATCAGGAAAGAATTCAAACCTATGTTAGAAATTTAAAGGCTTTCTACTGAATATAACATAGGTCTGTTATATATGTGTAAACCAGTCACTACGTACAATAATCTTAGTAATGCCATTCTCAAGGTCAAGTCATCTTCTCTTATATTAAAAATGTCACTCTTCATGTGCATAAACTAACACTAAATTGTAGATAAATTATGTGATATGTGGCTTGCCAGTCTTGGGGTTTATGGGGAACAAATTAAAGCTTATTGTTCTTTAGAGGTTGTCTGTCAAAACTATTTCTGCCTCTCAATCATCATATCAGATGGCAGAATCAGGAGGGAACAATTTTGACTAGACAGGATGAGAACTAGATATCATAGCAAGGAATCAAACAGAGATATTTGTTAGGTCCTCAATGTGTGTCCAAAATCCAGCTTGCCCATACAGGACAATGAGGACAATATTACAAAGCAGCCCACAAAAAGCTCAGAGAAAATCAGGAATGCTAACCATGCCTACAAGCTCTGAGCATCCTTGGACACAGAGAAAGCTGGATAAATGTTTGGTGAATTTAATATCAAGATGAGGGAATGTGAGCTTGGAAATGAGGTGGTGGCACTGGTGGGAGGTAGTCATCCTGTAATTCTCCAAGCTGAGCAAACCCTGTGTGTAAGTTTGGGATTTGTCCTGAGTTGCCACACTTTGAGGAATGTACACACCCTGGAGTATGGTCAGGAATTGCTACTTGGATCTCAAAACAGTGTTCAACAAAGAAAGTTGAAGAAATGGAGAACAGTTAGCCCAGGAGAGCTAACCCTCCCTGAAGACAGTGATGGGCCCTGATCACTGTCTTTAGAAAATGGAGTACTCTCAATGTGGAAAGTGGAATTGCAACTGTTTCAAATGTCCTTAAGGAGCACTGGAACCCTGCATGTGAACTGCATTTTAACCTAGAATTTAAATGTTTTAAAAACTCTCTAACAAGAGAGCTTTTAAAGACAGAAGAGGTTGGCTGGGTAGGAAGCCATCCATAACAAAAGGAACTCAAGGAGTGTGTTATCAGGTGATAGAGTAGAAAATTAGTCTGGATTACCTTTAAAGGCAAAGGTTCTTTGACACCATGAATAGGGGAAATGCATGATATTACTAAGTATAAAGGCTACTCTGCCATAACAAAGACAAAGAGTCTCAAAAATTCAGAGCAAAGAAATTGATGACTCTGGAACATTGCATGGGTAACCTCTGCTTCATAAAAGTTTAATACTGGAGGGAAGGAGTAGAGGAAGCTCTGCCCTCAACCTGAGGCTCCCAGGGCATCCCCAGTTATCGATCACATCCAATCAGTGGAAAGAAATGAGCAAAGTCCAGGACCAGGTATTGGTTATTAACCAAGAGATACAGAAGTGGCACCCATGGCTTCCATTCTTGGTAGGCCCTGTATTTAGTCACATGACCACACCTCACTGCAGGGGGTGTTGGGAAGTGTAGTCTGAGTTGAGCATTGGGAAGAAGGAAAATGGAAAGAGAAACCAACACTAGATTTGGCCACCATCACTATATACTTTAATTATCTGTCCGGTAACATTTTATTAACCTAGCAAAACATCAATAATTGGTAATATTTTATATTAATATTAACAATAATACAGTTAGAAGCTCTGCTTTGGAGTCAGTTTGCCTGGTTCTGACACCTGGCTTCAGTATTTAATAACTTATTTGGGGCAATTTACCTCCGTGTGCTTCAATTTCTTTTTCTGTTACCTGGGAATAATAAGACTACCTTCCCCTAATATTGTTATGAGAATTAAATGAAGTACTGGGACTCAGGGGCTTAGAACAAGGCTAGCAGGTAGGAGGAGCTCAGTTCACTGTTACTATGTAAATATAGAAAGGAAAATGTACTCTCTTCAGGGTCAACCTGTGGAAACAGATTTACTATTGATTTATGTGAGCAGAACCTGAAGTATTTTCACGGTATGTCACTAAAAGGGATGATTTAGCTCTTTTTCATTTTTAGAAGTGGACCCACTCACATCCTCTGGTTCCCGCTTACTTACCAACTCAAGAGAACGTTGCTATTCCATCCACCTTCCTGAATGCTGTGGAAGGAAACCAAACTAGAAAGACCACAAGGTGCCATCCCTGACTGTTCTCTAATGTAATTAGACTCTAAGCAAATGAATGTACCCCATTTGCTGGATGGACTCCAAAGCACCTTTGGAAGAAGGCTAAAAACACCACCAAAAGAACCAATACCAACCTACAAATAAATAAAACTGTCACCCCTGCCTGGAAACCAGCTTGCATAGCAAATGGGTAATCAGGATTTTCAAATGACAAGGTATTTTTGCCATCTCATTTGGATTTTTATGATGAATTCTGCGTGATGCCCAAGGCTGCCTTATAGGAGACTGAGAAGGCCTCTTCTGATTAATGGAGCTGATGACCCCCCTCTGAGAGGTTAAGTTTGCTTGAAAATTCAACCCATTAATTAGCAAGAGCCCAGGCCACCTGGGTGGGTCTAGGTCCAACTCCCTGTGGAGTTGGCCACAGGGGAGATTCATGCCAGAAGCTTCAATACCTTTGGCAGGGAAGAAGGCTACAAGTGGGAACTGACTGTGAGAGAGAAAGATTTAATTGTTTTGAGTACCCCCCTGTGCTAAGCACTTTAAATGGAATTATATTTAATCCTCAACCTCCTGAGGGAAATGCTTTAACTCCTACTTTCTGGAGAAGGACACTGAGGTCCAGAAGGGTGAATGAGCAATAAGATTCACCTCTGCTTTTCTTCCAATCTGGAGGCTATTTTAATTATTTTTTCCTAATGCTGTTGTGAAATTGGACCCATGTCCTAAAGAAGCTCATGAGTGATGAAGTGAAGCACCTGAAATGCCGAGACAGCCCCAGGTAGCACAGCAATGAGGGCTGATGCAGATAATAAGAATCACACAGGCTCTGAGAAGGGACTCTACAAGGTCACACAGCTAGGTAATGACAAAGGCCAGGCTATAGCCAAAATTCATGAGGTTCTGAAGCGTGCAGTTGATGGTCTGTTATGAAGGTGAGGCTTTGGCTGAGTTGAGAGGTATGCAGGGTTTGAAATGGAAGAAAAGAGGAAGCACACGAGCTGGATGGGTGTGACCCAGAACAACCACAGTAGGTGACAAGAGTTTCTTTACACATGTCACTATGCATCCTTTGGCCACCAGCCTTCACCCATTCCTCCTTCTGTTACTCTTCACCTGCTGGGTTTCCCTGCACATTCAACCCTCCATGCCTTTGCCAACACTAAAGCTTCCACCTGGAATGCCTACCCAACTCAACCACACGCTTCCTTCAAGGTCAACCCAAGGTTACTATCTGCTTGAAACTACTGTGTCATTCGCCCATTCACTTCTCAAGTCTCCATTTAGCCTCTGTGATGTTCCAGGTAACATTTCAGGTGCTGTGGATTCAGCAATGACAAATATTTAATCCCTACCCTGATGAAGCTTGCATTCTGGTTGGAGACAGAAAATAAGCAAATATACAAATAAACACAGAATCCTACGTCAAATGGTGGTGTGTGTTATAAAGAAAAATATTGTATGAAGATAAGAGACTGAAGGGGGAAGAGAGAGGAATAGAACTACTGTAGACCTGGTGGTGAGGGAAAACTGATGAGAAGGACAACATTTGAGTACACACCTGAAGGAAGTGAAGGAGGGACTCAGCAGATTCTAGGGAAGTTAACCCTGCCATATGTGTTCAGGAAATAGCAAGGTGATAGCACACCTGGAAAAAGTAGTAAGTGATGATGGCCCAGAGAGCAGGGGCCTTGCTACCCCCATCCTCCCACATTCCTCAAGGATTCTGCCTTTCCTTCTCAAACTACATTTCAAGATACATGGTAGTCTATTTTGGACATAGCGGTCCTCCAGTGGACTCCAACCCAATGAGGCCAGGGGTTCTGTTTTCGTCAACATCATATCACTAGTACACATCACTAAACAGCCCTCATAGCTCTGACTTTCAGCAGCCCAGTTGGGAGGACTCTGCTGCAAGCAATGTGGGGAAACGCAGCAGCACCCTTCCTTCCTGTGAAGATCAGCCATCAGTTAGGCCACCCCGTGCTCCAGTCTATAGCAGCCAGCCATCATGGCATCCAGGGTCCAACATACCTGGTCTGCACGAGCTCAACAACTAGTCTTATGAGGATCCAGGACATCTGTGTTACTCAGAACCCAACAGTATGCCACATCTGCCATCCGTATGTTAGTCATTAGTAAGGGTATCAGCAATAGAGCCAGGACCCAAAAGTACTGCTAAGCGCTAAATAAAGAGTTGGGAGCCTGAGATTAAGTACAGTGGTATTTTGAACAGGAAAACTGATGCAGAGAGCCTGTCCTTGAAACAAAACTAGTGCAACCAGGTGAAGGGGAGGCTGTGACTCAATGCAACCCCAGCAGATGCTTGGGCTCAACCCCACTCCTCTAGGTACTTCTCATCTCAGACCTGTAGTTGCTACAGGAACAGAGAAATGGGTAATTATGATAGAATCAGGGCCTGGGAGAAATACCCATTCAGCAGAGACAATATTCATTGGCTTCTGGCTGCTTTAGGCACACAGAATTGTTCAGATAATGCTAAGGTACTGCTTCCCCATCAGTATGTATCTTGCACACACAATACCTTCCCCTCCATCTCTGTGAGCTGCTCAGAGAGCCTCATGTGACCTTCTGGGAGGTAATGAGGGGCTATACCTCATATCCAACAGGTGTCTCATTAGAGCAGTTCTGAGCCTAGAAAGTAATTTGTTAACTGCAGATGCATAACAGCTCCTGGGCCCAACCCTGCATATCAGCATCCCTCTAGTTATTGAAGAGTCATCAAATTAGCATCCTGGGTCTTCCTCATCATCTCCAGGCTTGCTGCTGAGTCTCTGGTGAAGTCTGAGTCACTGTGTAAATCTGGACTCTACCAGTGAGCAGTGGGATCTCTGTCTTCCTAGCACCAAGTACCCACAACTGTGTTGAGCAGCACAAAACCTCAAACCCCAGGTTCTAAATGGGCAAAACTCAGAAAAATAGAAGATCCCTTAAGATATCCTAGTCTAATAGTCTCAATTTGCAGGTGAAAAGAACTGAGATTTGGAGAGAGAGGTAGCTTACCTACTGATTTCTGGATTTTACTTTAATCTCTATTTTGCTGCATTTGTCTCTGGTAAATTTGTGTTAAATGAAAGTATTCTTGAGCAATTCCATGAAAATGTTTCCCTCATCATTCTAAATGAGCTTGGAAACAGTTCATAAAGTGGATGTTCCCATTTGTGGTTCCTCTTTTCTGGAGGTACGCACTCCATTCCCAGTCCCCAAAGTCACCCAGTTCATTTTAGGGCATCTCATAAAACAGAAAAACTATCATTAAATCTAAAAAAGGAGGGGTAGTCTGAGAGGCCTCATGGAGGAGACAGCATTTGATCTATGTCATGAATAACAAGGATGAGGCAGCTGTGAAGAGATCAGGAAGAAAAGGACTTAGAGCAGATGGCCCCTTAAATGCAAAGGTGGAAACAAATTATATATTCATGAACAGAAGAAGTCATCTTTATAACCCAATACTACTCATTTCTATTGTTAATCTAGTCTATTATCTTTGTAAATAATGGTCACTGCAAGAGTCTTATTTATTTGGTTATTGATTATTTTCTGTTTCCTATCCCCTACAGTAAGCTCAGTTACAGTATTTCTGCCTTCTTCATTGCTATATCCTCATACTCTAATAGGTACCAGAAAAGCAGGAGAAACTAAATAAATATTTGTTGAATGAATGAATCAGTGAATGAATGTCAAATAAGACAAAGTTAGAGAAGGAAGTGGAGACCAGAACATTCAGGGTCTTGTAAATCACACTCCAAAAGTTAAACATAATTCTAAAAGTAACAAGAAACATTTGGAAGAATAAATAGAGCAATCATTTGGTCATATTTGCATTTTGCAAAGATCACTGCTGTGTAGACAGTAGTGAGTCAATTTAGGTGGACAATTTAGGTGTCTAGTGCAATGGTCCAGGTGAGAGAAGGCAGTGCCTTGCTCTAGAGTTGCAGCTGTGCAAATGGGGAAATGTAAATGGATCCAGGATAAATTTCAGAGGGAGAGTTTCAAGGACCTATTCTTGAACAAAATGTAGAAGATGACAGTAGTGATTTAGTGAACAGCCCTCAAATCTGTATCTTCAGGACAGAACATTTCTCCAAATGCCTATATTCAGCATTGTTTGCCACCTCTACCTGAATCTCCTGTGATAATGCTGAAAGTAGAGTCTTGATCATCTGTCTACAGAAAGATAGACTCACTCTTCTTCTCTTTACCTAAAACCTCTGGGAAGGATTCTGACTGGTTCATTTAAATCACAGACCTACTTTGGACAGGCTGGGGTACTATGATTGGTCAAGCCTAGGTCATGTGGGTGGAAGAAGATTGTGATTGGCTAGTTCCAGAACCATATGGAATTGGAAGAGGCACTTTTACCAAAAGAACAATGTGGAAAGCAGTATCAGAAAAATAAGAAAATGAATGCTTGCCAACAACAGACACCAGCCACTAATGGCACATCATTGCCCCTAAGATAAAACACAAGCCCTTTTCCCTGACATACAAGAGTCTTTGCCATCTGGCCCTGCCTACTTCCCCCACTTTCTCTCTTGCAAGTCTCACTAACTATGCCCTGGTGGTACTGAACAACCTGCTGTTAGGACTATGCACATCCTGCTTTCTATTCCACCTCTGAACCCCTAGGAAATGTCCCCAAATGCTATCACATTCAGCTCAAGTATGATGTTTTTAAGAAAAAGTTCTTCTTGGTCTTCTGGCATCCATATACTCTGTGCTCCCTGCGCCTCTCATGACCTTGGTAGTGTCTGTGTGTATCTCCATGTGTACACTGGGCTGGGAGCTCCTTGAAAGCACAGCTGTGCCCTTCATTTCTACTTCTAGCTACATTTTTAGATACCTCTATGTCTGCTGCATTAGTGAATAGGAAGAGACCACAAAACATGGGAGAAGAAGGAAGGAAAAGAGAAAAGTAGAGAGAAAGAGAAGGGAAAGGAAGGGACTTTAGCAATAATGAGAGAACATTTCTTAGCATAACAAAAGAATGCAGGCTGGGAAAGAGCAATAGGTTGCCACACGTTTCTCATTCAACAGTGAGTTTGGCAAAGTCTGGGGACAGGGTACCTGTGTACACACTGAGGCAGATACATGGAGTAATGACCCCTTTCATATACTACTAGTGGAAAGGCACAGTGGGACAACCATTATGAGGAGCAATTTGGTAACATCTTGCAAAGTTGAAGATGCATAAATCCTGTGACCCAATGATTTCACTCCTAAGTAAGAGAGTTCTTACACAACTGAGGACCTGTGTTACTAACTGCAACATTATTCATAAATGTGAAAAATTACAATCTGACTAAATGTCCACTTGCAGGAAAGCAGGTAAATAGATCTTGACATATTTACTATATTATAGAACACTGAAGGCAAATGTAGTGAGCAAGCACTACCCATGTCAAAATGGATGACTCTCCAAAGCATACAGAAAAAAAGCAAGTTGTGGACAGATCCATAAAGTATGATATAAACAAAACCATACAAAACACATCAACATCTTGCTTGTGAATACGAAGTATGCAGCGCAAACCTTAAAATGTTCATGGAAATGTTAACTGTGCTCAAAAGAGTGGTAATGCCTGGTGCAGAAGGGACATAAAGAGATTTGAGACAGGGGAGGTATACAGTGTTTATAGGGAAATGTAACTGCATCTGTAACACTTTCATGCCTTTTTAAAAAATCTGAAACACATTTAAAATCTTTCTTAAGTCTTTGATAGATCTTCACAGTAAACACATGGGATTTTGAAATATTAGTCTTTGTAATACAGTGTCACTAAGCACATGTGGCTATTTAAATTTAAATTTAAATTAATTAAAATATAATATAATTAAAAGTTCAGTTCCATGATCACACTAGTCACATTTCATATGCTCAATAGGCACAGGGGAATGCTAGCTGCCAGTAAGGACAGAGCAGGTTACAGAACATTCCCAATATCACTGAAAGAGCTAGTAGACAGCCTTGATCTACAGTCTCTTTCATCAATAAAATTTGAGATTAACTTGACTAAGCTATCATCTATTATTGGGTATCACAATAACACAGAAAATCATATAAAATTAATTGTATGGATTCTGTTCTCTATCAAGTTGTATATTTCAACCAATTCTGTTAGAAAATTCAGTGGTCCATGGTAACCTCCAAGAAATGTAGAAAACCAACTCTTTGATCAGTAAACATATCATAAAAGGCATGGAAGTGGATGAGTTCAATCAGCCTAGGAATTTCTCATATTCTAAATTTGTGAAACCATATAGAAGAATGAAATTAAACTATATACAAACATCAACTCAAAATGGATTGGAGACTTAAATATAAGACCTGAAATTGTAAAACAACTACAAGAAAACATGAAAGAAAGTTCCATGGCATTGAGTTGGGCAATGATTTTTCTGGCTATGACCCCAAAAGCACAGGTAACAAAAGCAAAAACAGATAAATAGGATTACACCAAACTAAAAAGCTTCTGTACAGCCAAGGAAACAAGTAAAGAAACAACCAGAGGAATGAGAGAAAATAATTGCAAATAAAACATGATAAGGGATTAATATCTAAAATATAATAGAACCCCTACAACTCCAAAGTAAGGAAAGTAATAATTTGATTTAAAAATGAGCAAAAAATATGAACAGATATTTCTCAAAAGAAGATAAATGCGTCCAACAGTAATATGAAGAGGTGGACCACTTATCTCCACTGCTTGCCTGATGGCCAGCCAGTTGCCAGACACATGAGGTGATTAGCATCACTGATTATCAAGGAAGCACAAATAAATACCACAAGAGATGAAGTCTTACATCTGTTACAATGAAAAAGACAGAAGATAAGTGCTGGCAAGGATGTGGAGAAAAGGGAACTTTTACCCACTATTGGTAGGAAAGAGTATGGAGGAATACCATATGTCAGATCCCCAAAATATTAAAAAATAAAACTACCATATGATCCAATGATCCTATTCCTGGATGTACAGTCAAAGGAAATAACATCAGTATGCTGAAGAGTCCTTCACACTCTCATGCTCATTGCAGCATTATTCAAAATAACTCAGGTATGGAATCAACAAAGATCCATCTACAAATGAATGGCTAGAGAAGCTGTGACATGTATATACAATGGGATACTATTCAGCCTTATAAAGGAAGGAAATCTTATGATCTCCAACAGCATGGATGAGCCCGGAGGACATTATGTTAAGTGAAATAAGCCAGGTACAGAAATACAAATACTGCATGATCTCACTCATAGGTGGAATCTTCAACAGAAAAGCCCATAGAAGCAGAGAGTGGGATGGTGGTTATCAGGAGCCAGGAGGGGCCCTGGGGAGATGTTGGTCAAAGGAAACAAAATTTCAGTTACACAAAAAGAAGAAATTCATGAGTCTTGCTGTATAACATGGTGACTGTAGTTAATGACCACGTATTGTCTACTAGAAAATTGCTAAGAGATACTGAGGGATTCCAAGATGGTGACTAGAAGGAGGAAGCAGAAAGTGTGCTTCCTAAAGTAAACTCTTAGAGAGACGCTGGAGATACACCTGGCAGGAAAAACCACCAAGAAGAGGCAAAAGTCCGACACCTCCACACCCCCAGCCCGCGCACAGCATCCCCCCACCACATGAAACAGAGAAACCAGGAGGGCTCCTGGCCGCCAGTTGCCAACTCCTACCCTGCTTGGGAGACGCAGACCACCAGGTGAGCAGATAAGCAGCACATGGTACTCCCTGGGACAAATTAACATAGCCCCCTGGACAGACTGACCCCTGTCCAGGGGAAAAAGGAAAAAAAAACCCAAAAACAAGCCCCTGAAAAACAAAAAAAGACACGTAACAAAGAGGGCGGGGCGCCCTGAGCTCTGGAGAGTGGGGGAGGGGCACTCCCTCATGTGAACTGTAAATAAACAAGCCGGCCAAAGAAGGCAGGAGTGGCAACCCCCGCCCAGCAACCTTGGAGGGGGGAAAGCTTGCATGGCATATTATCATTAAAACAACAAATACAGAGACCTGAGAAAGAATATTGAAGGCTGTAAGAGGGAAAAAACAAATAACATACAAGGTAAACCCATCAAAATCACAGAAGACTTCTCAACAGAAGCATTAAAAGCAATAGGAGCTTGGGGTGAGGTCTTCCAGGCACTGAATGAAAATAACTTCAACCCCAGGATACTCTACCCAGCAAAACTATCATTCAAAATAGATGGAGCAATAAAGGTCTTCCATGATAAACAGAAACTAAAACAATATATGACCACAAAGCCAACACTACAAAAGATTCTTCAAGGGATTCTGCACACAGAAAGTGAAACCCAATGTAACCATGAAAGGGCAGGCAGAACCAAACTAAAGGAAAAGAAAAAGCAAGAAAGTAGAGCGTAACATTAATTTAGGTACACAAAACCAAACCTTCAAACAACTAAGACAACTAAATGACAGGAATCACCACATACCTATCAGAACTAACACTTAATGTTAACAGACTTAACTCCTTCATCAAAAGGTACCATTTGATGAACTGGATTAAAAAGGAAGATCCAACAATTTGTTTCTTACAGGACACCTTTCTCATTGATAGAAATAAGCATAAGTTTATGATGAAAAGTTGGAAGAAGATTTACCAAGCCAATGGCCCCCAAAAACAGGCAGGAGTAGCAATACTTATCTCTGACAAAGTAGACTTCAAACCTACATTGATCAAACAAGATAAAGAAGGACATCCATAATAATAAGTGGGGAAATAGACCAAAAGGAAATAACAATTATCAACCTATATACACCCAATTTCATCAAACCTACCCTGAAAGACCTAAAAGCATATATTAACTCCAGCACAGTGGTAGTGGGAGACTTTAACACCCCACTATCATCAATAAATAGGTCATCCAAACAAAAAATCAATAAAGAAATCTTAGATCTAAAACATACCATAGATCAAACGGACCTAGTTGATGTCTACAGAACATTTCACCCAACTTCTAAACAACATACATTTTTCTCAGCAGCCCATGGAACCTTCTCCAAAATAGATCATATCCTAAGGCACAAAGCAAGCCTCAGCAAATATAAGGAAATAGAAATTATACCATGCATTCTATCTGATCACAATGCATTAAAACTAGAACTCAACAACAAAAATAAAGGCAAAAAACATGCAAACAGCTGGAAACTGAACAATTCATTGCTTAATGAACAATGAGTCATTGATGAAATAAAAGAGGAAATTAAAAGGTTCCTGGAAGTCAATGAAAATGAAAATACACCCTACCAGAACCTATGAGACATAGCAAAGGCAATCCTGAGAGGAAAGTTTATAACCATGAGTGCATATATTAAAAAGACTGAAAGACTTCAAATCAATGACCTAATGATATATCTCAAACTCCTAGAAAAACAAGAACAAGCAAATCCCCAAACAAATAGAAGGAGAGAAATAATAAAAATAAGAGCTGAAATCAATGAAATAGAAACCAAAAAAATCATTCAAGGAATTAATGAAACAAAAAGTTGCTTCTTTGAAAAAATAAACAAGATCAATAGACCCCTGGCAAACCTAACTAAAATGTAGAAAGAAAAAAACACAAATTAGTAGAATCAGGAATGCAAAAGGGGAGATAACAAACACCATGGAAGTCCAGGAAATCATCAGAGACTACTTCAAGAACCCATATTCAAATAAATTTGAAAATCTTGAAGAAATGGACAGATTTCTAGATACTTATAATCATCCAAAACTGAACCAAGAGGAAATTAATCACCTGAATAGATCGATAACACAAAATGAAATTGAAGCAGCAATCAAGGGTCTCCCCAAAAAGAAAAGTCCAGGACCTGATGGATTCTCTGCTGAATTCTATCAGACCTTTAAAGAAGAACTGATACCAACCCTCCTTAAACTGTTCCACGAAATAGAAAGGGAAGGAAAACTGCCAAACACATTTTATGAAGCCAGTATTACACTTATCCCAAAACCAGGCAAAGATACCTCCAAAAAGGAGAAGTATAGGCCAATCTCCTTAATGAACATTGATGCAAAAATCCTCAATAAAATAATGGCAAACCGAATTCAACAACACATCAAAAAGATCATTCACCATGACGAAGTGGGCTTCATTCCAGGAATGGAGGGGTGTTTCAACATACAAAAATCAATAAATGTAATAAACCACATTAACAGAAGCAAAGACAAAAACCACTTGATCATCTCAATAGATGCAGAAAAAGCCTTTGATAAGATCCAACACCATTTCATGATAAAAGCTCTAAGAAAACTAGGAATAGAAGGAAAGTATCTCAACATTATAAAAGCTATATATGACAAACCTGTGTACAGCCAGCATTATACTTAACGGAGAAAAACTGAAACCATTCCCTCTAAAATCAGGAACCAGACAAGAATGCCCACTATCTCCACTCCTATTCAACATAGTACTGGAATTCCTAGCCAGAGCAATTAGGCAAGAAGAAGGAATAAAAGGAATGCAAATAGGTAAAGAAACTGTCAAAATATCCCTATTTGCAGATGATATGATCCTATACCTTAAAGACCCAAAACACTCTACTCAAAAGCTCCTAGACACCATCAACAGCTATAGCAAGGTAGCAGGATATAAAATCAACATAGAAAAATCATTAGCATTTCTATACCCTAATAATGAATAAACTGAGAAAGAATATATGAAAACCATTCCATTTACAATAGCCTCAAAAAAAAATTCAGTTACCTATGAGTAAACTTAACAAAGGATGTGAATGACCTCTACAAGGAAAACTATAAACTCCTGAAGTAAGAGATTGAGGAAGACTATAGAAAGTGGAGAGATCTCCCATGCTCATGGATTGGTAGAATCAACATAGTAAAAATGTCAATACTCCCAAAAGCAATCTACATGTTTAATGCATTTCCCATCAATACCCCAATGACATTCATCAAAGAGATTGGAAAATCAACTGTTAAATTTGTTTGGAAACACAAGAGGCCACAAACAGCCAAGACAATACTCAGTAAAAAGAACAATGTTGGAGGTATCACGATACCCGACTTTAAACTATATTACAAAGCAATAGCAATAAAAACAGCATGGTACTGGCATAAAAACAGACATGAAGACCAGTGGAACAGAATAGAGGACCCAGATATGATGCCACGCAACTATAACCAACTTGTCTTTGACAAAGGCGCTAAAAATATACAATGGAGAAAAGACAGCCTCCTCAACAAAAACTGCTGGGAAAACTGGTTAGCAGTCTGCAAAAAACTGAAACTAGATCCATGTATATCACCCTATACCAATATTAACTCAAAATGGATCAAGGATCTTAATATCAGACCCCAAACTCTAAAGTTGGTACAGGAAAGAGTAGGAAATACTTTGGAACTAATAGGTATAGGCAAGGACTTTCTCAATGGGATCCCAGCAGCTCAGCTACTAAGAGATAGCATAGACAAATGGGACTTCATAAAACTAAAAAGCTTCTGCTCAATAAAAGAAATGGTCTCTAAACTGAAGAGAACACCCACAGAGTGGGAGAAAATATTTGCCAGCTACACATCAAAGGACTGATAACAGAATATATAGGGAACTCAAAAAACTAAATTCTCCCAAAACTAATGAACCAATAAAGAAATGGGCAAGTGAACTAAACAGAACTTTCTCAAAAGAAGAAATTCAAATGGCCAAAAAACACATGAAAAAATGCTCACCATCTCTAGCCATTAAGGAAATGCAAATCAAAACCACACTAAGATTCCACCTCACCCCTGTTAGAATAGCCATCATCAAAAACACCACCAACAACAGGTGTTGGCGAGGATATGGGGAAAAAGGAACCCTCTTACACTGCTGGTGGGAATGTAAACTAGTACAACCACTCTGGAAAAAAATCTGAAGGCTTCTTAAAAATCTAAACATAGATCTGCCATATGATCCAGCAATACCACTCTTGGGGATATACCCAAAAGACTGTGACACAGGTTACTCCAGAGGCACCTGCACACCCATGTTTATTGGGGCACTATTTACAATAGCCAAGTTATGGAAACAGCCAAGATGCCCCACTATCAATGAATGGATTAAAAATATGTGGTATTTCTACACAATGGAATTTTATGCAGCCATAAAGAAGAATGAAATCTTATCATAATGCAGGTGAATGGATGGAACTGGAGAACATCATCCTGAGGGAGGTTAGCCAGGCCCAGAAGACCAAAAATTGAATGTTCTCCCTCATATGTGAACATTAGATCAAGGGCAAACACAGCAAGGGGATTGGAATTTGATCGCATGATAAAGCGAGAGCACACAAGGGAGGTATGAGGGTAGGCAAGAACCCCCCCCCAAAAAAATAAATAAAACAAGATAGCATTTGTTGCCCTCAATGCAAAGGAACTAATGCAGAAACTTTAAAGTGACAGAGGCCAATAGGAGAAGGGGTCTAGGAACTAGAGAAAAGGTTTGTTTGAGAAGAATTAATTTAGAATGTAACACATATGTAGAGAAAATCAATGCGAGTAAACTCCCTGTGTAGCTATCCTTATCTCAACTAGCAAAAACGCTTGTTCCTTCCTATTATTGCTTATACTCTCTCTTCAACAAAATTAGAGATAAGGGCAAAATAGTTTCTGCCAGGTATGGAGGGGGGGATAGGTAGAGGGCGGGGGAAAGGGAGGGGGTGGGGGGAAGGGGAGAGAATGACCCAAACATTGTATGCACATATGAATAAAAAAAGTGAAAGAAAAAAAAGAAAATTGCTAAGGAGAGTAGATTTAAGAGCACTTCAATGGTAAGTATCCTTATCATTTAAAAACTGATGTGTGTGAGGTGATATATATATATATTTATATACATTATTAATACATATATTTACTATATATATTAAATAGGTCAAGTTAGCCATTCACAAAATATATGTATTTTACAACATCATGTTGTAAACCATAAATATATGTAACTTTTGTCAATTTTAAAAAGGAAGGGTACGTAAATAAGTAGAGTGTATGTAAGTATTCTCACTTGCTAATACCATCAGACCAGAGCTGAAAAATCAAAGCAGATGGGCATGACCATTTCTGTACATGCATGAGCTAGGGAAGAAGAAACATGAATCAAGAATTGATTCAGACACACACACACACACACACACACACACACACACATGTATATACATGGGAGCATTCATGAATAGAAATTGTCAAGAAGTGGAATCAAAATCAAATGTTTTTGTTTGGTTAAGTACATTATTATCTTCATCTTATAGATTTAAAAAATTCCTCTGATACAGAAGCTAAGTAATTTGGCAAGGATTTCAGGCAGAAATAATGACAATCATGACCATTTACCACAGGCCTACAGTGCAAGACACTGTAAGGCACTTGGGAATTACTATGACATTTGATCCTCATGTAATCTCTAATAATTAAGAGAATCAAGACTTGAAATCAGATCCCTCTGATTTCAAAGCTCATGCCCTTTCCTCAATATCCTATTAATTTTCGGGGCTAGCCCTTCCTTAACAGGTAAGAGAATGAAACTCTGGTGATCTAAGGCCATTTGTTTCTATTTTAGGCAGGGACCAAGCCATAAATAAATAAGTGAACACCATCTGTATGATGTTCACAAAACACAAAAGTTCAGTCAATACTCACAGATGGCAAACACTGGGTAAAGCACTTTATGTGCACTGACACACTGAATGGCTAAGAGGTAAGTACTTACCATTCCACCTGATTTACAGATGAGGACGCTGAGATTCAAAAGATCAAACAATGTGTTCACAGACCCCTAGCCAGTAAAGTTAAGAGTCCAGGTCTGCTATAATCTAGTATGAATGATTACACTGGAAAGACACACTCATTAAGCAGAGGTTCTCAAACACAGGAATTTAAACCCTTATGGACTCCAGGCCTCCACCCCAGAGTTGATTCATCAGACCTGGACAGGGCCCAGGAGCTGAAGCTGCCTTGAGCCCCTCATGGAATTCTAATGCTGGCAGTCACACGACTATGCTTGGGGAAGTAATGTCCAGGTGGTGCAGATGAGTCAGACCCAGCCAATAGCAAGGGTACTCTCAGAGCAAAGTGGGACTTCCCACTGACCAGCACCAGGCCTGGTTGTCTGGAAGAATCCAGACAGTATGGTAAAGTCTCATGGCCTGAAATCCTAATTCTGAACAGTTTATAGAAAGGGATTCAAGGTAGGGATAGGGGTCTAGCTTACTAGCATGAGAAGCTGTTTCCTTTTAGTCTTCTACACCCACTTGATAGCATTATTATTGGCCAGCTAGACTATCTGAATGACCTTGGGCAAATCACTTCTTAACCTTCCACAAATGAATGCTGAACCCAAGCGCTTCTGTGGTCAAAATTTCTGTGATGATGTAACACTCAAGATTTGCTCACATCACAATGTCTTTGCTCTAGGAATGATTCTTCTTCAGAATATTGAACAAGTATTGCAAAGGAATTTCCTTTTTTAAATGCGTTTATTTATTTTACGTAAGTATTTAGCTAAAGGAAATAATTCTGTATTTCTCCTTAAAGCATCTCTGTTAGATTAAATTCCCAGAAAATAAAAACTGTGTGTGCAAATATTAATTATTAAGGCGTTCATTGCTACACTGAGGAAGGATGACATTCGTTTCAGCATAGCATCCTGTACCTTAGGAAGGCTGTTGTTTGACTAGAAAACATTTTCTTCTCTTCTGAGTTTTATAAAACAATGTGTTTTTTTAGATCCTAGATCTTCGAATTCTCATAGTCAGGAACAGTAACAGCAACTGCAAAACAAATGATTGAGGGAAAGGATTTAAGGATAAATTGATGGATGAATGAAGCATTCAGAAACTTCCGGAAGAAGAGTTTCAAGGACGTAAGAATTGTGAGGGTGGAGGAGACATTAGCACAGCCATCACTGAGATAAGGCAAAGCCATGTCTCTTCTACAAAATCACTGCATATAGTGGATATGCAATATTCATTGCTGATCAGATGAATGCAATCATCCCACCTACCACAGAAACTTTTATATCCTATATTAATGGATTCTTCACCACTGATAAGGGATTAAGATACAGAATGAGGCAGAGTCCCTGGCTGTAAAGACTTTATACTCAGAAGGGGGTGTGTGTGTGAGAGAGAGGCAGACAGACAGAAAGAAAGAGAGATGTAATGGAGCATTATAATGTTCTGTCATCAGTGCTGCAGCAGAAGACATCTTAGAGTACCATGGGAGCCACGGGGTCCCCACAACCCAGGCTGGATGGAATGCAAGAAAGACTTCCTGAAGGAGAGGTACTAGAACTTAGTGATGGCAAACTGTGAACCAGAGCAAAGGCTTTGCGGTAGTGTTCCAGGAAAAGCAGCAAGAGGAATTTGACTGTTAGAGAGATGAGAGGCTCACTGAATGGTTCATTGTGCTTAAGTGTAAATCTAAACAGAGACTGGAAAGGCATGAGGCTGGACAGGCATGGGTGGCAGTCAGAGGAGGACATTGTTGGTCGTACCTAATAGTTAGGGCAAGAGGGAGCCATGATAGATTTTTAAGAAAGGATTTGGATAGATCTGATTTGTATTTTAGAAATATACTTCTGGCTACTATGGGTATGATTATCTGGAAGGAAATGGGCTAGAGGTTATTGTAATAATCTAGCCCAAAAATCAGGACAAGAGCCTTAACTAAGTAAGATAAGGAGGACAAACACTTCAGAGGGAGAATTCATAGGACATGTGACTAATTGCCTGTGGAGATGAAAGGAGAAGACAAGGTTAAGAATGATTGCTATGTTTTGGGCTTGGTTGACAGGTAAATGGGTGTTATCATTGAAATGAGGAACATGGGAAGGCAGAACCAGTTTGCTGAGAAAGAGATGAGTTAATTTTTGACAGATTGCATTTTAGATGCCCATAAAACTTGCAGGTGGTGGTTATTAATAAGCAGTTGATTTTATAGGTTTGAAACTCACAGGAGAGTTCTATGTAAAAAGTACGGATTTGTGAGCTGTAGGTATAGAGATAGTGGTGAGACATGGCTGGATGGGCAGCAATGCAGTAACCCAAGGAGTGTGTTAGGGTCAGAAGGGATGATAAAGAAAATGTTTCCTTACTTTGTTCGTTTCTCTACATACTCACGTCCTCACTTCTCCCTTACTATGGTTTGAACATGTCCCTGAAAATGTGTTGCGAACTTAATCCCTAAATTCATATGTTGATGGCATATGGAGGTGGAGTCTTTGGAAGTAATTAAGGTTGGATGAAGTCATGGGTGGGGTCTTGATAATGGGATTGGGGGTTTGTAAGAAGAGACTTGAGCAGATACACACTTGCCCTGTCTCACCATATGATATTTTCTGCCATGTTGTAATAACACAAGAAGGCCTCACCTGATGCTATAACCATGTTCTTGGACTTTCCAGCCCCCAGAACAGTAAGAAATAAATCTCTGTTCTCTTAAAAATCATCTAGTCTCTGTTACAGCAACAGAAAATGAACTAAGACAACCCCCCCCCCAGAGAAGAGAATATAATCTGATGGGATGGATTTTAGAACACTGATTGGACATACAAAAATAGGTGAAATTACTGAATGTTAAAATATCATGTTCACAGACATTTCCAGGCTTCCTACCTCTATGAGGTCAGAAAACTCAATCAAAGCCACCTCTTTTCAGATACTGTGTCTTCTTTAGTGCATCAGTTAGGGTTACCCAAGTTCTGCAGCAGTAGCTAGCAATTCAAAGAATCCCAGTGGCTTCTCAAACAAAGGTTTGTTTCAGATTTGTGCAACATGTCTTTTGTGAGTTTCTTGAGAACTCTGCTCCA
Source organism: Castor canadensis (assembly GCF_047511655.1). Lineage (NCBI taxonomy): Eukaryota > Metazoa > Chordata > Mammalia > Rodentia > Castoridae > Castor > Castor canadensis. The sequence goes on from NC_133393.1 coordinate 145,584,037, forward strand.
TGTCATTCTCACTCCAGAACCCAGGCTAATGGAGCTACCACCATGTAAAACATTGGAATTGTTGCAAAAAGGAAAAAGAAATGTGGCAGAATTCCATTTGATCTTAAAGTCTTCATATTTGCATTGTCAAAAGTAAGTCACATGACCTCACCTAACTTAATGAAGTTTGAGGAGGTGCAATTCTATTATGTGAAGGAACAGAACTGGAAATGGTTAGAGGGCTTCACTCGAGGCCAGTTCTCTCAGGTGTGCTATGACAAAATACTTCTCTTGACAAAATTGTTGAAGGAATTGTTTATTTTTGTTCACAGTTTCAGGGATTTAAGTACATAGTCCTTGGCTCCATCAGTTCTGGGCCAGTGGTGAGGCAGAACATCATGGTGTCAGGAGCATATAGCAGAGGAGCCTCTTTCTCATGGTGGCCAGGAAGCCCAGAAAGAGATAGGAAAGGGTCAGGGATACAAAACCCCCAAGGACCCATTTCCAGAGATTTATTTCCTCCAGCTAGGTCCCACCCTTAAAGTCTCTAGAACCTTCCAAATTAGCACCACCAGCTGGGGACCAAGCCCATAATACATGAGCCTTTGGAGGTATACTTTATTCCGAATCATAACATTCCAGCTCTGGTCCCCAAAAGGCTCATAATGCAAAATGCATTTAGTCTATCTCCCTGAGTTCTCAGTCTTACCCATCCCAACTGTGTTCAAGAGCCCAAATTCAAAGATTCCTCTGAAACTTAAGGCAACTCTTAACCCCTATAAAACAAAAAATAATCATTTACATACTTCCAAACTACAATGGCACAGAGAAAACATTCCCCTTCCAAAAGAGAAGAACAGGAGACAGTATGGAGCAAGACCAAAACCCAGGAGAGAAAACATTAAATCTTGTGGCTTTGTATCCAACATCCAAGGCACAGGTGTGATGTGAACTCCAACAGGTTTGAGCAGCTTTATACTTATGGCCTTGCTCTTTACATCCCAGAGGGCTTTTCTCTTGAGCTCACTCCACTGGCTGTCTGTGGGTTTCCTCAGCAGAGGTTTCCTGGCATCTCCAATATCCTGGGGTCTCCACTGCAGCTCAGGCTTTACCCCCACAACTCAGTGTTAGAGCATGTGTTCAGCATGGATGAGGCTCTCAGCTTGATACCCAGTACAGGAAGGGAAAGGAAGGGAAGGAAAAGGAGAAGAAGCCAAATTTCAGGAGAGAAGCCAAATTTCAGGAGAAAAGCCAAATTTCAGAGTTTCAAAAAGGATATGGAGGTAAAGCCATGTTGATTCAATTGCAGACAAAGGGAGGATGATAATGAGAGGTAGAAAAAACTTGAACATATGCACACTGAAGGAGAAAAACCAGTAGACAGGTGGAAGGATAGATAATGAAAGCATGAAGGCAAGTGTAGGTTGATATGCTGCAAATTGGTAAGACTGGGACCTTCAATGACAGAACCAGGCTGGAGACCAGCAGCTTTTGTAATCATTCCTAATACAAAATGGACACGTCCCTCTGAACCTGTGTGTAGCATTCAAGCTTCACCTGAGAAACACTGAAATTGGCTCACAGGGAACTTCCCTGCTATGCAGCATGGAATGGCATGAGAGTTAATGGTCTCTGGGTACATACAGTGACAGGATACATGGGATGGTGGGGTAATTGCCAGATTGATGATTGAAGCTTTTGTTTCAGGTCCAGAAAGCAATTAAAGACCCTAGTAAAGTTCTCATTAACCAAACTCTAGGTGGCCACAAGATTGTCCACACACTATAATTTGCTACAGACTTTCTGTGGCCACCTCACCATGCCCAGTGTTGGGACTGCAAACCAGTCTCCTCCAGCGATGGAGAGAGGCACTCCCCTCTCCACTTAAGGCTGAACAGTTTTGCCCAACACATCACATTCTCTAGTGGAGAGCTGCAGGATTTTCCTTTTGTTAAAAAGATCTAAAAGTCTAACTTAAAAAGACAGCAGCATGATTGACTACAAGCTCTTCTGCCATGTAAAAGAGAAGGCCCAAGGAAGAGAGGACGTTGCTTTGGTGGCTAGCTTTTTTCCAATTTCATTGTCAGCAACATTTCTGCATCCCTGTTTTCAACAGTTCCCTTTGTCCTATCTTTTCAAGACTCCAACCAGTGCTTGTTTGTACAGTAGGTTCCCAGGAGGAAATCAAGTCTTATTTGTCAGCTCAGGACATTTTCCACTTACTTTTAAGGGAAAAAGTCAACAACTTAAGAACTATTAGAAAGGAGTGAACAAAATGGCAGATAGCTACTTTCATTTTCTTTCAAAGTCTTCCTGACCAGGCATCCTGGAGAAGGGTAGGTAGAGGGCTACCATTTAGAATGTCTGCTGGCAGCTACACAAGAGCACCCCCAGCTTCTCACTCAGTCATCTGTCTGCTACCAGTATGGCAGTTATTCAATTATTTTTTCTATGTGTTGCTGTATTCACTTTACTTAGGTAAATGTGTTTTTAAAAGAAAACTGTTTGTCAAGGTCAAGAAGAACTCTTTTCTCTATGCCTAAAAAAGATTTACAAAAAATTTAATTTTGGGAGGGACCCAAACTATATTGAGGTGTAGGGCAGTGGCAGGGAGATGCAACTAACTGGCAGAGAAGAATGTGCTCATGAATGGCCCTGCATTCTCCATGTTGGGCTGTGCCTCCTCTCACCTGCCTCAAAGAGATTGGCTAGCTGGTGGAGTGGCTCAAGTGGTAGAATGCCTGCCTAGCAAGTGTGAGACACTGAGTTCAAAGCCCAGAACCACCAAAAAGCAAAACAAAATGTACCAAAGAGATTGGCTAGGTCAAAATCCCAAAGGCTAGGTCACAGAGCCCATTGCCCTCCACTTGCAAACATATACATACAAATGCATGCATCCCCTCTCTCCCCACTGCTCCTCTACTGCTCAGGCTCTCAGGGGCATACCAAGTATTTATGGACAATAGTATAGCCTACCACAGGCTCAAAGTTAAAATGGATTATTTATTACACAAATGTGTGGACCATGCAGGAAAATTCCTGGGAACAATGGTTAAGGCTTAGGACAGTTGATCAATTGTGTGCCTAATATCCTGCAAACTATGAGAGCCCTGAGAAAGAAGAAATTAGTGATAATCAAAGGAAATACAGAAAACTTAAGACAGAAGGCATAGACTCTGTATTTAAAAGGATGGATAAATTTTTGACATAGAGTGCCATGGCTTGAATATGGATGGTGTACTCTTTATATAAAGTCTTGGTCCTTAGGATGTTTGTACTGGGAATGCTATCCACCTTTAAAGATGGGGGCTTATGGAAGGTCCTTAAGTCCTTAGAGACCTGGTCCAAAGGTGATTGTGGGACCCTGGCTGGTCCTCTCAAGATATGAGCTCTCATTTCAATATAAGCTCTTGCTGTGATGTGACACCTTCACTAGAGGACCAAAGCAATGGGGCTACCTAATATTGGACTAGAACCTCCAGAACCTTGAGAGAAAGTAAATCTCTCTTGAATTCATAAGTAGCCTATGTCAAATATTTCATTATAGTGATGCAAATCTGACTGCCACTGGGGGTAAAGGTAGAATGGGGTTCTAGTTGGAGGTAACAGCATGTACAAGGCTAAGAAGGGCAAAAGTGTCAGTTACAGTAAATAGAAGGGCGAGACTGTGTGTTAAAGAAGAAACACAGTGAGGAGGTAGAAAGAGTAGAATTAGGAGACAACAGTGAACAACTAGGCTGGTACTAAAACATGCAGATTCCCTGTGTAATGGAGAACCACTGATAGTTCTATGCAGAAACAACTACAATCTGATTTATGATTTGGACTTAAATCTTGCATCAATTGGAATGGAAGAATCACCACTGGAGAGACAAAAACCATTTTATGAAGCTACAATTGTAGCTTGGAGAATAAGAAGGGCCCAAAAATACTTGTTGAGTCCATACTCTTAGGTGAGAATGTTAGGCAATAAAAAAAAACTTACAGTCTGCTAGAGAAGAAATAGATCTTGAATGCACAGTTTGAAAATAAATGCAGGTGAGATTCCAAGATGGCAGCTAGAGGGAGGAAGCAGAAAGCGTGCCTCCTAAAGTAAAATCGTGGAGAGACACTGGAGATACACCTTACAGGAAAAGCCACCAAGAAGAGGCAAAACTTTGACTCCTCCACACCTCCAGCCTGTGCATAACATCTTCATTTCACGTTAAATGGAAAAACCAGGAGGGCTCCCACACCGCTGCCAGATGGCAGCACCCAGACAACTTGGGAAGACACAGACCACAAGGTGAGCTAAGCGGCATGTGGTACTCTCACAGACAACCCTGGGCCAGATCAGCGTAGCCCTCTGGACAGAATGACCCCCACCCAAGGAAAAAAGAAAAAGAACAGAATAATAAGCAATAACAACAAAAAAGACACATAGCAAAGAGGGCGGACGCCCTGAGCATTGAATGGGGGGGAGGGGCAATCCCTCATGGAACTATAAATGAATAAGCCAGCTGGAGAAGGCAGGAGCGGGAAATGTTGTAAAAGTGGCAGTGGGAGGAAAACTCCACAGAAGAAGGGGGAAGGCCCACTTCCCACATGAACTGTAAATAAACATGTCCCCCTGAGAAAGCAGGTGCAGTGTCACCTCCCCCAGTGTGCTTGGAAAGGGGAAAGCTTGTAGCAGTGGCAGTCATGCCCAGGAGAACTCTAAGTAAACAAATCCTGAGGGGCCAGGTGAGTGTTCAGCTCACTCCTGGGAGCTGCATAAATAAAGCCTCCAGCAACAGCAGGCTGACAGCAGCGGGCAGGTGAGCAACAGCACAGATAGCCATTCACAGACCAGTCTCCAGACTCTTTTTTTTTTCTCCCTAACTTTGATGAGACAACAACTGAACTACACCTGCATGCTGAAAAACTTACTGAAACTGTATTGCATTTGAACTTGGGACACTCTGTGGTGTTTTTTTTTTAGTTTAGGTTTGTTTGGTTTGGTTTGGGTTTTTTCCCCTTTGATGAGACAACAACAGAACTACTTCTGAGACACCATCTCAGAAGCTGTTTCACTTTGGAGGCTGAGGGACTAACACCAAAATTATTAAGACTGAAACTTTATTACATTTGAACTTGGAGATTTTTTTATTTTTTATTTTTTATTATTTTTTTCTCAATCCTCTCTCTGTCTCTCTAATGCCTGTTCAGCTTTCTGTTGATTAGTACACGATCTCTCCCTGTTTATATCTTTGAAACTTTTTTGTTTGTTTGTTTTGGGTTTTTTTGTTTGTTTACTTGTTTTTCCCTCTTTCTTTAACTTCTTTGCTTTCCCTCTCACCTCTCCTCTCACCCTTCCATTCTAAATATCACCATTGTTATTATTACAACCTAGAAAATACTTAATTGCACACAGTACAGGGACAATAACAACACCAAGGGCAATGATGGGAAGACAGAAAAAACAGGGAAACCAGTTTCTCCACAGTGAAAAATTAGTGCAGGAACCAGAGAGAAATGAAGAAAACAGATACTCAGATCCAGACTCCAACAAAATGAAGATAAACTATGCCAAAGAACCCAATGAAGCCTGCAAGAATAGTCTAAAAGAAGACATACTACAGGAACTCAATGAGAATTAAAGAGATGATACTGGATAGGGTCAACCAAAATGTACAGGAGACACTCAAGAAATTCCAAGACAACAAAAATAGAGAATTTGAAAAAGCACAAGAATAAATAAAAGAAACCTCGAAGCACTGTATAAAACACCAAAGTGAAACAAAGAACACAATCAATAAAGAGATAAATGAACTCAGGACGTAAATAGACAACATTAAAGGGGAAATGACTCAGGATATGGAAAACCTCAGAAAAAAGAATGAAACACAATTGCAAAACAAAACGGAAGGCCAATCCAGCAGAATAAAACAAGCAGAAGACAGAATCTCAGAACTCAAAGATGAAATGATAATTAAAGGAAAAACCGAAGAACTATTAAACAACTCAAGACCTGTGAAAAGAAAATGCAAGAACTCACCGACTCCATCAAAAGACCAAACCTGATAATCATGGGCATTGAAGAAGAGAAGAGGTGCAAGCAAAGGGAATGTGTAATATATTCAACAAAATAGTAACAGAAAATTTCCCAAATCTAGAGAAAACTATGCCTCCACAACACCAAACAGACCTGACCAAAATAGAACTACCCCATGGCATATTATCATTAAAACAACAAATACAGAGACCTGAGAAAGAATATTGAAGGCTTTAAGAGAGAAAAAACAAGGAACATACAAAGGTAAACCCATCAAAATCACAGCAGACTTCTCAACAGAAACATTAAAAGCAAGAAGAGCATGGGGTGACATCTTCCAGGCCCTGAATGAAAATAACTTCAACCCCAGGATACTCTACCCAGAAAAACTATCATTCAAAATAGATGGAGCAATAAAGGTCTTCCATGAGAAGCAGAAACTAAAACAATATGTGACCACAAAGCCACCACTAAAAAAGATTCTTCAAGGGATTCTGCACACAGAAAGTGAAACCCAACTTAACCATGAAAAGACAGGCAGCACCAAACTACAGGAAAAGAAAAAGCAAGAAAGTAGAGAGTAACATCAACTGAGGTACACACAATCAAACCTTCAAACAACTAAGACAACTAAATGACAGGAATCCCCACATACCTATCAGTACTAACACTTAATGTTAACGGACTTAATTCCCCCATCAAAAGGCACCGTTTGATGAACTGGATTAAAAAGGAAGATCCAACAATTTGTTGCTTGCAGGAGACCCATCTCACTGACAGAAATAAGCATATGCTTAGGATGAAAGGCTGGAAAAAGATTTACCAAACCAATGGCCCCCAAAAACAGGCAGGAGTAGCAATACTTATCTCTGACAAAGTAGACTTCAAACCTACATTGATCAAATGAGATAAAGAAGGACATTCCATACTAATAAAAGGGGAAATAGACCAAAAGGAAATAACAATTATCAACCTATATGTACCCAATGTCAACACACCCAATTTCATCAAACATATCCTGAAAGACCTAAAAGCATATATTAACGCCAACACAGTGGTTGTGGGAGACTTTAACACCCCATTATCATTAATAGATAGGTCATCCAAACAAAAAATCAAAAAGAAGTAACTTAGAAGGTAACACACATGCACAGGAAATCAATTCGAATCAACTCCCTGTATAGCTATCCTTATCTCAACTGCCAAAAACCCTTGGTCCTTCCTATTGCTTATACTCTCTCTTCAACAAAATTAGAGATAAGGGCAAATGGTGGGGGTGGGGGCAGAGGGAGGGGGCTGGGGGGTAAGGGATAGGGTGGGGGAAGGGGGGAAAAAATGACCCAAACATTGTATGCACATATGAATAAAAAAATAAAATAATAAAAATAATAAATAATGAAATAATAAAATAAAAAAATTAGAGATAAGGGCAGAATAGTTACTGTTGGGTAGCTTGGGGTGGGGGGAGAGGGAGGGGGTGGGGGTAAGGGAGGGGGTAGGGAAAGAGGGGAGAAATGATTCAAACATTGTATGCACATGTGAATAAAATAAAAATTAAAAAAAAAGAAAAGAACAGAAATGCAAATTGCAGTGGCCTTTACATGTCTATTTGGAAGCTATACGTGTATTATGACAGGCAGATTCAACTTGGTCTTGGAACCCTTCACCAAAAAAAAAAAAAAGATATTTGAGCCAAAGTATAAAACATTAATACAAATTAGAGTGACATAAAAAGGAAGAAAGATTTTTTCCTGCAGAGAAAATGTAATGTGCAAAAGTCCTTTAAAATAGGCATGGCTCAAGTAATAGAGCACTTCCCTAGCAAACTGAGGGTAGAGGGGAAAGGGAGAGGAGGATAAAGAGAGGGGGAGGAGAAAGAAAGAGGAAGAGGGAGATGAAGAGAGAGAGAGACAGAGAGAGAAAGGAGAAAGAGAAGGGGAAAGAAATTGGAGAAACGCAGAACTGGAAAGAATAGTAGGTAGACATTTGGATCAGGATAAGACTTGATTCCTCTCTATGGCCTCTCAAACGATCAGCTCCCTAGCCAATCTTCCATGCTCTTACCTGAGATCCAAGAACAAACAGAAGACAGCTTGAAGGGTTTAAACCAAAAGTAACATGATTGGACTTACATTTTAAAAAAAGCAACTATCTCTGGTCTGCTTCAAGAACAGATTCATACACACACACACACACACACACACACACAACATACTTCAACCCTCTTCACTGCCTGTACCCTCTCTTTCCCTTTCCTCCCTTCCTACCGATCCCCCCAACAGTTCCTCTTTTACACTCAAGTCCCACCTCATATCATCATCATCATCTTAATTCCACATTCCATAAATAAGCAAAAACATGTGATATTTGACTTCTTAAGCTTGACTTACCTTACTCAACATTATAATCTCCAGTTTCATCCATTTTCCTGCAAGTGAAATAATTTCATTATTCTTTATGCCTAAATAATACTCCATGCTGGATATATACCACATTTTCTTATCCAGTCATGGTTGTTGGGCACCTAGGCTAAATCTACAGCTTGGCTGTTGTGAGCAGTGCTGCTATAAACCCAAGAGCACAAGCATCTCTCTTGTGTGTTGATTTATACTCCTTCGGATATGTGCCCAGAAATGGTAAGGCAGGGCTTCTAATCAAAGAATCCTCGTAAACTGTTGGTGGCAACGTGAACTAGTACAACCACTATGGAAATCAGTGGGGGTTCATCAAAACACAATGATCTTTCTGCAAAAATTTTCATTTTGAGATCCCACCTCTGGTTTGGTCATAGGCATTTATGTATTCATTTTGTGATCATGAATTATATTTGTGGCCTTATTTTTCTTCTTAACACTGTTTTACACAGTTTTAATGGTCTTTTGATCACTTTTTAATAAACATATAATATTTCAGTGAGAGACTATACTATGATTAAGTAAAGTTATTTAATGGTTCTACCATTGTGGGAGAGCTTTTCAAATTTAGCATATGATAGCTAATTTTGCTAGCAGAGTTTCACGCACATCAGGAGTTTTTCCTCTTCCATTGAATTATTTCTTTATTTTCCATACCATAGCTCTGGACATGTTCTGCCAGATTGCCCTGCAAAAATCTTTTACTAATTTGCCCTGCTACATACAGTCTATAAGTGTGCCATTAACATAGCTATCCAGCCGGCATCGGTAGTCTGGACAACTATATTTCACTATGTAATAGAGATAAAATGGAAAGTCCATATTTTCTTTTGATAGCCAGTGAGATTGAACATTTTCTGGTGTATTTAATTTCTACTTGTATTTCTGCATATATGAGTGTTCTGTCCATACCTTTCACCCATCTGATTTAGGAGCTCTAGATGGTGTGTACTGAGGGGGAGATTAAGGATGGACTTGGAGATGAGGTCCATTTAAAGAGAGGATTTTTGTGAAATGAGAAGTGCTTCCCTTGTAACTTAGGCTTTTTAAGAGCCAGGAACATGTTTTTAGCACACGGCAGTGAAGCCATAGATGTGAGGTTCGTAATGGGGCTGTTAGGGCAGATGCTGTTACTGAGATTTATTTGGCTCATTTCAGGCTGTAAATTCATTTCTCAGCCTAGTTTCACCATATGCAGTAAATAACCAGAGCTGTGTAAACAAATGTCACCCAGAAACATGAACCAATTGAAATTAGACTTAAAAAAATACTAACAACCCAGTTCATTTACTTGATTCTTGCATAGGCCATGCTCCAAGGTCACTCAGTCTTGATCACCCCCACACACCCGTCCATACATAAGCACATATGCACATGCCACAGTTGTTTAAGACACAAAGAACCTCATAGAATCATTCTCATCAAGTACAAAGGGATAGATGGAGAAAGATGTCAACAGATAATTAATAGACAATAATTAACATTTCTTCAAACAGTTCTTCAGCTCTAATAGCAAGTTTTACTGGGAGGCACGTGAGAAAATAAAAGAATAAGAGAAACAGGTGGTTGCCATCATTCCTATCACTGATCATCTTCTCAAGTGAGGAAATAGGGGAATTTAATTGGATAGTTCAGAGGAAAATAAAAATGACTAAATAGCCACAGTCAAAATCAAGAAAAGAGATAATCGGGATAATTTAGTGATTAAGCTTACAGTCATGGTCTTCAACCAAAGTATCAGCTCCACTCAATTCCGAGTGATTCTTGATGAATTAGGAAACTAAAAGTTTTCATACAAATCATAAGGAGACATATGGAGCCACAATACCTTGCAACATGAGTTTAAGCAGCAGTTTTAAATGACAAGTTCACGCCATAGTGGCAATGGGGTTTAACCCTCAAAGCACCCTGGCTACAAATCAGAGAACCACCAGTCCCCATCTCAGGTCTACTTGACTCCAAATCCCTGGCCATTTCCTTTCTTGTGCAGGTATCATGATTCGGAGTGTTTTCCCTATGTTTTCTTACTTGATTTCCACTCAGCAAACGTTCTGAGGGTGTTCTGTGTGCCAAGCACTGCACTTGGAGTGCAAGATGCTTCAACAAATAGCACACAATCTTTGCCCTCAGTGTGTTTTGGGTCTAGTGCAAAAGAGAGATGAATTTTGTTAAACTAAAATACAATCTGAAATGCACCATGATTGGGGTGGACAGAGGTGCTATGGTGATGCTCAGGAAAAACTTCATGTTGTCTTGAAGCAACTGAGACACAGAGAATTCTCCTAATATATCCAAGGTCACACAGTTAATACATGGCTGAGCAGCCATCAGTATCTGTCAAATACCTATATCCCACCAGGCATCAGTGTTGTCTCTGCAAAGTAGGGATAATACTAATTACTTTGTAGGCTTGTTAAGGTCAAGTTAGAGAATGCCTGTGACAGTACTCTGAAATTTAAAGAATTCAGTAAATACTACTTATGGTTGCTACCACTGTTATTACAAGGCCAATCCAAAGATTTTAGAGGTTAAAAAAAAAAAAAAGAACCAGAGGGTAACAGAATGAAAATGTAAATGCAATATAATCAGTTTATCTGATTTTCTGTCCATTGATATATCAATAATCAATAAAAATACATTTAAGGCCTTCTCCACACATGGCACCATCATAAGATCTAGGGATATAGCAGTGCATATAACACCACCAATTACACATTCTGGATCCCATAAATAATACTCATATGATACAAAGAAAAGAATTTGGGGAATGAGAGGGCTTAGAAAAAGAAGGCTGACCTGGTTTAGGAGGGCAAGGAAGGCTTCCCTAAGGAAGTACGATGGGGTTGAGAGCTAAAGTTGAGCAAGAGTTCCAAGAGGAGGGACAAGCACATGAGAAAAGGCCCTGAGACATGAGGGAGACTCCAATAAAGACCAAAGTAGCTGCAGTCAAGAGGGTGAGGGTGAGAAGAGAGAGAGAGAGAGATCAGAATAGGACCCTTTGTGTGATGGGGAAGAATTCAGACAAGAGGATCCAGTAAAAGTCTCAAAGCAAAGGAAGATCTGCATATGATTTGCATGTTTAAAAGCTCACTGTGACTTGCTGTGTTGGGGCTGGATACAAAAGAGGCAAAATTGGATATGGCAAGACCAGTAAGAAGATACTGCTCTGGTCAAAGAAAGAAAGAATGGACTTGAACCTAACAGCTGACATTGGAGATGGAGCACCTCAAAGGACAGATGGTAGAGAAATAAAAGATTCTCTATCATAAATATTTCTCACATAGGCAATATTAGAACCCATGGTATCATCTGGTTGTGCGTGTGTGTGTATGCATCTTTCCCATTAAATTGTGTATTCCTACTCCCCTTATGTGACCTTTGCACATAAAGAACTCTTCCATGGGTATTTATTGATTTGCACTGACTTTACACCAGCAGGGAGCATACTTATGTTCTTGGATAGATGTGTGTTGAGAAGTATGGAAAGGTCAACTGCTCGAGTCCAATCTAGACTGAATTTCTCTTCTTCAGTGTAGATAGTTCTGGTCATTTAATTCTGAGAGATTCTCACATGAAGGCAACTTGATCTGCATCACACCTTCCAAACCACATCTGCCTCCAGGAAATGAAACTGCTGTGTCTGCAGTGTACCTTTGGCAGAAGAGAGCAGGGCTCCATGCTCCTGTGTTGGCATTCAGTCTTCAAAACCACTTCCACTTCGGTCAAGACACCCTTATTACCTTTCTCTCTGGCTGCCAGAGAAATGCATCTTTCTTTCTTTCTTTTCTTTTTTCTTTTTTTTTTTTGCAGTACTGGGGGCTGAATTCAGGGCCTTGAACTCCCTAAGCAAACACTATCACTTGAGCCACACCTCCAGTCATTTTTGTTTTAGGTTATTTTTTAAATAGGACCACACTTTCTGCCCAGGGCTGGCCTCAGACTGTGATCCTTCTACCTATGACCTCCCATGCAGCTGGGAGAGAGGCATGACTCACCATGCCCAATTTGTTTTGTTGAGATAGGGTATAAATAATTTTTTGTCCAGGCTGGCCTGAACCACAATCCTCTCTATCCCTATCTCCTAAGTAGCTGGGGTTAGAGGCATAAACCACTGATCCCATGTCACCTTGCATCTTTCAAGGGCCTATGGTGTCCTCGAGCAGGATAGAAGGCAAATCTGCAGGCCACTCTTTGTGTAGATTTTTTGGGCCATGCAGAAAGCGTTGATAGCATGATTTTTGCCTGGACCATGTTAATAACTGCATCTCATTTCAGAGACGAGGACACTGAGGCCCACTCAAGAAACCTGTCATAGTTCAGGTTTCCTAGAATTTGAGTTTGAGATGGAAGAGAAACTTGGAAGACAAGAAGGGAACCAAATAGGGAAGAAGTTAGACAACAGTGTGGCCTCAGTAGAAGTCTAGACCATAACATAAATTGTAACACAGAGGTTATCCTACCCAAATGCAAGAGTGCCAAGCCCACACAACAGTCATTGATCATGAGCAATACCCCAGAGTGGGCAGAACTTAATCTCTCTCCGGGCTAGTGGCTCTGTCACACTAAAAAAGAATGCAGGTGGCTGTCATTAGCCACCAACACCTATAGTATCTGGGAGAGAGCAGGAGGGTAGAACCTGCACAGGGGCACCAAAAGGACCTTCAACAGAGTCCATCACTCTTAAATTATGCATTTTTAATGGAGAGGGTGGTTAGGGATGACGTTGAAAATGTGCCACTATGTGAACCAGCCACTCCCATGCTGTATGATCTTGGGTAAACAGTTTCCCCTCTCTGATCCCTCTGTCTTCTTGCTAAGTGAGATTATTAGTTATAAAATCCTTCCTGTCTCTACATTTCTGACATGGATCCTAAACTCCCATGCAGTTAGTCTATTGGAGAGTTGTCATAATTAAAGATTACAACTTGGAGAATGCTTTGGTCTGCCATCTTGGCATCCAGAAGTGTGCCTTTGATGGAAAACTCAGTAATATAGTGTGAAGAGGTAAGTGGACTGATGACCACAGGTCTATAAGCTATGCAGACCTCCAGGATAGCAGCTCTAAGCCGTATCTCCAATGCTCAGCAAGCAACTGCCATTTAAAGTCTGTATGAAGAAAGAGAGGGAAAGAAGAAAAGAAGGAGTAAAGAAAGAGAGGGAGACAGGGAAGTCCAGCAAGCATCTGGACGGTGCTATGATAGTTATTGTATTTTGATTCCCAAAATTTTCAAAACTTAGGCAACAAAAATCATGCTTCTACATATGAACAACTGAATCTGCAAAAACAGATGGAGAAAGAATCTTTCAGAAAGGCAGGAGGAAAAGCAAGAGTGACCAAGGTCTTAGAGCCCATTCAAGGTCAAAGGGGACTGATCCGTTGTGTCTCATGCGGCCAAGAAGCCAAGCAGCAAAGGACAGAGGAGATGCTAGTGGATTAGGACAAGGGGGTGATTGGCAGCTCCCTTGGGCAAGAGCAGGTCTCTATCGCATGAACTCACATTCATTCCTGCAGCTGTGTTCTCCAATGGGAGGGCTAGCAGGGCTCCAGCAGGAGGATGGGGATAGAGTGGGAGGCGATGCCTGAGGAAGGAACTCAAGATCATTCATGCATCCCCACGTGGGTAATGGAATCCTGCTTAAACCATCCCCCATCCCACCGCCTCCCAAGTCGGGAACTGGAACTAATGGTAAAAACATTCCATATGTTCTGATTAGCTGCATCCTCGTTATCATGCTTCTCCTTGCAATGCAGCCCTTCAGTTAATGAAATCGGTCTGGGGCAAACGAGTCCATGTGGGAGAGGGGTCTCTGATGGTGGCAGCTGAGATTCAGGTTTGGGGATTCTTTTCTTTCTACTTTTTACTCCCCCTCTCTTCCCGCCTCCATTCCAGAAATGAGAAAAAGCTAAAAGAAAAGGGGGGAGAAAAGAGAACTTGAAACCCCCAAATCCATACAACAAAAACAGCAATCGCTATATTTCCAAGCCAGTGCAAATTAGACTAAACGGCCACAGAAGCCAAATGGAAATCGTAATTCTTCCAGTCGTTGCAGCTCCGACACGTGGAATAGGTTTGGCAGGGAGTCAAGGAAAACGGGGGCCAAACCACGGTATGTTTCAAAGAATCAAAAGACTCCTTGCCATGGGGAAGCCAGATTTCTGCACAACTCGGAAGGAGGGACATCTGGGGGACATCTGGGCGAGCTGGACTGTACCATTCTCCATTGGAACAGAGCCCTGGGCCTCCAAGAAATTAGAGAGCTTACAGGTGGGGCAGACAGGTCAACGTAAGTGGAAATGACGTGCAGGCAGGGTAGGGCTTGGGTGCGGAAACCTTCAGGACATAAAGAGCACCCCAGCCTCCTTTGAGAAGACAGAGCAGGCTGCAGATGAGGCTGCCAGAAAGTGCTCCTGGTTGCTGTTGGCACAGAGCCAGGGAGAGGAGCAGAAGAGGAAGGGAGGACAAAGCTGCCTATCTTCTGTTCAGCCCTCTAGCAGGGCATTCTCATTCACCTCTCTGAGTCAGCCACCAACCTTCTTGCTTCCCAGAGGAAAAAGTGAGGGTTAAAGGCTCAGGGGGCTTGCCTACACTCACAGAGCAGGAAACGTTGAGAGAATTTTGAACCCATTTCTTCCTAATTGCAAAACTCAGGCTTGCCCACCTACCCCAGGGGTTGGTAAGCATTCTCTAAAGTGACTATTTTCAGATTTGCAGGCCAGAGAGTCTCTGTGGTAACTCTTCAACACTGTTATTGTAGCTCAAAAGCATCATGAAGCCACAGGCGATGTATAACGAAGTGGACATGGCCACGTTCCAATAAAACTTTATTTACAAAAATAGGCAGTGGGCCAGATTTGGCTCGTGGGCCAGATTTGGCTTCTGGGACATAATTTGCCAATCCCTATCCTACACTAAAACAATTGAAAAAGAATATGACAGAGACTCATGAAGAAAAAGTAATCTTGGGACTGCAACAGAAGCAACCACGTAATGTTTGCATGACAACTGGTGGTATGGCACAAAGTTTAGAGCACAGGTTTTATGTAAGACAGCCCTGGGTATGAGTCTGACTTTGCCCTACACTTCTTAGATAATCTGGGGCAAATCACATAACTTTTTTCAGTCCCTTTCCCCTCTTTTATTAAATGAAGACAACAGCCAAATCTTCATCCTTGTAAGAATTAAGCAAGATCATTCTTACCAAGTACTTACTGAAATATAATAAACACCCAGTAAATACTGGCTGCAATTACTTCAGTAGATACCTAGCCATCAATGGTTCTGCACAGTGGGTCTCTTCACCTGCACATCACAGAAGACACAAAGTCTCCATAGGATTGAGGATGGCACCCATAATCACACAACTGGGAAGGACCAGAGCTGATGAGAGCTGGTTTCTTTCTGTCTAAAGCTCATTCTTATTCCAGCTGACTGTGGGAGGAAAGAAATACACAACGACAAGACTTGTAAGGGCAGAAAGACATGACACCTAGCAGCAAATCATGTGGAACCCAATCCATCCCAGTGTTACTTGCATAGTCACAAGGATCATTACCCCGAGCAATTACCTGGACCAGGAACCACCCCTGCCAGGGTGGCTTTCCAGAAGCCACACTCTTGATTTTGACAGTCTTAAAAATATTGTCTATCTATGCACACTGCTTCCTCTGATGGGTTTGTGCAGAAGACTAAGGGTGCAGAACCCACCAGCCCATTGTCTTGCTATGGATCTGGACCATAGCAGGTAGAGGGGAATGGCATTGTACCACCGTGAGGTTCAAATGTTTTGGGAGTTCAGTTACCCAGTACTCACAAAGCAGACTAGGCAGAAAAAGATTATGGATCTTAATTCAGAAAAAAAAAAAAGAAAAGAAAAGAAAGAAAGAAAGAAAAGACTTTGGGAAATCACTGCCTTGCTGGATTCTTGGACAGGTGCCTCATTCTTCAGGTCTTTTGGGTGTACATTCACTTCCTGTGGCTGCTGTAACACATTACCATCAACTAGGTGGTTTTTGAAAATAGAAATTTACTCGCCCACTGTTCTGGAAGCTACAAGTCTAAAAGCTAGATGTCAGGAGGGCCATACTCTGTCAGGCTTTTTGGGGTGAATCTGTTCCTCTCATCTTCCAGCTTCTGGAGGCTGCCCTAGTTTTCTTGGGCTGTGATCACATCACTCCAGCCTCTGTCCCTATTTTCACATTGCCTTCTCTGGGAGTCTCTCTTCTTAGAAGGATGCTTATCATTGGATTTAGGGCCCACCCAGATAATCTAGGATGTTCTTCTCATCTCATAAGCCTTAACCTAATTACAATGGAAAAAAACTAAGTATACGTTTTTCTAAATAGAGTCACATTCACAGGTTTTTTTTTTTTTTTTATATATATCCTTTGGGATATCTGGGGTATCTCATTGTCTGATGCAGAATCAAAGTGATGCTTTTGATTCCAGAGAACCCCTGAATGTCAGAGCAGGATAGGACATTACAGGGTATCTAATCTATGCCCATTTGCTTTCCTTTATTTTTCCTGTTAAGCCCTCTGCCCCAAGTTGTTCTACTCTAAGCCGCAAAGCTGGCTTTCGCAGTCCAGCTCTTTCTCCTTGTATTTTCCCATTGCTTTCCCTGCTGAAATAAACACACCTTTAATTCTCTGCCTCCTATGCCTCTGCCTGGTCTGATTAGGGCAACCCCAGCCAGCCCAATGTGACTGTGATTTTACAAACTGCACCACGCTGTCATGCTAGAGGAATGTCATCTTTTCTCTACAACTCACAATGGACTTCAACACACTTCTGCCCACAGCTTTTAGAGAACAGAATCTTGGCTGATGTCATTAATTCTGTTTCCTCTCTCCTTTCTATTCTGATGCCAGCTTTTGGGAATCCAAATGGACACAGGAAAAGTTTGGTTTAAATCTAGGTGTGGTGACTGAAGACAAAAGAGAAAAGTCTCCAACCCATTGCTCCCCAAGGGGCACATTCAGACTCAGAGACAGGCAGCCAAAAACAAGTAAGAAAAACAAGTAAGGGTCAAACTCCTCGTGTCTCACAGAAAATTGATGGTGTATGTATTGTGTTACAAACACTGTGTGAGTACATATTTATGGAAAAATAAATGATCAGTCAATACATATCTAAGTGCCTGTCATGCATTCAGTACCACAGAAGCAGAGCTGATGGTTGGAAGTTTAGTTAACATTTCTTTGTTTATCCACCAGCTATGATGGCAATTTGGCCTGAATAGAGTTAAAATCATGTCACTAGTACAAAAAAAATTCATTAGAACACAAGACAAAAATCAATATGTGCATGTGGTTCTGAGGGCTGAGGAGCAGGACTTTGGCCATGTAGAAGCAGGACATTAATAGACTAGACCACTGGGAACGTGCCTGGTGAGTTCCTGGTTTCACACAGTGAAACCTTGAGCCTGACACTTAAAATAGCTACACTCTTCCCTTGTAGTTAGGATATATGGTTTATTTGCTGACTGGGGTCACCCAGAAACTCCCATTGCCCATGAGCAGTGAGGTACTTAATGAAACCACACACTTAATGGATGGTATGTGTTCTCTTAAGTAAAATTGTAATATGTTTGTGGTGGTAAGGGGGCTCAGGGCCATCCAAAGAAAGCAAATGAAATGTATTCAAAAAGATTAATATGGTGTCAGGTTGCCGGGTTTGTGGAAGGTCCCAATATATGACAGCCATTATTACTAAGCAGCATCCCTATGTGGTACTGTCATCTGAAGCTAACTATCTGGGAGAAGTCATCAAAGGCTGCACATTCAGAGGCATAATGGTCATGGTGGGTCCGACTCTCTCATCTCAATTCAGCACTCTTTGTGCAATCAAATGTTGAGTCCTTTCCCTCCCCAGATCATCAGCTCCTGGCTCTCTCTCTGCCTGGCGAATAGCAGGCTCATGATACATGACTGCTCCTGCTGCAGCTCATTCTGTCATGGGGCTCCAATGTGCAGGAGATCTTGGTCCCAGACGACCTGAGTTGTGAACATCACTGATCTTGCCTGCATTTTGGAGTGTTTTCCTGATTTTCTCAGGTTTGGAGGTTTGGAGGCAGTTGGGCTTTGTAGTTCACGCTGGCCTGCATAAATGTCCATGATTCTGTGACTCCTTGTTCAAAGCCATAAATCTTGTCAAATTGCACTGGAGTTGAAATCACCACACTGGACTCTTGAGGTTATTTAGAGGTGTATATTATCCTCTGCCCTAAGTGCTTCCCAATCTAATGAAGGAAATAGGGCCTACACAACACAGAAGAGTAACAGAGTACTTAAAGAGTTAAAGAAGAATGCATTTCTTTATAACTACAAACAACTCTAAATGAGACATCACTTTCTACAGATAAATTGACTAAATCAAGGGTCAGCAAATGGCCATCCAGAAGCTCATCCCACCACCTGATTTTATAAATACAATTTCACTGGAACACTGTTACCTTCATTCTACATCAGCAGAGTTGAGTTGTTCCAACGGAAACCCTTTTTGGTTCACAAAGCCTAAAGCATTTCTCTTTGCAAACTATACCAAGCCTTGATCTAGATCTTCAAAGGAGGTTACATGTTGGTGAGTTTTAGCAATCTGGGAAGGCCTCCTGGAAGAGAAGGATCTAGAGTAAGCTCCAGAGTGGACAGGTAGTGAAGAGGCACAAGAAGAAAACAAGCTCCGAGTCAGGGTCCTGAAGTTGAAAGAAACTTCAGAAGCAGCTTGCCCTCAGAATGGAATTCTCCTTGGATCACACCTGAACAGATACCTGCTCAATGAACCCTGCAGGGACTCTTGCAGAGACAACAAACACTCATGCAGTGTTTCATTGCTATAATTATGTCTCTATGTTCCATTCCAGCGCTGGGGGCTAGGGGAGAGAGGATGGTATTAGGAAGCACATCCTTCCAAGAGACTTAAGTCTACCTCCATAGTACTTTGTGCTTGATTGTGCTCCATGTGCCACCCTTCAGATTTTTGGAAATAGAAAGTAGTTGCTTCCAAGATCATCTCTCTACCAGACTAAAATTCCCACAGAACTGTTCCTATCTGTAATTCTCAGGTAACTTGAGCATTCTCACTGGCCTCTTCTGCGTACCTTCTATGTGTGAAACTATCTCTAGGACACCACCACATACTATCCTTGCTGTTCTGGGATTTGTACTCAGTGAATCAGTGGCTCCCTTGTGGCTCTCCCTCAACTACTTCTCTCAAGTTCAGTGTGATAGTGCCCTAGCTTTGGCCTCATATAGACCTACATATAAATCCTGGCTTCTCTTTTTACATCTCTCTGAGTCCCAGTTTTCTCATACTTTAAACACAGACTGAAGGATAGCTATAAGGGCTTAGAACTGATCATTGTAAAAAGTCCAGGACATAGTTAACATTGAATAGATAGCAGTTATCTTTATCATTCTAGGTAACCACTTCTGCTAGTGAAGACTGATATCATGGGCCATCAGTCCACAAGCAAGCTTTACTCTTTACCAAAATTTCCTGCATCTGCTCCCATAAAAACATTTGCAACCTCTTTTTCTGGGAAAAGTGGAGTTCTAACTTGTCCCTACAGAGTTTTGAATCCAATTATGAGTTGCCCTTCTAGGTTGCATGGCTCTCTCTGTGCTCATTCTCTGATGCCTGTATGTGACAATGTCTCCTTGTTTCAGATCCTTGATCCTGGCATTTCTCCCCACTTCCTGCCATCTTCCTGGTGAGCAGTACAGTGAGGTCTACCTGGTGCTAGACTCATATATCTCATTCTTCTCCCTCATATAGCTGGACCATAAAACTGGCAATGTTTCATTGCCAGGGCAACCTGGGGGCTCTCACATTCTGGGGACCAACTTCATCTTCATTTGTATGCTTCTTCTACCCTTGGTATTGCCACAAAACAAACATTTTCCTTACAACACAGCTGTTTTCAGGTACAGTAAGAGACAAGGTCTAGACTGTACAGCATGACTTCATGTAATGAAGGAAATGAGCTATGTCTACATTGTGCTCTAGAGCACTTGAAATGTGACTAGTGTAACTGAGGAACTGAATTTTGAATTTTATTTAAATTTTTATTTAATTTTTAAATTTTTAAATATTTTATTAGCATACATTAACAGTACAAGTGTTTCATAGTGATACTTCTGTGGATGTATACAGTATGCTTTGAACAAGTTCACTCCCTCTATTATAAATAGACATACTTGGCTAGAGGCTACCTGATTGGATAGTGTTGCCAGTAGAAAAGCAAGACAAACATTAATACAAGCAAAACATCAAAACCTAAGGGAAGAAGGATCAACAATTCTGAAACCACTATACAGTTATACTGGAACTGAACAATTGAGTAAATGGATGGCAGATGACGTGAACCAGGTTTCTCCCTCTTGGAATGGAAGGTTACAGACAAGTAAAGGGAGAAAGACAGAATGACCTAAGTGATAACACATGATTATTAACTCATGTTTGGTTTAATATAGGTAGAGGTGATTACATACAGAAATATTCATAGATACATATATATACGCAGATAAGTTTGCATACATATTTCCTTGCTTTGTCCTTGCAGGACCAGAGCATCTGCACTCAAGTAGCAATGAGCACATTTAATACCTGTACCTTGGTCATTCTACAGTAAAAGGAGCTAGAGAATCTTAGAGACATGATTGAATCTAGGGTTGAAGTAGGAAATATATGAATATACAAGATGAACCTGGAACATCTTGTAGTGCCAGGAATCAAAGAAGTAGAGAAACACACATACACAACAATGAAGTTAGCCAAAGAGATGCTGGAACCAACTGAAAGAAGAGCTCCCAGAAACAAAAGCTGGAACAATTTGAGCAGCACTGACTAAATAAAGATTTAGAAAATAACCGAGGATATAAAATACACATCCATGTTCCATAGTGATATAGATAACTGATTGAATAAATATTTAAATGAGGAAGAAAAACAAACTACTTGCACAGAAGAATTTTAAACAATGTAAAGGCTATACCCTCAAGAAGGTAGAACATATTCCCCATTCTTTATATGCAAACTACATGTAGTGACTTTTAACCAAAGTACACAGTATAAAAAGGTAGGAGAATGAGTAACTGTACAGCTGAATCTGACAAAGCTACCTCAGTTCAGGTCAAGATAAACACCATGTTGATAGTATGAACTCTTGATGTGATATCATGAGAATGACTCTTTACCTCTATGATCTTCCTCCCCAAATCACAAAACTCTAGTCTGATTATGAAAGAAACATCAGACAAATCCTACTTGAGGGAGATTCCTCTATTAAAATACATGACTGGTTCCTTGAAACTGGCAAAGTCATCAAAAACAAAGAGAAACTCTGACAGCAAAGAAGAATCTGAAAAGACACGATGCCTCAATGTAGCATGGTATTCTAACTGGAATCCTGGAACAGAAAAGAGGTATTAACTAAAAACTAAGAAAATCTGAATAAAGCACAGACTTCCAGGAATAATAATATCTCGATATTGGTTCATTAATTGTGACAAATGTACCATAGTAATATAGGATGCTCATAATAGAAGAAACTGTGCAGTATCTCTTCATAATGTTTCTGTAAATCTGAAACTATATTAAAATAAAGTTTATTTTTTAATAACCCAAAAGGATTAGCAAATAGACAAAAGACTGATTTTTTCTGTCTCCTGGTCAGACACGGTATACTATATTTCTTGAAGAAGACTCACATACCTTAATCTTAATCTGCTTTATTTGGGTAAAACTTTCCCCCACATCCTTATTGCAATAGAGGGAGAACATATGATCCTGACCCAGCCTACCAAATCATTCCATCCCTGTGGCCACTGTCACTGGTCCAGAAAGGGGCAAATGACCGGAACCAAGCCAGTGAGACTTATCTCCGTATGTTTGTTGTAACTATAGAGGAAGAGATACTCTGTCCATTCCCTGCCTGCCAGGATCACTAAGAAGATGGAAGTGGCTGCCAGCCATCCTGTTACCACATGGGGGCATCTTGACTGAGAATGGTACCAACATAGAGGAAAGTAGAGTTGAGAGAATGAAAGAGCCAGAGTCCCAATGATTGCCTTGGAGCTCCCAAGGTACCATATTCAAAGTGAATAGTAGCCCTGGCTTTGCAGTTTGATGAGCCACTGTCCTTCCTTTTAAATAAGCAAGTTTGAGTTGGAATTTCAATCAGTTGCAATCATAAGATCAATACAATGGGTCAGAGCATAATGGTCTAGAGTCCAAATTTATAAGAAAGACATGAGAAGTTACCCTTCTTCCCAGCCTTTCTGTCACCATGCAGAAACTTGTGCTTTAGTGATGAATGAGTATTTAACTCTCCTATCTCTCCTTTCTGGGTACAGTGATGACCATGTGATAGGTGATATCAGGGAAAGGAAATAAGCATGTGTGGATGCATCCTATTTGGGTTCCCCTTTCCAATCTACCAGCTCACAAATCAGATATGTTTTGTTCTACTTCTGCCACCAGGGGCATGTGCACCAGGGCCAGGGCCACACCTCCATCCCAGAGGTAGGTCTCAAAGCTCATTCTTCTCTGCCCTCACTCTTCGACCTTGGTAGACATAAGGCAGCTATTCTTGGTAAGGTTGACAGCTTCATAGACGCCATCATTTCTTTGGATCCATATTCCCAAAGAATACTTGGGGGTAAAAGCTAAAATACCCGATTGTCGATGTCAACCCAAGTCACACTCTCCAATTTAGCGACATTCATAGTAAAAATAAAAGTAAAGGTGGTATTTGTCCTTCAATTGTCTGACATTTACTTCATCATCTTCTGAACGTAAGTTTGATTAATTTTCACCTCTCAAATCCTAACAACAGATGGGGATAGGGATGGGGCATAGTGAGTGAGTCTTTAGGACATGCCATGGCAGAAGTCTTTTTATGGCCCTTATATAACTCCTCACTTGTGTGTGGGCACATAAATGTCAAGGGTAGTAGGTCTTTTGAAAATTTTAAGAGGGATCAAGAACTGGCTTCTGAAAGGATAAAGTCCTCTTGTCATTGTGAGTAGAATGTATAAAACTAGCAGAAAATTCCTTGATAACTTTTCTATTGCCCTAAAAAATAAAACAATTAGAATAAAAGACATGTATGTATTGCCCCTTAAATAAGTTATGGGAGAAATCAGTCTCCCACTCCAGAGATTCCTCTGGTCATGGATCTTGAAAGATCATCCCCTCAAGGTTCTGTCAGAGCTAATCCCTTTATCTCTCTTTCAGTGGGGATGGTAACTTCTCCCATTTTTATGAGAGTTTGGCTGTGAAACCAACTTGGCTGATGCTTCTGAAGTGCTGGGCAGGAACTAAGAATTGTAATAAGAGAAAGCAGGAATGAAGTCTGAGAATCTCACATTCCTTTTGCACAAATAACTTGTGCCATTATCTTAGTTTCTCAAGTCAGAATTTCTTCTGTAAATAATTCACAGTAATAGGCAGTGAGCTAGCTGTGAGAGGAAGTGGTAAATTATTTACAATAGTGGTGGAATGTGAAACCTAACACAATCTGGATGGAGAATTAGGGATGTGGTAGAGACAAATGAGACCAGGCTCCACCGAAGGAAAGGATGGTAGTGAAAAAAGTGCATTTCTTATAGAGCTAAGACCTGCTGGGCTTGGCCCCTGGGGCTATGTAGCAGCCAGAGAGCAGAGTTCAAACAACTAAAAAGAATTTCAAGAGTCACTTGCTTACATGTCTTGATCCCCATGCAGGGTACATATAACTTAATATGTACAGTGGATGTGTTGGTCTTTGGGTGAGATTGGGAAAAGAGAATGAACTGCACTAAGAATTTATTTTAGCAAGCAAGAAGATCTTGCTCAATAACTTATCATTTCACAATGTAATAACTTAAATCTATGCCATTCTTACTTTGATTCTTCCTGTGCTATATAATTGCATAATAATGACCTCATTATCTAGGTGCCATCATTATCTTGTAGGTGAGAAAACTGGGTTTCAGAGAAGTGCAATCACTTGGCTCTGGGCACACAGCTGAAAGTGGAGAGTTGAGACCCAGGCTCAGGTCTATCTTCACCATTGTATTTTCTCATCCAATCTAATGAAAACACCCCACCGGTTCTACAAAAGTTTCCATCAGTTCCAATGTGTGCCATCTTTAATCCTTCTTTCATTTTGCTCACAGAGAGATGCAGACCCACTGTTTCAGGGGGGAATAGCACTGACTCTGAGTTGAGACAGACTCTAACCAGAATCCTCACACCCTTGTCCAATAGTTGTGTGCCACAGGCCCAGTTCTCCAACCATGCAAAGACTGTTTCCTTCATTCCACAAATACTTCTTGAGCACCTGTCATGTGCTAGGCTTCTGGTCAAGGCAAATAAACAAAGACAAATGTGCATGCACTCATGGACTTATGTTCTATATGTATATTGGGGACATCAAGGGGCACAGAGTGAGATAACCACAAGCAAAATTAATCAGAAGACTATATAATATATTAGCAGGTGCTGTATGCTAAGGAGAAAAAGAAAGAAGAGAGAGTGTGTGGAAGGCTCCAGTTTTCAATATAGTGATCTGAAAAGGTCTCAGTAAGGCAGGGCACATTTAAGCAGAGACCTGAACAAGGGAGAAGCAAACCACACACACATTTAGGGGAGGGAACCAGGCAGAGGAAAGAGCAAAGGTAAAGATCCTGGATGGATCCTGGATGGATCCTGCATTTGAGGAGCATCAAGAAGCTAGAAATGAGGGAGGGGGCGGGCTGGGTGGTAAGGGAGGGGGTGGGGGCGGGGGGAGAAATGAACCAAGCCTTGTATGCACATATGAATAATAAAAGAAAAAGGAAAAAATTAAAAAATAAAAATAAATAAATAAGGAGATTGGAAATTTGAAATAAATAAATAAATAAATAAAAAGCGTATAATAAATGTACAAAAAAAAAAAAGAAGCTAGAAATGCTGACAGAGGCAGTGAGAGGGAGAACATGATGGGAAATTATGCCAAAAAGTGCCATGGCCCAGGGGCAGCTCCTACAGCATCCTCATGTATGATGGAGCCATTCTCACTGTGTGAGAGGGTGCCCTAGGAGGGTGTTGAGCAATGTACCAACGTGATCAGCCTTGAGTTTTAAAAGGCCCGTGTGTGTGTGTGTGTGTGTGTGTGTGTGTGTGTGTGGTACTGGGGTTTGAACTCACGCCTTCACACTTGTTAGACAAAGACTTTAGCACTTGAGTCACATCTCCAACCTAAAAGGCTCATCTTGGTGTGATGCAATGAGTAGAGCTTTGAGAGCTTTGAGGGTTTGCTTCCAACCAGGCTTAAGACAATGGTACTCCATGTTGGTGGCAGCAGTGAAGGATGACACTACCAACAGGGGCTGGCTGGTGAAAATTAAATGAAGTGATGTGTGAAAAGCACCTGGCACACAGGGGGACCCGGCAAGTGACAGCTATCATTACATGTAACCTTTCTCAAGGAAACAAGATCATTTTCATCTTTGTCCTAACTGAAGAGGTCTATAAGCAGGCATTATTTTGTGGAAGGTCAAAACTCCTAGAAAACTGGGTATATGTTTTTGGAACTTTCTTTACACGGTCCACATATGAATAAGAAAATCAAATATACACCTCTTTCTAGAGGAAAATGTGGAATACAATGTGATCATCACCTTTAAGAAGGGAGATAGTTTTCATCAATAAATTGCTTTGCTATCTGGAATTGTTTTGCTAAGAATAACACATCTCAAATCAAATTGCTTTCCACATCTTGCTACTTTTTCTAACTCCCCAAACTTCTTGACATCCAAGGATGAAAACAATAACAACCAGACAGCCGACATTTTCCTTCAGCTTCAGACCTATTCTCAAAAAGAGAATTCACATTAGGATCTCTTTGCTTCACTAGTTTCAAGTATGCCAAACATTTTTAGGTGATAGCTTAAGTCATAAAGCAATGACAGTGTGAAAATTTATGCACATTCATAAATCCTATCAACAATACTGGCCATGCTTCTTTCTATAGGAACATTGCCTTCAGAGCCATAAACAGCTAATTATATCTCTTTCTGGTAAAGTGATGGTTTTACCAATTTCTATTCTTGCTGCACAGAATTGTTTAATGAAATGATTTCTGGCTGCTTTTTTAATTAAGCAAAATACTGAGTTTTGGAGTTTATTGATGATTATTTTTGACACAAGGGGTTTCATAAAGTTGTGGTTGTGATATTGTTCTTGGAGCCTAGATCATTTTGAAATATCTTCAAATCTGAATCATTTATTCAATAAGTATTTACTGACCATCTGCTATGTAACACCTATTATGTTGCTGCTGATACAAAGAAGAAGAAACACAGCTCCTGCCCTCAGGACATCTCCAGCCTAAGGGAGAGAGAACCAAGCCAATAGACCATTTGAGGCAGCAATATGATTTGTAGCTTGGCAGTCCATGTAAAGCATTTGAGAAACAGAAAGCAAGAACTCTAAATCAGAGAGGGGAAAGAGGAGCTGGCCCTTGATCTGAAACTAAAGAAATGGATGGGTAATTTCCAGGCAAAAATAAAATAAAGGAAGGGAACTAGCCCTCCAAGAGAAGGAATAGCTTATGCAAGAAGATATAATAAAGGAATGAGAGACTCTGTCCTATAGGGAGATGTACAAGTGTTTCAGAGAAGTGGAGTCAGGTCATCCAGCAGACTAGATATAGGAAGTCTCCACATCCTCAAAGGTCTATTCTGACCCAAAAATCCGATGATAAACTGTTGAGCCCTTTGCATGTGCCAGGTGCTAGGAGTGCAGAGACAAGTAAACCAGAGTGTCTTGCTTCCAGGTGTTCATGGACTTGTTAACTGTGATTCTAAAAAACTAAAATAGAGGATTTTTTCCCATGATAAATAAGTGAGGGGAGAGATGGTTCTGCCTCCACTAAGCTTGTCCTTGGGTAACTGACTTACCCTTTGAAGGACTCAGTTCCTTCATCTTAAAAAGTGGGCCAGTACCCACTCTGAAGATATAGAGATGATCAACAAATGTTAGCTACACACTGTAATGGTTTGGATATAAAATGACCCCAAAAGCTCGTGTATTGAATGCTTGGTCCCCAGCAGGTGATGCTATTGAGAAGTTATTGGTTCATGAGGACACTGACCTAATCAAAATATTTACCCATTGATGGATTCGTAACTGAACGGACTAGTGGGAAGTGGTAGAAACTGAGTAGGGTGAGCCTGCTTAGAGGAAGTAAGTCCCTGCAGGAATGCTTTCAAAGGGTGTATCTTGTCCCAGTCTCTCCTCAATGTGTTGCTTTCTGTTACCTGGTTGCCATGAGCTAAGAAGTTCTGCTCTACTATATCTTCCTCCATGATGTTCTGCCTCATCACAGGTCCTGTAGCAATGGAGCCAACCAGCCATGAACTAAAACCTCTGAAACTGAACCAAATAAATCCTTTCTCCCATAAGCTGTTTTCTCAGGTATTTTGTCACAATGATGAAAAGTGACCAACATACATATTATTTGGAAAACAAGTATTTCTCTTTTTTACTGAAAACTACAGTGACAACTCAATGTGTTCTGGTGGGGGCAAAGAAGGAAAGACAATTAATGATTCAGTCACCTCTTCCATTTTTTTCTCCACCCAGTCTGTCCAGTGGAAGGGAGGGGCAATGTAAGGGGGGAAAGGTTGATACTAAACCAAAATCCGGATACTAAGGTAGAGAGACAAAAGAAGAAATTCAAATGGCCAAAAAACACATGAAAAAATGCTCACCATCTCTAGCAATAAAGGAAATGCAAATTAAAACCACACTAAGATTCCACCTCACCCCTGTTAGAATAGCCATCATCAGCAACACCACCACCAACAGGTGTTGGTGAGGATGCGGGGAAAAAGGAGCCCTCTTACACTGTTGGTGGGAATGTAGACTAGTACAACCACTCTGGAACAAAATTTGGAGGCTACTTAAAAAGCTAGACATCGATCTACCATTTGATCCAACAATACCACTCTTGGGGATATACCCAAAAGACTGTTACTCCAGAGGCACCTGCACACCCATGTTTATTGTGGCACTATTCACAATAGCCAAGTTATGGAAACAGCCAAGATGCCCCACCACTGATGAATGGATTAAGAAAATGTGGTATCTCTTGGGGATATACCCAAAAGACTGTTACTCCAGAGGCACCTGCACATCCATGTTTATTGCGGCACTATTCACAATAGCCAAGTTATGGAAACAGCCAAGATGCCCCACCACTGACGAATGGATTAAGAAAATGTGGTATCTATACACAATGGAATTTTATGCAGCCATGAAGAAGAACGAAATGTTCATTTACCATTCGCTGGTAAATGGATGGAATTGGAGAACATCATGTTGAGTGAGGTTAGCCTGGCCCAAAAGACCAAAAATCGTATGTTCTCCCTCATATGTGGACATTAGATCAAGGGCAAACACAACAAGGGGATTGGACTATGAGCACATGATAAAAGCGAGAGCACACAAGGGAGGGGTGAGGATAGGTAAGACACCTAAAAAACTAGCTAGCATTTGTTGCCCTTAACGCAGAGAAACTAAAGCAGATACCTTAAAGCAACTGAGGCCAATAGGAAAAGGGGAACAGGTACTAGAGAAAAGGTTAGATCAAAAAGAATTAACCTAGAAGGTAACACCCACGCACAGGAAATCAATGTAAGTCAATGCCCTGTATAGCTATCCTTATCTCAACCAGCAAAAACCCTTGTTCCTTCCTATTATTGCTTATACTCTCTCTACAACAAAATTAGAAATAAGGGCAAAATAGTTTCTGCTGGGTATTGGAGGGGGAGAGGGAGGGGGTGGAGTGGGTGGTAAGGGAGGGGGTGGGGGCAGGGGGGAGAAATGAACCAAGCCTTGTATGCACATATGAATAATAAAAGAAAAATGAAAAAAAAAATGTGGTATCTATACACAATGGAATTCTATGCAGCCATGAAGAAGAACGAAATGTTATCATTCACTGGTAAATGGATTGAATTGGAGAACATCATGTTGAGTGAGGTTAGCCTGGCCCAAAAGACCAAAAATCGTATGTTCTCCCTCATATGTGGACATTAGATCAAGGGCAAACACAACAAGGGGATTGGACTTTGAGCACATGATAAAAGCGAGAGCACACAAGGGAGGGGTGAGGATAGGTAAGACACCTAAAAAATTAGCTAGCATTTGTTGCCCTCAATGCAGAGAAACTAAAGCAGATACCTTAAAAGCAACTGAGGCCAATAGGAAAAGGGGACCAGGAACTAGAGAAAAGGTGAGATCAAAAAGAATTAACCTAGAAGGTAACACCCACGCACAGGAAATCAATGTGAGTCAATGCCCTGTATAGCTATCCTTATCTCAACCAGCAAAACCCCTTGTTCCTTCCTATTATTGCTTATACTCTCTCTACAACAAAATTAGAAATAAGGGCAAAATAGTTTCTGCTGGGTATTGAGGGGGTGGGGGGTAGAGTGAGGGGGCGGAGTGGGTGGTAAGGGAGGGGGTGGGGGCAGGGGGGAGTAATGACCCAAGCCTTGTATCCACATATGAATAAAATAATAAAAATAAATAAATAAATAAAAACACAACAATAAGAGCCAAGAAACAATATATATATATAAAGTTAAAAAAAAATAAGGTAGAGAGGTCTATGTTTGATCATCATGTATCTCCAGCTTTTAGTAAAATGCCTGATCCAAAGCTGGAGCTCTAAAAATAACTATTGAATAAATGTATTATCTAAAAGTTGGAATTTGCCTTAGCCAGCTATATAAAGATGTGCAGTTCTGGAAATGTATATTACACATATCCAAAGGCTAGCACACACTAAGATGTTGAGGACGGGTGTGGATACTAAGGATGTTCAAGTTTGTATACAAAATCATCCATGAAGACGTGATTTCTGTCATCACATGTTTAAAGCACAGTTTCATGAACAAGAATTGAGTTGATCCACAGGGCTCCTGAAAAACATACAGAGCAACAGAAACAAGTTTCATGGAGTTGAGTTTCAGGTCAGTCCTGTTCTAGAGCAGGGATTCTCCATTTGGGAGCGGCCTCAATATTGAGTTGTCTATAACTGATTTGTTCTAGTACAGGACCATGAAGGGTACTCTCTCCAGCATCAAAGGGGCAAGTGGACAGGATAACCGTTCAGTTCTAGAGTTCTCTGATGGCTATCTGTGGTTTTAGTCCGGGGAGCATGCCTCCCTTTTGTGAATTCCCCTTCCTTCCTCCAGGGGATACTGGTGAAGTTGCCAGCTACAGGGCTCCTGTTTATTCCCTGCACCCTGATCCCCATCAGTAGGAGAGGGCTTGATGGAAGATATGGGGCAGTCTGCCTCTTTCAGAGGAGAAATTGGAATCTTGGTGAAAGTGCTTGCCATTAGTCACCAGGTAGCAGCAACCCACAGAGAAAATTCCTGTTTCTAACGATGAAGTTAGAGGTGTCCTGGCCCCTTTCCTTTCTGCTTACTGGTTGCTTAGAAAGCCTTTGAATAAGCCCCCTCCATTCCTTAAGCTAGTGGGTCCATCTCTACTGCTTACAAAGAAAGGATTCTTGCAAATAGAATGTGTTTCATGGTTTGGATATGAAGTGCCTCCCCAACTAAAAGTCTCATATTTTGAAGGTTTGGTCCCCAAGGCAAGCAGAATTCAAAGGTGGAGCTATTGGGAAGTGATTAGAGCATGGGAACTCTGTCTTTATCAATGAATTAATCCATTGATGGGTTCTTAATATGATAGCACTATTAGGAGGGGATGGAAAGTCAGAAGTGGGGCTTAGTTGGAAGATGCAGGTCATGGGGGCATGTTCTTGGGGATTATATCTTGTCCTGGGCCCTGTCCTCTGTCATTCTCTCCTCTCACTCTTGGCCTCCATGAGGTGACCAGCTCTTTTCTGCTACACAATCCCACTACCATAATGTTCTGCCTGACCTCAGGCCTAAAGTAACAGAGCTAAGGAACTATGAACTGAAACCTCGAAAATTGTGAGCCAAAAAAATCCTTCCCCCTTTTAAATTGTTTCTCTCAAGCATTTGTCACAGCAGCAAAAAGTCTGACTGATATATACTAATCCCATGACTAACTCTACAATCCATAGTCTAATATGGTCCTTTACCAAATAGATACCACAAGGCAAAGGGATCATCAGCACCCTCAAACCATTCATCACAGTGTCAGTGTGGCAAGGAGTGGGGACTTAGAAAAGAGGCACAGTTTCAGGAAGTGTGTTCTTCTCTTTCCAGCACCCTCCTCCTTCTGTATCCCTCTCCTTATGATTTACATTTTTCAAATGAAAAATGGAGTGGTCTAATTCAGAAAGATGCAGACAGAAAGAGGTCACCTCAAAAGAAGAAAAAGAGAGAGAAGGGGATGTGTGTGCCTTGCAAGAATGATCACCCCACAAATGGCCTCTGTAACTGCTAAAATGCAGCCTGATCCAACTAATTACCAATTACCAGGCTGTCAAACCATAAAAGCTAAACTTGCCCACCCTGGCTGCCTGTCTTTAAAAAGGGAGTTATAACAGTCTAGTGGCAAAGCCTCTCAATCATGATGCTTAAAATAGAAGCTATTAATTTAGCAGAGACTATGAGACTGCCTTTCAAATGGTCTTGGTATGTCCCCTGAAGCTTAATGGGGAAGGTACTTTAAAGGATTCACATTTCCACACCCCTCAAATTAGTGGGGATCAGAATAAAAAGTGGGAGTTGGGTCCCCCAAAGTCAGGCAAGTTATTCCTCTTGATCCTAACCTTCCCTAACAAATTCAGAGAGAAAAAGTGGTAAAGTAGGAGTGCTGGGCTCAGTCACACAGGCCTGGGTTCAAACCCGGCTCCTATCACTGACCAGTGGCAAGCTGAAGTAGATGTCTTCAGCTTAAGGCTGCTACTCAAAATTCACTTCCATTCCCTTAGTCCCATCTTTCCTTTCTAGCAGAGACTTTGGGAGGTGTTTTAGAAATGTAAGGACATAGTTCTGGGTCTCATTGAGGGGAAACCCTGAGAAGCAGGGACCTGATGTGCCAGCTGCCTTGAAATGTTTACACTAGCTACAAAGACTGTCCACCACCCTCACACCTCCAAAACTCTTTGCAGACAGTCCTGCCCAGGGACTGCTGGGGAAGATTCCAGTAAGATTCCAATTATCTGAGCTGAGAAGCTTTCTTGGTTTTACATAAAAACACAAAGTAACTTTCACCCTATTTTAACACTGGACTATCCAAGAGAACAATCTCCATGTAAATCAAAAGAACATTTCATGAGTTTTGTTCAGAGCTTCCCAGGTGTTGATAGCTAATTCACAAAATATCTCTCATGGCAGGACTGCGGGCAGCATTTGAGGGATGTTGGCAAAACAATATTTCTGGATCATGAGAACCTCAAGTTCATGGTGAATTTATAGCATATGCATCCAATAATTTTTAATTTATTAAATATTAAAGTCACTATTATTTTACTGAACAGAGCTTTACTTTTATTTCTCCCTTATAATTAAGTTACATATTTTTTAAATTTTTTGTTGAGGTAGGTATATTATCTATAGACTTCACATAAAACAGTCATAGTATCTAAAGCCTGGTTTCTCAGCAGATGGGTATCTGCATGCAGGAAACACAGTGGAAGGTGCCCTGGGATCCACTGTGGGGAACTAAGTAGATAGAAAGAGTCTGGGAGAGACACTGCTGTGATTCAGTCATGCCTTGGCCTCAGCTCCCAACAGAGAGCCTGGGGATCCTGACTTGAGGAAAGGGCTCTCTCTAGGCCTCTCCATCCCTACACCTTCTGGTCAATGGAGACAGGACGTGCCTAGGGATAAGACATAAACTTAGGGAGCACACGAACTTCTGAGAGGTGCTTGCTGGTGGTTTACGTCTTATCTTTGCATGCTACCACCCCCAGGCTATTTCATCAATCATTCTTTCACGAAGCTGTTCCAACATGCTAAGCAATGGGCACACTCTGCATGAGGCAGCACTTCACTTGGCAAATGAATCCCACAGTCACAAACTGCATGCCTATTCCAATAAAATGGGTTCCTTAGTCCAAGGCAATATTGTATCTTGGCAAAAAATAAAATATTTTGTAAGCTCTAGGATAGTGGTGCTGGCTGAGCTCATGCAGACAGGAAAACTTTTACCAGTGTAAATTCCAGTCCAGATGAATCATAGCCCAAGGTGAAAGTCATCCAATGTAAGCAACTTTCTACCAAGCCACCAAGTAGCGGGTTAGTCTCCTCCAGAAATTGTGCCATATCAGGTGATCAGCTTTGATCTCTGTTATTGACACTCAGCTATGATGTAAGCAAGATTAGCACTGGTGTTTGGGTGATAATCTATTTACAGCCTCCATCCTGCCCACCATAGCTACTCCATTACTGCATTCATTGGCATGACAATGACAGGCTGGCCAGATCATTCTGTCTACATGTTGTACCATGGCTATCTGTAGTGAATGCTGTGAGCCACACCCCCCCCCAAGACTGGCAGGGTTTCATGTCATCAAGAAAATAAGTCAAAGCAATATTCCTAAGAGTAAAATACACTGACTCCAGAAACCCCCAAAAGTCCTATCAAGCATTGTGCAGGAAAACGGAAAATGCAATTTTTTTTCCTCTTTCTTTTATTATTCATATGTGCATACAAGGCTTGGTTCATTTCTCCCCCCTGCCCCCACCCCCTCCCTTACCACCCACTCCGTCCCCTCCCTCCCACCACCTCAATACCCAGCAGAAACTATTTTGCCCTTATTTCTAATTTTGTTGTAGAAAGTATAAGCAATAATAGGAAGGAACAAGGGCTTTTGCTGGTTGAGATAAGGACAGCTATACAGGGAGTTGACTCACATTGATTTCCTGTGCGTGGGTGTTACCTTCTAGGTTAATTCTTTTTGATCTAACCTTTTCTCTAGTACCTGTTCCCCTTTTCCTATTGGCCTCAGTTGCTTTAAGATATCTGCTTTAGTTTCTCTGCGTTAAGGGCAACAAATGCTAGCTAGTTTTTTAGGTGTCTTACCTATCCTCACCCCTCCCTTGTGTGCTCTCGCTTTTATCATGTGCTCATAGTCCAATCCCCTTGTTGTGTTTGCCCTTGATCTAATGTCCACATATGAGGGAGAACATACGATTTTTGGTCTTTTGGGCCAGGCTAACCTCACTCAGAATGATGTTCTCCAATTCCATCCATTTACCAGCAAATGACAACATTTCGTTCTTCTTCATGGCTGCATAGAATTCCATTGTGTATAGATACCACATTTTCTTAATCCATTCGTCAGTGGTGGGGCATCTTGGCTGTTTCCATAACTTGGCTATTGTGAATAGTGCCACAATAAACATGGGTGTGCAGGTGCCTCTGGAGTAACCTGTGTCACAGTGTTTTGGGTATATCCCCAAGAGTGGTATTGCTGGATCAAATGGTAGATCGATGTCTAGCTTTTTAAGTAGCCTCCAAATTTTGTTCCAGAGTGGTTGTACTAGTCTACATTCCCACCAACAGTGTAAGAGGGCTCCTTTTTCCCCGCATCCTCACCAACACCTGTTGGTGGTGGTGTTGCTGATGATGGCTATTCTAACAGGGGTGAGGTGGAATCTTAGTGTGGTTTTAATTTGCATTTCCTTTATTGCTAGAGATGGTGAGCATTTTTTCATGTGTTTTCTGGCCATTTGAATTTCTTCTTTTGAGAAAGTTCTGTTTAGTTCACTTGCCCATTTCTTTACTGGTTCATTAGTTTTGGGAGAATTCAGTTTTTTAAGTTCCCTATATATTCTGGTTATCAGTCCTTTGTCTGATGTATAGTTGAACACTCTGCGGTTGTTCTCTTTAGTTTAGAGACCATTTCTTTTGATGAACAGAAGCTTTTTAGCTTTATGAGGTCCCATTTAGCTATGCTATCTCTTAGTTGCTGTGCTGATGGTGTTTCATTGAGAAAGTTCTTACCTATACCTACTAACTCCAGAGTATTTCCTACTCTTTCCTGTATCAACTTAAGAGTTTGGGGTCTGATATTAAGATCCTTGATCCATTTTGAGTTAATCTTGGTATAGGATGATATACATGGATCTAGTTTCAGTTTTTTGCAGACTGCTAATCAGTTTTCCCAGCAGTTTTTGTTGAAGAGGCTGCTATTTCTCCATCGTATATTTTTAGCTCCTTTGTCAAAGATAAGTTGCTTATAGTTGTGTGGCTTCATATCTGGGTCTTCTATTCTGTTCCACTGGTCTTCATGTCTGTTTTTGTGCCAGTACCATGCTGTTTTTATTGTTATTGCTTTGTAATATAGTTTGAAGTCAGGTATTGTGATACCTCCAGCATTGTTCTTTTGACTGAGTATTGCCTTGGCTATTCGTGGCCTCTTGTGTTTCCATATAAATTTAACAGTAGATTTTTCAATCTCTTTAA
The DNA here is from genome assembly GCF_047511655.1 of Castor canadensis. Taxonomy (NCBI): domain Eukaryota; kingdom Metazoa; phylum Chordata; class Mammalia; order Rodentia; family Castoridae; genus Castor; species Castor canadensis. The sequence goes on from NC_133393.1 coordinate 145,619,835, forward strand.
TGAATGTCATTGGAATTTTGATGGGAATTGCATTAAACATGTAGATTACTTTTGGGAGTATTGACATTTTTACTATGTTGATTCTACCAATCCATGAGCATGGGAGATCTCTCCACTTTCTATAGTCTTCCTCAATCTCTTTCTTCAGAAGTGTATAGTTTTCCTTGTAGAGGTCTTTCTCATCTTTTTTTAGGTTTACACCTAAGTATTTGATTTTGTTTGAGGCTATTGTAAATGGAATTGTTTTCATACATTCTTTTTCCATTTGCTCATTGTTAGTGTATAGAAATGCTAATGATTTTTCTATGTTGATTTTATATCCTGCTACCTTGCTATAGCTATTGATGATGTCTCGAAGCTTCTGAGTAGAGTTTTTTGGGTCTTTAAGGTATAGGATCATGTCATCTGCAAATAGGGATATTTTGACAGTTTCTTTACCTATTTGTATTCCTTTTATTCCTTCTTCTTGCCTAATTGCTCTGGCTAGGAATTCCAGTACTATGTTGAATAGGAGTGGAGATAGTGGGCATCCTTGTCTGGTTCCTGATTTTAGAGGGAATGGTTTCAGTTTTTCTCCGTTAAGTATAATGCTGGCTGTAGGTTTGTCATTTATAGCTTTTATAATGTTGAGGAACTTTCCTTCTATTCCTAGTTTTCTTAGAGATTTTATCATGAAATGATGTTGGATCTTATCAACGGCTTTTTCTGCATCTATTGAGATGATCAAGTGGTTTTTGTCTTTGCTTCTGTTAATGTGGTTTATTACGTTTATTGATTTTCGTATGTTGAACCACCCCTGCATCCCTGGGATGAAGCCTACTTGGTCGTGGTGAATAATCTTTTTGATGTATTGCTGAATTCGGTTTGCCATTATTTTGTTGAGGATTTTTGCATCAATGTTCATTAAGGAGATTGGCCTATAGTTCTCCTTTTTGGAGGTGTCTTTGCCTGGTTTTGGGATAAGTGTAATACTGGCTTCATAAAATGTGTTTGGCAGTTTTCCTTCCCTTTCTATTTCGTGGAAGAGTTTAAGGAGGGTTGGTATCAGTTCTTCTTTAAAGGTCTGGTAGAATTCAGCAGAGAATCCATCAGGTCCTGGACTTTTTGGGGAGACTCTTGATTGCTGCTTCAATTTCATTTTGTGTTATACATCTATTCAGGTGATTAATTTCCTCTTGGTTCAGTTTTGGATGATCGTATGTATCTAGAAATCTGTCCATTTCTTTTAGATTTTCAAATTTATTTGAATATAGGTTCTCAAAGTAGTCTCTGATGATTTCCTGGACTTCCATGGTGTTTGTTGTTATCTCCCCTTTTGCATTCCTAATTCTACTAATTTGGGTTTTTTCTCTCCTCATTTTAGTGTGGTTGCCAGGGGTCTATCGATCTTGTTTATTTTTTCAAAGAACCAACTTTTTGTTTCATTAATTCTTTGTATGGTTTTTTTGGTTTCTATTTCGTTGATTTCAGCTCTTATTTTTATTATTTCTCTCCTTCTATTTGTTTTGGGATTTGCTTGTTCTTGTTTTTCTAGGAGTTTGAGATGTATCATTAGGTCATTGATTTGGGATCTTTCAATCTTTTTAATATATGCACTCATGGCTATAAACTTTCCTCTCAAGACTGCCTTAGCTGTGTCCCATAGGTTCCGGTAGGTTGTGTTTTCATTTTCATTGACTTCCAGGAACTTTTTAATTTCCTCTTTTATTTCATCGATGATCCATTCTTCATTAAGTAATGAGTTATTTAGTTTCCAGCTGTTTGCATGGTTTTTGTCTTTACTTTTGTTGTTGAGTTCTACTTTTACTGCATTGTGATCAGATAGTATGCACAGTATTATTTCTATTTTCTTATATTTGCTGAGGCTTGCTTTGTGCCCTAGGATATGTTCTATTTTGGAGAAGGTTCCATGGGCTGCTGAGAAGAATGTATATTGTGTAGAGTTTGGATGAAATGTTCTGTAGACATCTACTAGGTCCATTTGGAAAAATGCAATTTTACCCCAGATCACTGAATTCCTAAGACGGTCACTGATGTAAGGGTCCCCTGAAACTTAACTGGGCTGTTCTACCCTCTGGAATGCATTTGTCTTGCTACCTCTTCTTCACTGGGTGTTATATACATGTTCCCTCTCAGGTTTAGGTGTTGGAGGTTTAGACCCCAGCTGGTGGTGCTGTTGAGAAATGATAATATCAAGAGGGTTCTGACCTTACCAATGGATTAACCCATTGATGGATTCAAAATCTGATGGCACTGGGAGGTGATGAAAACTAGGAGGCAGGCTTAGTTGGAGGAAGTAGGTCTCTGGGGCGTGCCTCTGAAGGGTGTATCTTGCCCATGCCCCTTCCCATTTTCTCTCACATGCTGGTTCTCTCTGCTGCCTGGAAGCCATGAGGAGAGCAGCCTCCTGCATCATACCATCCTGCCAAAAATGTCCTGTTTCACCTCAGGCCCAAATCAATGGGTCTAGCAACCTTGAATTGAAACTTCTGAAGCTGGGAACCAAAAGAAGTCTTTGCTCCTTTAAGTTGTTTTTCTCAGGTGTTTTATCAGAGCAATGAGAAACTGAACAACACAGATCTGACTAACAACCAGATTTTTATTTATTTTCATTTTTTGATGTACTGGGATTTGAACTCAGGGCTTTACACTTTTGAGAAAGGCACTCTACCATTTGAGCCATACCTATAGCCCTATTACTCTGGTTATTTTGAAGATAGGTTCTTGCTTTTTGCTCAGGCCACAGTCATCCTATTTTAGGCTTCCCACCCTTGCTGGAATGATAGGCAAGTGCCACTACACCTAACTTTTTTTGTTGAGGTAGGATCTCCCAAATTTTTTTGCCCAAGTTGTCCTGGAACCATGACCCTCCCAATCGTAGCCTCCTGTGTAGCTTGGGATATTGGTTGAAATGAGATCTTGTGAACATTTTTTCTTGAGCTGGCTTCAAATCACAATCCTCTAAGTTTTAGCCTCCCATGTAGCTAGGATTACAGGTGTGGGCCACTGGAAACAACAGATTTTAATTTGGTGGACCCAAGTGATGTTCTGAAGATGTCCCTGTGCAAATCTTGAGGAGCCATTCTTTCCCAGCAAGGGCCTTTGCCTGGACTGAAAATAACGTCTTCCTTGGGGCTCTGTTTTTCTTATAATTAATTCCCATACTCAATCCTCATCCTTTTTTCTGCCTTCCTAGTACAGGAAAAATGTGTCTTCTTGTGCTACTAAGGTAGCCCTCCAACTTTCACACTTCACCTTAAATTGATGATTGGTCACCCTCACCCTACTTTAAGTAAAAATGGAATTTTGTGATGTCAGTCTAAATCAAGGAAGAATAAAATACATTAAAGAAAGGAGTAGAAAGAGTGAGTAAAACATCCATGTGCTATGCCTGATTCCACTTATTCTTCACAAAAATCCTATGAGGTTGGCATTGTGATTCCTATTTTATAAAAAGGAAGCTGGAGCCCAGACAGATCAGGTAAGAAACCTAAGGTCATAAGAGTGCTAGAGCTGAGATACAACCAGGCCGTTGGAGTCCAAAACTCATGTTCTTTGAACTACATGACAGAACCTTCCAGATGGATTCATCCTAAGCCAGCAATTTAGGAAAGGCTTCCCAGGGGTACATGTGAATAGACGTTGAAAGCCTTCAAGGATAAATGAAACTGCAATAGGCAGAGAGACTCTGAAGATGAAGGAATAATAGCAGAAGCAAAAGCCAAAAGCACAAAAGATTAAGAAAAAGCTCAGTGTGACATCCAGACCAAGCACAGGAAGGGGACAGAATCTAGTAACCCCTACCCTGCATCAGGACAGAACCATACATAGGCCAGGGATTTTCATCAGTTTGTGCACACAGCCTCTCCTGTTTAGTACACATGCTGCTTCAAGGCAAAGACCATGGCCAGCACCAAGTAACACATGCACAGATGAATCAGCTCTGAGTAGATTCTTTCATGATAGCTATGTATCCTGGAAAGGATATCCCCAAAAAGGCTCAATTTCCTCACTGACAAAATACAAATGTTGACTCTACACAGAAACCATTCAAACATCTTCCAAGTCAGTTATCTCACTATCCTAGGAATAAACATAGACCCAGAGACATTAAATTGTCCAAGGTCACACAGATAGTAAGTAGGAAGACATGTTAGAGATTGGAGCTTCATGATGCTGAAATCTTATGATACATATGACCTACACAGGGTTCATGGGCAATGGCAGATTCTGAATATCACACCAAAGAATTCTTTAGGTACTAACGCAGGAAGGCTACAGTATCATTTAATAGAATGACATGGAAGGTTCTGAAAAGGGTTACAGAAACAGGACAATTTAAGAGGAGAACACAGTGAGGAAAGACAGAGTGTATCCGCTGTGTGTCCATGGGCCCCGCAGGTGTTGGAAAAGCTCCCATCATTAGTGCAGCCCTGTGTGAGCACAAACGTTCCACCCCATCTACTCAGGGCTCTCAATTTACCTAATTTTTGTTGTGAGCCAGCAAACTATTCATCCCCCTGCTGGGGTACAAGACACTGTGACAGATGGCAGTGTCCAGGCTAGGGAATAAGTTGCACATTTCTGCCAATAAAACTAGCCAGAAAAGCAGGGAGGTCGTCACTGGTGGGCAAATTAGGCGGGTGTCCTTGGGTTTGTTTGCAGTGTGGAGCGCAGGCAACAGAAACATTTCCTGACAATGGGATCGGGAGGCCCCACAACCCCTGGAGGCAAAACTCCAGTAACTCCTATGGACAATCACAGCCGGGCTCAGCAGAAGCATACAGAGGGGCCTTAATTAACATAGCATGTGTCCTGATGACCAGGCATGTGCTGTAAATGAAGAAAAAGTGGAAGTGGGCACAGTTTTGTGGAAAGATGGAGAACTGTTCAACTCACTGACTCACCTGCTAGTCCTGAGAAGAAATCCAAAAGCTCCTGATTCATCCCATAGATCAGACAGAGCAGAGACTTAACTCTACTCCACCTGAGGAAGAAACAGGATGGAAGGACCAGACTCCAGGACAGGGGTTCACGTTAAGCTCCTTTGCTTTTAGAGACCCTATCTCATGTATCTCAAACGAATTTAACAAATTGATAAAATGGCCCTACATTCCACATGAAGATAATTTAAATGCAACTACCTGAGAGCAGAGTTACAATGGGCACATTGACCCATAAATAGTTCACTAAGTGAGCATTACCTTTGACTACACAGCATTCCTTTACTGTTTTTGAGCTAATCATTGGTTTTCAGGCCCTTCAAGGCTCTTGAACAGCTTGTGCGCTCACATACCCTCCTCTCAGATACCTAATGGAGGAACCAGCTCTGCCACGCAGCAACTGTGTGACCTTGGGCAAGTCACCCAACTGAGTGCCAATCTCTCTATCTTTAACACTGGGAGAGAAGTATCTCCTTCGCATGGCTGCTATGAAAGAGCCTGTTGTGAGGAAGTGCTTGGAACAGAAGAGCCAGGCAATGACAGCGACTTTGGTGTAACTCTGCAGGTCCTGGAAAAGCCACAGGCAATGAAGGTAGGAGGAAGGAGCCGTCAGAGACTCTGCAACTCCCTTTGGGCATGACACCCCATTTGGCACTGAGTCACACCCTCATCTGGAGCAGGAGGCTATACTATCCCCAGGTTGTAAACAGGAGGTGAGTTTTTCTCACACATTCTTGCCTTATAATTGTGAAGATTAAATTTCCATTCCTGAAATAATGAAGCAAGAAGTGGTGATTTGGCAGGATCCTATATTCTACCCTCAAGCGTCTTTCCATCAGATAGGGGTTTCCTAGGTACAAAATGGCACAGCTGAGCTTGAGGACAATAAAAGACATGCAACTCAGCCAACAGACACAGTGAGGCACAGATGGAAAAAATAAAGGATATTTAAAAAGATTCAGAAAAAATGTGCACAGGCACACACACATATATCCATATGTGCCTGTGTATTTATATATTAAAATACATAATAGTCTGTAGATGGCTAACAATAGACAAGATTTCAGTGTGGCTCTTCTCCAGAGAAAGAGAGAGAGTCATCTTAAGACCACCAAGCTATATGACCTCCTTCTCAGATGACCAATTATCAGCCGTATTAAGTGACCTGAACAGTGATGGACAAGGTCAAAATTAAGGTCAAAGAAAGAAGAAATCACTAAAATGCTGTAAAAAAAAGTAAAAGACTTTTTTTACAAGTCTCAATTTTTTTTGCAATTTGTTCAAAGTCATAAAGCTGCAAAGTGGTTGAATACAACTTTGAACCCAGGTCTGTCTAATTCCAAAGTCCAAGGCCTTTCCCAAAGAGCCTGTGTCTCAGCATAGCCCTTAGGTTTACAATGTATTTTATCAAGATAGCTATGAGCTCTATACTAAGTACTTTTCATTTATTGGCATACTTGATGTTCCCCCATCACCACAAACTGAGTATTCTAACTTCAAGTTCATAGATGAGAAAATGAAGGTTCCATTTTGACTGGATGGGTCATACCACCAGTAAGTGATGGGCCTGAACTGGAACTCAGGGCTATCTGACTTCAATTCAGTTCCATCTGGAGAACTTCCCACCTTGCCCTGCAGCAGATCACACACCTGGCACCCACACAATCAATGTCCATCAGTATCTGAGTTTTGTGCAGCTGGTAAGACAAAATTCCAGGGAAGCAATGCAGGGCTTCCCCACTGGTGTGAGTGCTCAAAAGGGTACCCCCTCCTCTCAGTACTCTAAAGAAGTAGAACTCTCATCCACACAGATCTGGTAAATGAGTTTCCATCCACATAAGCTGAATAGAAAAGGAGGAACTAATTGGGTGACTCCCAATATTAATGCCACGGCTGTAATTGTGTCCCTGGGCCAGGCAGTTGCCAGTTTCCTGAGGAAGAAATTTCCTTTAAGTTTTAAGGAGGCTTTGTTTAAAAATAAACACATAGAAAGTCATGGTGTTACTCATTCTCCTCCACTATGTCCAAGGGGGGAGAAAGGGCAAAAGGGTTGTAATTGGTCCAGGCAACTGCTAAATAAAGTAACACTGATAGACAGCTTACACTGCCATGCAAGGTAAGAGTCAGAAATTCATGAGATGGTGAAAGTACAACAGAAATAGACTGCAACAGACCAAGAAAAGGTCATAAATAAAGCAACAATCCACATTAATGGGCATGGCATGGAATGAGTATCTTGATCCAAAATCTAACGGGCAGAGACAGGCAAGAAGCATCTCTTGACTTGCTTTTGAGTGATGTCTTGGAAATAGTTCATAACAACCATGAATTTCAATTTGGCCCTGTAATTCTGTCCAAAGCAGAACCTAATAAGAGAATAATCAGGACATCAGATTGCAGCAAACTTTAGAAGAGTATGAGGGAATCTTATGGAAGCTGATCAATAGTGGATAATCATAGATGTTTCGGTCATGTCCGGCGCTCCATCCTCCCGGAGGTGAGCAGGGACTGTCAGTAAAGAGAATGTCTGAACTGGGAGCAAGCCCAAGAAAGATAAACAAAGGAATGGAAATGTGATGAGTAGGGATGCTCTGGGGAAAACTGTGTTATGCTATTTTAACATTACTATTTTACAATCCCACTTGAACAGATAGATTCCAAAAGCACCTTGGCATATGGCTGAAAATACAGAGGCTTCCAGTCCCTTTTCAGTTCAGGCGTGGTGCCTACTGGTCTCTAAGGGTTTTGCTATTTTTCCTTTACCCCTAACACTGCCCTATTCCCATTCTTTCCCCAGGGGAGTTGCTCTTCTAGTAGCTGGTTAGGGAGTAGGTCATAGGCTCCCCAGCACTCTTCGTCCAGGCCGCCTCTAAAAGCAATCTCATATGCTCTTTTTTTTGTTTCAGGAGTTTTAGTATGGATCATCTGAGGTAAAATAGGAGGTAAGAAAAAATAATAAACGTAGGCAAAGTACAAAGGTTTACTAAATCTTGCAGTGATCTTACCATTATGGCCCTTTGTTAGCATTGACCAGAGGATAGAGCCAGTAGGGGGCAGTGCAATGCAGCTCAGGAAGCTCTGGTTCTGCCAGCAGGACAGGGTTGGAATACCAGCTCTACCCTGGTTAAAGGCGAAGTCTCAGCTACTCACTTAACACATCTGAACCTCATTTTCTTTTTTGTAAGATTAAGAAGATAGAATTTACCAGGATGGTTTTTTTTTTAGGATATAAGATTACAATCTAATATATATACACATACAAGCATGATGTATGTATTATATACACAAACACAAATATATGTGTGAGACAATGGATACAGAGGTATATAAAGATTATAAACCAGTGAGGACAATGGATAAAAGCTAGCGAAGTCTGAATTAAATGTGAGGGTTAGTTAGCAGTACTGTACCAATGTGGTCCCTTAGTTGTAACAAATGTACAATGATTATATAAGAGGGTAACAATGAGAAAATAAGGTGGCAGGTATTTGGGGACTCTATACTATCTTTGCAACTTTTTTTTGTAAATGTAAAACTATTCTAAAATAAAAAGGTCATTTCAATAAGAAAAAGTTACTCTAGCTGAGCAGTAGACACCACCAGATAGAAAGGACAATTTGAATCATTGAAAAAATAATTAATAATTATTTTTGTGGTACTATCAAGGCCCACAAACCAGAATAAACTTGTTGCTTGCATTATTTCATTAGTCATCCCAATTGCACTATGAGGTAGGCAATAATATCCTGAAGTTGCAGCTGGTAGGAACTCCACAGAGGTGTTTCAGTTATATTCACATTATGCTTCCTTATGAAAGGACAGCAGTGTGGAAATCAAATTTTTTTTCTCCCAGAAAAAAATATAAGAAAAGAGGTTTTCTATGAATATGGAGACTAAGCTGGGGAGGCAGTGAGGAAAATAAGTAACACCCTGTTCCAGAAACAACGATAAAGCTCACATCCAAGCATTGAGTTTGAATTGATGGCTCCCTAGTTCAATGGCATCTTCAGAAACAGGATGGAAGGTCAAGGCTCAAGCATGAGCACCCACGGGTGAGGAGGACAGACTTGAAATATGCCCAAGGAGACAGCAACAAACAGTACATTCTGCTTATGCATCTGAGTAGAGAACCGAAGAACTTCCTTTGAACTCCAAAGTCCAACTTTGCTGATGGAGTGGTTCCAGTGACAGAGTGCCTACCTAGCAAGCATGAGGCCCTGAGTTAAGCCCCAGTACTACTCAAAAGAAATCCAAGTTAACTCCAAAGGTCAATATTGGATCTGGTCAACAGAATAAGAGAAAAGTAAGTGCCAGATAAAAAAGTTGGGTAGAAATAAACAAAGGATAATAATTCAAGGAAATAAGTTTCTACATGGAAAAGTCATAATAACATACAGTCACATTATTGCAACTAACTAGACTTCTTAGACATTGCTAGTCATAGGTTAACATGCAAAAAATGGAATTTCCATGTTTAATTTTATAAGAAACTGCCAAAAAACTGTCCAGAGTGGCCATGCCATTTTATATCAGCAATGCCTATGTGGTGCAGCTTATCTATATCCAGCTCAGCATTTGCTATTGTCACTATTTTCTATTTTAACCTCTGTGAAAGGTGTGTAGTGATATTTCATTCAAGTTTTCATTCCCATTTCCCTAATAGATAAATGTTGTTTAATATTCTCCCTGGTGAAATTCTCATGTCTTTTGCCCATTCTCTAATTTAAATGTTTTTATTTAGTTTTTAAAGTTTTATTAGCATATATTAGTTATACAAAATAACAAGTCTCATTATGACATTTTCATACATGTATATAACATGCTTTGATCATATTCACTCCTCATTATCCTCTCTTGCCCCCTCCCTCCTGTTGGTCCTCTTCCTCTTGTATTTCTGTATACATATATCTTTTGGCTGTCTCTCATATATGAGAGAAAACATGTGACCATTGTCTTTCTGAACCTGGCTTACTTCATTTAATATGATGTTCTCCAATTCTACCCATATATCTGCAAACACTGTAATTTTATTCTTCTTTCTAGGTGAAAAATACTCTATTATTTCTATATACCACATTTTCTTAATCCATTCAGTACTTTTAAGGCATTACAGCTGTTTCCATAGCTTGGCTATTGCAAATAGTGCTTCAATAAACATAGGTGTGCAAATTTTTGAAGTCTATTTTGTCAGCTATAAGGATAGCTACTCCCAGTTGTTTTGGGATTCTATTTTCAGTCTGCATGTATCATTGCCAGTGTCATGAGTTTCTTACAGATAGAAAATAGTTGGATCTTGTTTTTTAATACATTCAGTAGTCTGTCTTTTAACTGGAGCATTCAGACTATTTATATTTAATGTTATTATTAAAAAGTATGTACTTATTTCTCCCTTCTTCATCTTACAGGTTTGCTGGTTTATTGAGTTAATAATGCTTGAAACTTTCCCAATTTTCATTTGTTTATCTATTCTTCTGGTGAGATTTATTCTTTCCCAAGCTCTCATGCTTGTGTATATCTTTCTTCCTCTTCTTTGTGTGGTATTCCTTTAAGTGTCTTCTGAAATCTTGGCTTAGCTTATGCTTATCATGGAAAGTCTTTATTTCTCCTTTGATTTTAAAGGATAATTTTGTTGCATAAAATCATCTTGGTTAGCAGTTATTTTGTTTTTGGTTCAGAATATATCAGTCTGTGCTCTCTTGGCATACAGTTTCTGATGAAATGTCTGCTATTATTCTCACAAGTTTGTCTTTGTATATAAACTGGCATTTCCCTCTTGCAGTCTTCAAAGTTCTTTCCTCATGCTGTACTTTTGGCATTTTAACTATAATATGACATGGAGAGGTCTGTGAACTGGGCACAACTATTTGAGGTTCTAGTTGCCTCCTGTACTTGGATGTTCATTTATTTACCTAGATTTGGACATTTTTCTGCTATAACTTCACTGCTTATGATTTCTATGCCTTTAGTCTGTACCTCAGTTCCATCTTCAATACCATGGTTTATAGGTTTGCTATAAAGGAAAGGAAAAATGAACTGCTGTAATGGCAAAAACCATAAAACAAACCAGATATAGAAATAAAATAAAAATCTATTACAACTACCATAACACCAATAACAATAGGAAAAAGTATAGAATAGAATATGAAGTTAAATTAATCATAATAATAATAATAAAATAAAGGAAGGGTAGTGAAATGGAGAAAAGAAAGAATAAGCAGGGTTAAATGGAAAAGGAGGAAGAAGGAAGAATGTGAGGAAAAGAGCAAGACATTAAAATTTTGTTTACAAAATAAAGAGAAAATATATAAATAATATTAGATAAAGGTAAGAAGAGGAATAAAATAAAAACATAAAAGATTTTTAAAATAAAATCAAGTAAAAACAATATAGAAAAAGAAGTGGGAAAGACATAGAATAGAGGAAACTTCTTGCCAGCTCCTCTAATATGGAAATCAGGCCCAGGGCTGTGAGTCATGGTGTGAGTTTATTGTAATTCCTTTCTGTACCTACTGTACAAGTTGATGCTGTGTGTCAGCTGAGGAGAGGCCAGCGGAAGGTGTGTTGTCAATATCAGGCTGAATTGACTTTAGAAGCTTTCCTTCATTGTGTACTGGAAGCCACTGTTGGCCCCAAAAATCTTTGTGGCATGTGGGCTGGGCAGGTTCCCACTTACTCCAGAAGCCCCCAGTTTGTGCACCCAATGCACAAATGTTCAAACGTTTGTGGTAAATGTTCAAACCAAGAGGTGCCCTCGTGTGCATTAGAGAGTGAGAGAAGAAAACAGAGCACTGAGTCCTGCACTAGAGGGAGAAAACTGAGGCACTGAGGCTGGAGGTCTCAGGGCTTTCAAACCTCTCCCTTCCCACTTGTGAGAGAGAGAGGACGCTGGAGAAATGGAGCAATTAGCCAGATCTGGGATCAGAGCTCTACGCTGCATGCCACAAGAAGGCAGCTCTAACCACAGACTCAGAATTCAGTCTCTGCAGTAATCCACGGTGGGATTATAGGAGGTTCACTCCTTCCCGTGAAGACTGGAACCACTGATCACACACTTCACAGTCTGAGCTCCCTGCTGCTTCAACTTTTCAGTGAGTCTGTGTCTGACCCTCCCCCTCTCCATGACTGCCTCTTATGGCCATCTCCCATCCCAGACTGTATGGAAGGGTGTCCCTACGCTCCCTAACTTGTGGTTATTCCTTATTTTCATGTCCCCAGATGATCTAAATCTCAAATAATAAGCCCACTCTCCTCAAGATGGTGCATGGTGCCTGGCTGTAGTACTCCAAGATATGGGGAGTGACACAACAATAACCTGCCATGCATGAAGAGTCAGAGTCACCCCAAATCCCAGTACTGAATTTATGTCTTACAAGAACCATGGGTTTCTCTTGTGGCTGGGACTTCCAGTTTATTGTCACCAGTGAAGCCTAACTTTCCTTGTGGCTGTGGCTTCGGGTTCCCCTTCCCTCAGGGAGCTAAGGTTGGAGCTGCAGACTATTTCTTATTTTTCTCTGCATTGCCTTTCTGTTCCTCCATGCTTTTTAGCTGTCCTGTCACCTCTTCCTTGATTCCCGATGATCTTCCTCTCTTTCTTTCCTTAGAATATGACCTCTCCTTTGTTACTCTGACATTGTCATTTGCAGAGTCACATGGAGGATGCATCTAATCCACTATCTTACCCCAGAAGTACTGCTCCTGAGTTTTGAGAAGCTGTTTATATATTCTAGATACTAGCCCTTTGTTGGGTATGTGGTTTGCAAATACTTTCTTCTACCATTTAGCTTGTTTGTTTCTCCTCTTAACAGATCTGTTGCAGAACAGGCATTTTTAACTTTGATGAGGTTCAATTTGTTGATTTTTCCTCTTACACAGCATGGTTTTGCTATCAAGTTTTAAAACTTCTCTACCAGACCTTCTTTCTGAATGCTTTCTCCTGTTTTCCTCTCCAAATTTTATAGTTTTTCATTTATGGATCCATTTTGAGATAACTTTTATATAAGGTGTGAGGCTTAAGACTATGTACTGTTCCAGAGAAACAGTAAAAAATAGAATATACATAATTGTAAGAGGGGATTTAGTCAATTGACTCACATGATCAGAGGCTAAAGAGACCCAAAATATCCATCTGCATGCTGGAGAGCCAGGGAAACCAGTAGCTACTCTGTCCAAGAAGCCTTAAAAGCCTCAGAATGAGAGGCCAATGATGTAGCTCCAATTCAAGGCCAAAAGCCTGAAAGCCCCCTAGAAAACCACTGGTGCAAGTCCACATTCAAAGGTTAAAGAAATAGAGTCTGATGTCCATGGGTGACAGCAGCAGAAAAATGCAACTGCTAAAGAAGAATTGAGCATGAGTGAGAGTCAGCTTCCCTCTTCTGCTTTTCCATTCCATCCTGGTCCCCAGCCTATTGGACAGTGCCATCCACACTTAGTTTGGGTCTTTCCCACTCAGTTCACTGACCCACTTGCCAATGTTTTCTGGAAATCACCTCACAGACACACGCAGAACCATGCTTTATCAATTTTCTAGGCAATCCTCAATCCAGTCAAGTTGATATCAAAAGGCTAGTTCATTATTTTTTTCCTATGAAGAGCCAAATTCTTCACTAACATTTCTTGAAAAATCTATCATTCCTCTATTGAATAGGAAAGACAAAGGAACCAAAGCAGCTAAGACAATTTTGAAAAGAAAGTGAGAGGATTCACTTTATCTAATTTCAAGGGGTACCATATAGCTATGGTAAACAATATTTCACAGTCACTGCAGAGAGAACGATACATAGTTCAATGGAATGTAATAGAGGACCCAGGAATGGCCTTACATAGCATGGCCAACTGATTTTTGACGAGGGTATAAAAGTAATTCAGTGGCAGCAAAACAAAATGAGTCTCAACCCAAACCTCACACCCTCTACAAAAATTATCTCAAAATGGATTGTAGATTTAAATGTAAGATATGAAACTACAAAACTCTGACAAAAATAGCAGAAAAGAAATCTTAAGGATTTAGAATTTGGTTAAGAGTTCCTAAACATAGACATCAAAATCACAATCCTAAAAAGAAAAATTGATTAATTTAACCTTATCAAAAAAAAGCCCTATTGTTGCCGGGCACTAGTGGCTCACACCTATCATCCTAGCTACTTGGGAGGCAGAGATCAGGAAGATTGCTATCCAAAGCCAGCCCAGGCAAATAGTTCGTGAGACCTTATCTCAAGAACACCCAATACAAAAAAGAGCTGGTGGAGCAGCTCAGATGATAGAGCACCTGCCTAGCAAGTGTGAGCCCCTGAGTTCAAACCTCAGCTACTGTTAAAATAAATAAATAAATAAACCCAACTCTATCATTACGACTTTTTTAAATGAAAGGTTGAACAAATAGAAGACGATCAAATAGTATGTTTTCTAATATATGAAATATCTCAAATAAGTGAAGTGTTAATGTAACAGTAACTATTGTATTCAAATGCCTGGTCAGCAATTTACCAGGTCTGTAAATACTAGTGCTATCTAGAAGAACAATGATAAATCCACTTGGTCAGCCTCATGTGTTACAAATGCTGAAGGTATTATGGTTTAGTGGTCTTTTAATGGACATAAGAGTCTGACACATCAGGGAGTGAGTGCCCCAGGCTCCATCACTTCCTGGATATCTCCTTGGGCATGCCTATAAATGTCACTAATGATAGTAACACAGATGCCTTCCTCAGCCCTGAATCCTCAGCACCCAGGACAGCACCTGGCTCTGAATGGGGTCTCAAAAAATAAATGTGGAACTGAAATGTCTTGATCTTTCTGAAACTGCCTTTCTTCCATTGCAAAGTTACTTGTTTTTCTCTATTTTCTGTTTAACACCTGTTGCCTCAGGAAATTGGCATTTTCAAAAGCCACATTTACATATGAAATCAACAAGATTAGCACATTTATTGGTCTACTGTGCAAAGGAAGTATAATCATAATACTGAAAAATGGCAAAGGAAGATTTTTAACACAGCTGTCTTTGAGTGTGCAAATGGGTTTTCTGACTTGCCATGGAGGTCAGACACTGGACTTGTTCTAGAGGTGACTGATGCCATCCACTCCCTGCTGGGAAGGCTCTCTAGAAGAGGCTGTTGATTGAGACAACTCGTCACTGCCAAGTAAGGCATCAATCAGATCTTGGATTCTTTCTCTTTTCAGTCCTTTTCTTTCCTATTCGTATTTTTCCTTTATTATCTCCACCCCTTTAGCTCCTTCTTTCCCACATGAAAAGAAACCACCAAACTCCATGGATCTTCAGTCTCATTAAAATTACAAGAAACTAAGGCCTAGACAGCAAGTTTGTTTCCCCAAGTTCACATCTCAGGTCAAGGGCAGAGTTGAAAGTTCAACTTGGGTCTCTGGCAACCAGTCCATAGCACAGTTAACTCTGGGAATCTCGGGGACTCGGAGCCAGAATGCACATCTGAACACTGGTCAGTTTAAACTAAGCTCCCAGCAGCCTTTGTTTTGAAGTGGGAATAAGCAAGAACTGTGTGTGTAATATTGTCCACACACTAAATCTGCAATGCCCTGTACTCAAGGCAGAAACCTAACAGGTACTTAAACTGTTATTTGAGACCATGAATTAACTAAAAGCAGAAAAAAAGCTTAGCAAATCTGCCTCCATTTTTGTTTCTGTCTTTGAGCACCTTTGAATCCAGGAAGGACAGGACTGTTAGATAACATCTTTATAAGGAGGGATGCAGATATTGCCTCTGATAACAGTTTTAAGGTCATCATGTTCTTGCCCAGAGTCAATGGAGGAATGACCAGCCTGAACAATGAGTGAGTGGCAGGGAGAAAAGAAGTTTATTAAAGTAAAGAAAGACAGGACACCTGCAGGTGAGACTCGGAAACACCGAACAGCTCATGGCACCTTTGGTTGAGGATTTTGTAAAGATTTTTCTTCCCTAAATGAAGGGAATGAAGGGAAGCTTGTTCAAATCACCTGCCATGGATGCTTTTCTTCATCTGTTTCTGATTGGTCTTGCAGTTCAATCACTGCAGTCTTCAGGCTGCAGATTCCAAGAGCCTGCAGTGGTTTCAAGATTCTCCTTGCTCTGTTTATCTTGCCTCTGGGTCAAGGATACATTCCATTGAGTCCCCTTCCCTAATCTAACCTGCCTAGAGAGTCCCTACCCTCTAGTTTCCAGTTCCTTTCCTCCAAAGAAAGGAACAACAGAGCCTCTGTGGGACAGAACACCCATAAGGCAGCAATGAAATGCTTCTCCTGACCAAATTGCTCCCCTCAACTAATGACAGTGATAATTTCTCTGGAACCCCTTCCAAAACTGGGACTGATCAACCAGGGCACATCTGTGACTGGGACTGTTCAACTATACATGCTTCTCACCCTTGCCCTAATTCTTTCTCTATTTAAACCAAAAGTTCATGTCTGTGCCCCAAAGATGGGCTGAAGAGTGCTTGCTTTCCCTCTTCTGGTTTTAAGACTTCTTACAAAGCTGTAGGAATCAGGACGGTAGAGAACGTGTGGAAGAAGACCCCTAGACCAATAGAACAGAATAAGGAAATGGACCCACACGAATATGCCAAACTGATTTTCTTTCATTAGCATATTGTACAAAGTAAAGGGTTTCACTGTTTTATTTCCATACAGGATATAATGTACTTTGATCATATTCATCTCCTCTGTTACTCTATTTATCCACCCCCTTTTCCCTACCATTCTCTAACAGTTGTTCTTTCACTTTCATGTCTCCCCCGCACCTCCCTACCGCCACCCCAGATTCCACAGATGAGAGGAAGCTTGTGAGACTTGTCTTTGCAGAATTGGCTTATTCCACTTAACTTAATGATCTCCACTTCCATCCACTTTCCTGCAAATGACATAATTTCATTCTTCCTTTTAGCTGAGTAAAACTCCATTGTGTATATGTAGCACATTTTCTTTATCGATTCATCTGTTGTTGAGCACCTGGGCTTATCCCATAATTTGGCTATTGTGAATAGTGCAGCAATAAACACAGGTATGTAGGTATTGCTACAGTATGCTGACTGGTTCTTTTGGATATATGTACCCAAAAGTGGTATGGCTGGATCATCTGGAAGTTATAGTCTTAATTTTTTGAGGAACTTCCTTATTGATTTCCTTAGTGGCTGGCTTGTTTACATTCCCACCAGCAGTGAATAAGGTTCCACCTCTCCATCCTTACCAACATTTGTTGTTTGTTTTCTTGATAACAGCCATTCTGACTGGAGTGAGATGGAATCACAATGTGGTTTTGATTTGCGTTTGCCTGAAGGCTAAGGAGGTTGGACATTTTTTCATGTATTTATCACCTATTTATACTTCTTCATTTAAAAAGTATCTGTTCCACTCAATTGCCCATTTATTGATTGGGTTATTTGCTCTTTTGTTGTTTAATTTTATAATCAAATATGTAAAAGCAATTCATTAGTACTCTAACTAAATGCCTATATGCAAAAAGAGGACTTTGATCCATATTTTGTATCATAGTAAAAGATTAACTCAGAATGGATCACACACTAAATATAAGACACAAAATTATAAAAGTTTTAGAACAAAACAGAGAGGATTTATTAGCTGAGTCAGGCAAAAGATTCTTGAATATAAAAAGCATGATCCGTAAAAGAAAAACTGAATTTCATCAAAATTCGAAACTTTTGTTCTGCAAAAGATAGTGCTGAAAGATTGAAAAGATACTCTATAGACTGGAATAAAATTTTTGCAAATCATATATCTGAGAGAAGAACACATAAAGAACTTTCAAAACTCAAAAAAAAATTAAAAATTTAACAATAGGCAAAAGATTAGGACACTTCACTGAAGATATTCAAGATCTTTAGCCATGGGGCAGTACAACGTCACAGCAATGTATCACTACACATCTTTTATATCAACCAAAAGCAAAAAACAATACTGATATTAATTCAAAGAAACAAAATATCTTAAACATTACTGGTGAAAATGCAGAAAGGTACAGCTAGCAGATTCTTATAAACTTAAATATGTATTATCATACAGCCCAGTAATCTATTCTTGAGTGCCTACACTAGAACAATGAGAATTCATGTGTGTAGAACTTCTCAATTCATAATCACCCCAAACTGGAAGCAATCCAAATGCCACTCAATAGGTGAGTGAATAAACCCATAACAGTCCATCCACATAATGGAATACTACTCAGGAATAAAAAAGAATGAGCTGCTAATATATATATAGCAGTTGGATGTATCTCAAAAGCATTATGCTAAACAATAGAAGTCAGACTCCAAAGATAACATACCATATGATTTTGTTTGAAAAGATAAAGCCATGCTGATGGAGAGCAGGTCTGTGGTTGACAAAAGGTAGGGTGATGAAGGATGTATCTGTCAAAGGCTATCAGAAGGGATGTTTCTGGGTTGGTGAAATTGTCCCTTATTGTGATTGTGGCTGATGGGTACTCAAATCTATGTATGTGCTAAAAGTCACAAAATGTACTGTCCACTCCAAAAGGCTAATTTTACTATATGGAAATCCAAAAGTAAACTTAAAACTCATAACTCATGCTTCTAGCTCATGAGCACCGAGGTACGGCAGGGAAGTTTTAAAAGGATGATCAAGTTGTTTATTCTGCACACAAATGGAGAGGGAGGGCAAGTCAAATGAGTTTTAAAAAAATGAGCTGACTTTAGACTTTTCTACAGACTATCCAATGTGCAAAGAATAGAATCGTACCTGCAAAATAAGAAAATAAAAAATTACCCAAGAATGATGTTTACATTACCAAATTGTCATTCTACAATATAATCAAAACAAATATTTTTATTATCTCTTTATTATGCTGCAATTATAATACGTATTTGCTGAGCATTTTAAAATCTCTTTACTCAGTATTTGTTGTGCTTGCCAACACCATGTTTGTGTCTTTTGTAAATCCAGCTAAAGTCCCAACCATTAACTCTTAAATGTTGCTTCTCTTTTTTTCTATTCTTTCTTTTTAGATGGACACTCAACTTTCTCACTCTATTCTTATTTTTCTTACTTTCTACCTAGTGTATTTAACTTGTCTTTGTATGCTGCAATCTAGGTAATTTCCTCAGAACCAGATTCAGCAAACCAATTCTCTCTCTAACTGAATCTAATCTGCTAACTCAAATACCGATTTTCTTCATCAATCAAGTTTTTTTTTTCATTTTAGAAGTCCTATTATTTTCTTTTTTCAATACGCTAGGCCTTCAAAACCTTTTTCTTTTTTATGCTCAATTCATCAACCTGCACACAAAAAAGGAAAATATCTAAATATATAATTCACCAAGTAACCAGGAGATAAGAAGCTAGGATTAGAAAGGAGCATCCTTAGCTATAAAAAACCTGGCAACAATTCCACTCTTACATATATATAAAGAAAAATCAAAACATATGTCCATATAATCATTTGTACATGAATATCCTAATGAACATTACTCACAATAGCCACAAAGTCAAAATAACTCAGGTGTTCATCAACTGAAAAATGGATGAATGAAATATGGTGTAACTACACAATGAAATGTTGCTTCAGCCATAAAAAAGAATGAAGTACTCATACATGATGCTAAAGTATGGTGAAATTTGAAAACATCCTAAATGAAAGAAGCCAGCCACAAAAGAATACAAGTTGTTTGATTCTACTTACATGAAATGTCCACAGTAGGTAAGTCAGCAGACATAAAGATGGTTACCTAGGCCTGGGGGAGTGACAGGTGACTGCTAATAAATACACGTTTTCTCTTTGAGGGGATGAAAATGTCCTAAACTTAAGCATAGTGATGATTGCATGACTCTGTGAATATACTAAAAACTATCGAATTGCACCCTTGAAGTGGGTACATTGTATAATATATGACATGCCCAAATAAAATTATTTTTAAGAGAAAAACATTTTTTATTGTGTTGATTTCTCCTTCTTTTATAGTTTAAGTCATTTCAAATATATTTATTTTATAATTGCTATGCCAGAGATTGGTTATATAAAGTGTTCAATGACCTAATTGTTTTGCTGGTTGTGTCTACCACCTTGCTCTGCTCTCCCATGGTGAGAACTTTTTCTTTGTGCATTTTGCAATTTTCTTTTTTGGTTCTGGGATTTGAACTTAGGACTTTGTATTTGCTAGGCAGGCACTCTGCCACTTGAGCCACGCCCTGATTCCTTTAAATTTTGTATATTTTTGAGATGGATTTTCATTTTATCCTCTGACTGTCCTGGACAATGATCCTCTTATTTATGCTTCCTGAGTAGCTGTGATGACAAGTGTATGCTACCACACCCAGTTTTATTGATTGAGATGAAGTCTCACAAACTTTTTGCCAGTTAGCCTGAAACCTCAATTCTCCCAATCTCAGCCTCCGAAGTAGCTGGAATTAGAGGCTTGAGTGGCACAATTTACAATTTTTTATTGTGAATTCATCTTTTGTGGGATTTTATCTGTGGTATGTCTCTGCTGTTTGTCTGGAAATTACTTCCTGCTAAAAGATTTTCCTATATGGACCAAAATTATCAGTTAGACAATTTCTTACTTGGAAAGGTAATGCAAATATTAACCCTAAATTTATCAGAATTATACAATTATGACTTCTTAGAGGAGATTTCCCTTGTAGAACAGAAGCAAAGGCAGACATTTCGCTTGTTATCTCCTTACACTGGTAGGCAAAATGTTTTCACATGCATTTTCACTGAGGAGCTAACACTTGAAGGCTAGGCCTCAGCAGGTTTCTTATTTCCACTTAATCCTCTCAGGGAGTCAAAGGCACATATTTTATGTCCACATGGCTGTTAAAACCCAATCCCCTTAACACTGAGAAAGAAAGAGAGGAGTGCTTCTCACAGTAGTTTTGACCTCCAAGAGATGGTCTCTATGTTCATTTAGACTCAGTAATGCCTTTAAAGGGATGTCTGACATATTTAATCAATATACTAAGTGAATTATAATTTAGCTTTTCAAATTAGTTTATCAAATGGCTAGATATATAACTTCACAGGCAAACCATGTCAAATATACAATTACTAAGTACACTTATTGTTCATCAGCTTTTCTCTTAAAAAAGACACCACAAGAAATCTCTGTGTTTCACATGCACAGGAAATCAATGTAAATCACCTCCCTGTATAGCTATCCTTATCTCAACTAGCAAAAACCCTTGGTCCTTCCTATTATTGCTTATACTCTCTCTTCAACAAAAAATTAGAGATAAGGGCAAAATGGTTTCTGCCTGTTATCGAGGGGGTGGGGTAATAGGGAGGGGGCGGAGTGGGTGGTAAGGGAGGGGGTGGGGCAGGGGGAGAAATGATCCAAGCCTTGTATGCACATATGAATAATAAAAAATAAATAAATAAATAAAAGAAAAAATTTGAGATGAAATTTAAACTAAAAAAAAACAAATCTCTGTGTTTATAGATGCATCTATGTCTAAAAATTTTAAGCTTTGCATAATAGAAAAACAGCAATTTAGAATTCTCAAGAGGCCCCAAGGTGAAGTTCTTAAGGATAAAATGGATATCATCAATACCTTGTTTTTTATTTATTTATTTATTATTCATATGTGCATACAATGTTTGGGTCATTTCTCCTCCCCCCCACCCTCTCCCTTACCCCCCCACCCCCACCCCCTTGATACCCGGCAGAAACTATTTTGCCCTTATCTCTAATTTTGTTGTAGAGAGAATATAAGCAGTAATAGGAAGGAACAAGGGTTTTTGCTAGTTGAGATAAGGATAGCTCTACAGGGAGTTGACTCACATTGATTTCCTTGCATGTGTGTTACCTTCTAGGTTAATTCTTCTTCATCTAATCTTTTCTCTAGTTCCTGGTCCCCTTTTCCTATTGGCCTCAGTTGCTTTTAAGGTATCTGCTTTAGTTTCTCTGCATTGAGGACAACAAATGCTAGCTAGTTTTTTAGGTGTCTTACCTATCCTCACCCCTTCCTTTGTGTGCTCTTGCTTTTATCATGTGCTCAAAGTCCAATCCCCTTGTTGTGTTTGCCCTTGATCTAATGTCCACATATGAGGGAGAACATACGATTTTTGGTCTTTTGGGCCAGGCTAACCTCACTCAGAATGATGTTCTTCAATTCCATCCATTTTCCAGCGAATGATAACATTTCGCTCTTCTTCATGGCTGCATAAAATTCCATTGTGTATAGATACCACATTTTCTTAACCCATTCCTCAGTAGTGGGACATCTTGGTTGTTTCCATAACTTGGCTATTGTGAATAGTGCCGCAATAAACATGGGTGTGCAGGTGCCTCTGGAGTAACCTGTGTCACAGTGTTTTGGGTATATCCCCAAGAGTGGTATTGCTGGATCAAATGGTAGATCGATGTCTAGCTTTTTAAGTAGCCTCCAAATTTTGTTCCAGAGTGGTTGTACTAGTTTACATTCCCACCAGCAGTGTAAGAGGGTTCCTTTTTCCCCGCATCCTCGCCAACACCTGTTGTTGGTGGTGTTGCTGATGATGGCTATTCTAACAGGGGTGAGGTGGAATCTTAGTGTGGTTTTAATTTGCATTTGTCTTCAATAAACACTGTGCTTGATCACCAGAGCCACCTCCTTATAGCTCCTGAGGTGACCAGACTTTCCCCCCAAGAGCTGCACACCAGGGTGGAGGCCACAGACTGTGCTAGCCCAGCTCGAAGGACAGGGCTGGTGTCTACCCAGGACTTCCTTGTCCACAGCTGTGCTGAGCTCTGGAAAGAAGCTTCCCAGCCTAGAGAGAGAGAGAACGCCCTTCATTCGTATTGCACCTGTTACAGGAAGCCCTGGGGCTCAGCAGTGGGAACTCCACCATGCTGAATGTGTCAGTGGCTCTCTGGGGCCTGTGCAAGTGCATCTCTAGTGTCTCAGGTCACTTAAACACCACTGCACTTCTTGGTATTTCCTTCCTGCTGGCACCTACAGATTTCTCATGAGCCAAAGAGATCCATGTGGCCCATCACCCCAAGCCTGAGTAGGCTCAGTATTTACGGCAATAGAGCTTCAGTTGTAAGCAGTGGGGACAATTAGCTAGCATCTTCTCCTGCATCTCTGGTGGGTCCAAAGCCAGTTCCCTTCACGTCTTCATTTCTACTCTGGAGTTTGTCAATCCCACATTTCACAGACAGAAGCCAAGAACTCCAAAATAAACAAAATGCACAGCCCATGGTGAAGAGAAGTTAATTTCTTTTTCTCAACACACAAAACTTCTAGCCAATCAAGGGTCTTTGGGAAAAAATAATAAAACTCTTTTCCTGACCCAAGTTGTATGGGCCTTCTGGCAAAATAGGAGGCAATCAGCAAGCTATCAAATAATACCTGTGATTAAGCTATGGTGGAATGTGGTGTGTGTATCCATGGGGTTTCCTGTCAGCCGCAGCTCGCAGCCACCAGCCCCATGGGGGTTGTGAAAGCCAGGATGCCTGCTGGCTCTTTATGAGCATGTTGGTGAACTTGATACGGAGTTAGATGTAGTCACTATTGTCCTTCACAGCTGAAGACATGGCTGCTGACTACCATTCCCATAATGTCACACCCAGCAGAGATCCAGAGGCCCTCAGATCCCTGATTTGGAACAAAGCTGACCTACAAATGGCCCTCTCGTGTTCCTCCAGCTCACAGCCCACTATGAGTGTTTCCCACCCTAGAGCCTCCCTCACTCCCTCAAGCTACCAAAGGGCCTCAGTATTCACTTCTCCACCCACAAAAGGAGAAATAAAACAAACACTGAGTCAGGACTCTGGACAATTAGGTCTTTCTCTCCCTCCCCCCACCTCCCCTGGTATGCTTTCTCCCAACAGGGCTCGCTGCTCATACAAAGAGAGAAGTATGGGGGTGGCACAAAATGGGCTCAACATGAATTATTTTTTATCATGTGCTCAAAGTCCAATCCCCTTGTTGTGTTTGCCCTTGATCTAATGTCCACATATGAGGGAGAACATATGATTTTTGGTCTTTTGGGCCAGGCTAACCTCCAATTCCATCCATTTACCAGCGAATGATAACATTTCATTCTTCTTCATGGCTGCATAAAATTCCATTGTGTATAGATACCACATTTTCTTAATCCATTCATCAGTGGTGGGACATCTTGGCTGTTTCCATAACTTGGCTATTGTGAATAGTGCCGCAATAAACATGGGTGTGCAGGTGCCTCTGGAGTAACCTGTGTCACAGTCTCTTGGCTATCCCCAAGAGTGGTATTACTGGATCAAATGGTAGATCGATGTCTAGCTTTTTAAGTAGCCTCCAAATTTTGTTCCAGAGTGGTTGTACTAGTTTACATTCCCACCAACAGTGTAAGAGGGTTCCTTTTTCCCGCATCCTCGCCAACACCTGTTGTTGGTGGTGTTGCTAATGATGGCTATTCTAACAGGGGTGAGGTGGAATCTTAGTGTGGTTTTAATTTGCATTTCCTTTATTGCTAGAGCACACAAGGGAGGGGTGAGGATAGGTAAAACACCTAAAAAATTGGCTAGCATTTGTTGCCCTCAACACAGAGAAACTAAAGCAGATACCTTAAAAGCAACTGAGGCCAATAGGAGAAGGGGACCAGGAACTAGAGAAAAGGTTAGATGAAAAAGAATTAACCTATAAGGTAACACACACGCACAGGAAATTAATGTGAGTCAACTCCCTGTATAGCTATCCTTATCTCAACCAGCAAAAACCCTTGTTCCTTCCTATTATTGCTTATACTCTCTCTTCAACAAAATTAGAAATAAGGGCAAAATAGTTTCTGCCAGGTATGGAGGGGGTGGGGGGGAGAGGGAGGGGCGGAGTGGGTAGTAAGGGAGGGGGTGGAAGCAGGGGGGAGAAATGACCCAAGCCTTGTATACACATATGAATAATAAAACAATTTTAAAAATGAATTATTTTTCACTCTCTTCCCTCTGGCTATTTGCATTTATTTGTTTGTTTGTTTATTTATTGATTGGCAATACTGAGATTTGAACTCAGGGCCCCTTGAGCTTCCTAGGCAAAGCACTCTATCAATTAAACCACATCCCAGCTCTTTTTGCTTCAGTTTGTTTTTACATAGGGTCTGGTGCTTTTCTCTGGGTGAGCTCTGAAGGCAACCCTCCCACCTCAACCTCCTGAGTGGCTTGGATTATAGGCATGCACTACCACAACTAATCCATTTGTATTTTTTAACCTTCCAACTTCTCCTTTCTCCCTTTTCTTATGAGTTGTCTCCCCTGTCGCGCACCTCTGTTCTCCCTCCTCTACCCAGGCTTGCTGACTACCCAGACCTAGACTTCCTCACCTGTGCTGGAAGACCAGGGTTCTCTCTCTAGCCCCATCCATACCCACATCCACAGTGCATACTGTTGCTGCAAGTGCTTTCTAAGAAATGTAAACCTGAGCAGGCTGCCCTATCAATCCTCCACAGCAGGACGGGCCTCCCAGCATCTCCCAGCTCCTCCCCAAGTTCCCCCACGCATCTGAGAACTGGGAGCCATCTCCTCCCACAGACCCTGGTGTTCATATCCTCCCCTTCCTCTCTGGATTTCTGCCCTGCCATGCACTGTGCTGTCTGCCTCACACCCCCCTGGCCCTCTATTACTTCCTTTTAACCCAAAATTTAGTAAGAGTTCCCTGGCTCCATACTTTCCTCTTAGTCTGGTTCAAGATCTGTCTTCCTTGCGCTAAAGCAGGGGTCAGCAAGGGGCAGCCTGCAGGCCAACTTGGGCTTCCATTTATCTCCATAGATAAAGTTTGTTGGAACACAGGCATGAGGATTCCTTCACCTGTGCTGTAGCTGCCTTTGTGCTCCTCCGCAGAGTTTACTTGCAGCTAAGACCATCTGCCCTGGAACCTCTGAAGCATTTACCCCAAGGCTGCAGACACGCCCTGCATCACAGCACACACCACACCATGTGCAATCACTGCCCTTTCCCTCCATACACCACACCGTGCTCTCCTGAAATCTTGATGATCTCAGCTCGCTCATTTTCCAGCAGGCCACGATGGTTAATAGTCTGAGGCTGAAGTCAGACTGTGCAAGTTGATTCTGACTTTGCTGCTTACTCATACGTGACGTCACACCAGTCACTTAACTTCTCCTTTCCTGTTTGCTTGTCAATTAAACAGGAATGACAGCAGTGGCTGCTTCCTAAGCTTACTAAGAGTTAACTCATTGTTAAATGAGATGATGCAGTGCCTAATATGTGAGTGTTAACCATTAGTGTTAACATTACTGTCCCCAGATCCCCGCAGATAGTCAGCACACGATGGATGTGTTTGATGCTGAGCTGAAGGAAGTCAGCAAATCAGAAAACCATCAGGATGGAGAGACACTCAGTTCTCAACCTAAAGACCACACTATCATTGACTGCCTCCATCTTCATCAGGAATTCCCTTTTACCTCTTTCCCTTACACTTTTATAGTCAGTCATCAAATTCTGCCAACACTAACTCCAAAACATATGTGAAATAAAGTTACAGCTCTCCATAGTCACTATAATCCTGGTCCAAGCCACCATCATCTCTAGCCTGGACAACCACAGGAGTTTCTGCATCAGATAGCTCTTGCTATGCAACAAACCACTCATGGCACTGCGTTAATTCTCCTGGAACTGAGTTAGTTATCACGAGAGTGGGTCATAATAAAAGGAAGTTCACCACTTGTGTCATGTCTCTTCTGAATGTGCCCAGTTGTCCTTCCACCAAGAAGCCAAGTAGACGTCAGTACCATGTACTTGGACTTCCCAGCCTGCAGAACCACAAACCAAAATAAACCTTTTTTTCTTTATAAATTACCCCATCTCTTATATTTTAGTATAGCAACAAAAAGGGCTAAGCATTTCATAATTTGATTCATTTTCTTCATAACATTATTCCATTCCTTAATGAATTTTTTATCCATGTTTTCTCTCTCCTAACTTAAAATAGAGACTCCATGAGAGCACAGGCCTCCTTTGTCTTGGTTATAGGCTCAGAGTGTGAACTGACTGCCACTTCATAATAAGTGCTCAGCAAAAATTGGTACAGCCAAGCATGGTTTCATATGCCTGTAATCCCAGCTACTCAGGCAGTGGGGATAGAAGAACCCAAGACCAGCCCCTACAAAAACACAAGAGCTTATTTGAAAAATAGAACTAAAGCAAAAAGAGCTGAGGGCATGGTTCAAGTGTGGATAGCTTGCCTAGCAAACAGGAGGCTCTGAGTTCAATCACAGTACTACCAAAAAACAAACAAAAAACAGGCATAAAGGGTGATTTTACTGAATCACCCTAAAAGCTAGGCTCCAGTTAAGCACTTTTTCTCGCCATCTTAAGCAAGCCTAGAAGATAAAAAATTTTCATCCTGTTTTTATAGCTGTAGAAATTGAGACCCAGAGAGGTTGATGCTCTGTTTGGTGCATTTTTTGTTGTAAGGTGTCATTTGTTTGTTTTGCTCCATTTTGCACCTTGGTGCACAGTTGGACTGAACCTAATATCTGGTGTTCTGTTTCTTCAGGGTGTCCATCTTCCTACTGGCTCTGGGAAGTGAACTTCTTATGAGTACAAGTCTTTCCACAGCTACTGATTCACTGTCTGCTACCATGCAGGTCACCTGACCTGAGCTGGTGGACAACTCAGCAAGGTAAGACTCAGTGGAAATTGTGTCATCTGTCTCCCTCACACCACAGATGGAGAAGCAAAGAAACGAGATGGCGGTGACATGCAAACCATCCAGATACTTCTGCCACCCGTGGCCAGTTTACCCTGGGAGCCAGGTCTCTCTGTGGAAGGCAAGTTCTTCCATTCTCTGATCGGTCCTTCCCTGTCCAAAGCAAGCAAAAGCAATCATAGGACCAATGGATCCGATGTCTATGGTGATGCCAGAGGACCGAAGGCCGATACCAAGGCTTCCCCAACCTCCCGAAATGACCTGTTCTCTTGAAATTCCTTCTAACATCACATAATAAGCACCTCTGTGTGACCACAGTACTTTAAAGCCAATGAGTCCAAGTTGGCTTTAAACAGAGAGTCACTCCTCACTCGTTCACCCGCACCGACTGTGCTCCCTCCCTGCTCTTCCTCCTGATGAGCAGGTAGCTTATCACCACTGGGGGTCTGCTTACAGCCTTCTGCTAGCTTTCCTCTCAGAGAGTAAAGGTAATGTCTTCACATGGCCTAGATCCCTAAGTGGACTGGTCCCTGAGAACATCAGAGCCACATTTCCACCACTTTTGCCTTATTCCCCACTCTGAGGCCACAGGAACCCTTCTTTAGTCTTCATAAGTGTTGACAGGAACCTCTGCACTATGCCTTCTGCCCTCCATGCTTCCTCTGTCCCCATCACCTAAAACTCTTCTATTCCCCTTCTGATCTCAACCAGAGTCTATTCCTTAAGGACTTCCTCCTTGATCCCCTGACTGTTCAGTCCTCTGGTGTACCTGCTCATTACTTGTGACTGTGTAAGCATTTCCTGATACTATGTGTTTATGTTCCCTCTAAATAATCATGGACATAAACTGACGTTGTCTCCTCCCTTAGGTTGTAAACAGTTGGAGTTCAGCATCCATGGGTCTTTAGTTTATCACTACATCTAGGCCTAACACTCTGCCTGGTATACACATGAAGTTTAAAAAACACTTCCTGAATGAAAGAATGAATGAATGAATGAATGAATAGCACTCCAGGTAAGATTTTCCAATCACTGTAATAGGTTGGTTTGGCTAATCAGAAAAAGGAGAAGAAAACAGTAATGCCTGGTTATTACAGCAAGGGTCTGGAGTTGCTTATTTCAGTGTTGTCGCTCAGCTTTGGTCTCAACATCTGTAAGAGAGGGATAATGATAAATACAACAATAGTAGTATCTATCCTGTAGGACTTTGAGAGAACTAAATGCTAGCAGGGCTGGCAGAGTGTTCCACAGGTGTTAGCTGTTACAGTTATTATCAGAACATATCAAAATATCCAAGCAAGGGATCACTTTTCTTTCTTTCTTTTTTCCTTTTTTTGGTGGTAATGGGGTTTGATCTCAAGGCAGGTGCTTTCCCACTTGAGCCACCCCCAAGTCCTTTTTGCTTTGCCTCTCTTCCCAGTATAGGGTCTTGCATTTTTGCCGGGCCAGCTTGCACCTCCAACCTCATATTTCCTCTTCCAGTATAGCTGGATGACACCATATCCAGCTTTTCCCTTGAATCATCATCCTCCCAATTTCTTCCTCTGGAGTAGCTGGGATCACAGGTAAAAGCACTATACCTAGCCAAAAGATCTTTTTTCTAAATACTCAGCGAGCACTATGGAAACCTCTAAGTATTGGTAAAGTTCTCCCAAAGTCCAGCTGCAAACATCAGCCAAGCTCCTATGTGGCTTTGGGATTCTGACCCCAAGCTTACTCAGGGTCCCACTTTCCTCCCATGCCCCGATCCCTGCTTCTGTCCCTTTCCTCACCATTTTCCCCACCTCTCAGGCACTCATCTAGCACCTGTGTCTGTCCATCAAACAGCATGTGTGCCTTCAGAACTCTCCCATGGCATCTCATCTTCCCCATCTCACTCTCCTTCCTCACAGCCCTGCCACTGACAATTGGGCAATCCTTTCCCAAAGGCTCCCACCTCCCCAGGAGCAGGACAGAAATATCACTCAAAATCTAAGAGCACCAGCTCCATCTCCATCAAACACACACCAACACTCCTAGTGTCTCCTCCTTTCCTTCCTGCCCACTACACCTCTGCATCATCCATCATCTCCACTGCTTTAAACTTCAGGGTTCCATATCAGTGTGGAAAGGCTGGACAAGCAACCTGAGCCAGGAGACTTCCCCTTTCAAGACCCCAGTTTGCTCATCTGCAAAGTGGGCTGCCAGAAAAACAGAACTGGCTCTTCCCATGGTAGATAGTAGAAAGAGTTACAAAAAGATTTGGTGCTTTATAGATTGACCAATGTTTGGTATCTGTTTCTTCTATGCAGTGGTCATTTTCCAAAGCACAAGTCAGTAATTATGCCTGAGGGAAGAGCAGAATATCTGCAATGAGAGCCCTTCTGCAGAATCTGGGCAGGTGTCTGCTATTGATGGTGGAAGCCTTGCTTCTAGCAGGTAGCCAGGTGCAGTGTCCACCTGGGTCCTTGCTGAGCCTCTCACCCTAACTCCTCTTCTCCCACCAGCCCCTGAGAGATCCTTTGATGAGATAATAATCTTCCAAGGACAGGAGACTTTCGGCCCAGTTTTGTACATGGCTCAGCTCCTGGGGTAGTCATCAATCGAAAAGATTTTTCTCTGAGCCAACCCAAGGTCTACTGTCACCTCCGCAGTAAACTGGAACAGATGGTGACTCCTATCCCATACTTAGCACCTAGGCTGTGTGATTACCTGCCGTGACAGAGACTAATCCTTGGGAAAGGGTCTTTGCTACATCATTATCAAAGAATAACAAGGAGAGTCTTACTTAGCAGGTCAGCATTTAGAGTCTGTGGCATGAAAGCTACGAATAATACTCCAATACCCACCCCATGGCATCCTCATTACAGGATATGCATTCAGTCACGATTAGGATGCCCTTTTGTTTTTATTCATTAAAGACTTTAAAAATACCTAACCTCTGGGTGAGTTTATAAGTAGGTACCTCAACTGGGTGGAATTGGCTCACATCTGTAATCCTAGTTACTCAGGAGGCAGAAATCAGGAGGATCTCAGGTTCAAAGCAGCCCAGGCAAATAGTTCACAAGACCCTATCTCAAAAAAAAAAAAACCATCACAAAAATAAAAGGACTTGTGGAGTAGTGGAAGCCCTGATTTCAAACACCCATATCACAAAAAAAAAAAAAAGAAGAAGAAGACAGATCCTGGGAAGCAGAAAGGGCCACACCACTCAAAATAATGCCATGATTAAGCTTTATAGCTGTCAGCATTTACTGTGTGTTAAACTTAGTCTACAATCATGCATGATAGAAACTTTAAAATGGTGAATTTGATATCCAAATCTTCTTCTCACTAATCTCATCCTATCTTCAATCCACCACCACTAGCTTGTCAGTCTCCACATGGCGTTCACTAGTTTCCCTTCTGCGACAGAAACTGGCCAGTTAGAAAGCTTCATTTGCAGCAGAGCTATTTTCCTTTGGTGTGCAATTTTGTTCTTATCCTCCAAACTCCCCTCCCCATACACACACTTACCTCTCACTTTCTGAAGTCTGTGAGGCACTCAAAGCAGTCATTTCTACACATACATGTTATTTACCGAAGCAAACCAGAGCTACCTCACAGCCACAAATTGGAGAAACCACATTGGGTTTCTCAAAAGTCCTATTAATGGGCACCAAAAAGAAGCCCATTATAACAATGTAATATCCTCAGTGCAGCTAATGTGCTCCCTCCTTTTCTAACAAGCTCATGAATAACAGATGAAGAGAGTTTCATCTGTTTTAATTAATTTGATCTTGAAATTAATTCAATCCAGTACAAAATTAGCAGGCAATTAAGCTTCATTGGCCCAACTGGACAAAAATATGCCAACATCATTGGCTAGAGAAACAAACCTGAAATGGACAAGAGCCATGGTACCCTCTCTCAAACCAGAACACGAAAAGGATCATCACCAGTTCCCCCTTAATTTCTGTGAGGCCACAACTCTGTTCCCTCTCTAGATCTCCTAACTGACTTTCTACTTTAGCAGTAGGAATTTCAGCATTTTCATGTTAGGGAATTCTTGGTGGAGGGTCCAAATGCTGACCAAGAATGCTTTTGGTTATAATTTGTTTTGTTTTGGATTTGAAACCTCCAAATGATTGATGGGAATTTGCTCTGCACTAAGGCATCAGCTGCAATAGCAATTGTCAACAGTAATTCTCGGGCATGTGCAATAAGCACTCTTGGTTCTAAGAAATTATCACGGTTTGTTATGAACATGAGTTAGCAGATTCTCGGTTCCATTATCCACTTGGCATACAGTGTTATAAAAACAGTTTATGCATTTCTTCTCTGGATCTTGGCGTGCCTAATGAACATGCTTTTCTTAACCCTCACAACACCCTTTAGAATTAGGAAGATATAAGTATCCTTAAAACTACTTTGAAAACCCCCATACTAGGGTTCAAAAACAGGAATAGATCATCTCAGCATTCTAAGTAATTTTAACAGACATTTTTTCCAATCACCTTCCAGTGTTTTGATTCTATGTGTCTTCTCTTTCACATCACCAGCAACAGGGAACTCATTAGTGCATGAAGCTGCCCAATCTATCTCTAGAGAACGTGATTGTTAGAGTAAGTTGAAATTTATCTTCAGTGATAAAGATTACTTCTACCCCAAACCAGTGATTCCACTTACGTATGACATCCATTCTCCAGGTTCTACTACCCCTCTCCACCAACTCCTCCCAGAAAACTTCATGAAATGACTCTGAGACTGTAACTAGCTTGGTCACTCCCCCTGGGTACAGCTTCAAAGGTCAGGACAGCATAGTAGTGGAAAATAGCTACTTGGGAGCCTGGTGAACCTGGAGTTCGGTCCTAGAAGTATCATTTCAAGGGTATCTGTGAATGGGTTGCATGATTTAGTCCTTCAAACCTCAACATTCTCAGCTATAGAATGTGGATAAAATGTCTGCCTTGTAAAGATTATTACAAAGATGGATTGAGATAATGTACAAAGAATATTTATCATAAGGTCTTACACAATTAAGTTTTTAGTAGATAGTAACCAAGTAACGAGTATAGTTAATTTTTACATAGCATACACTAAGCACTTTCTATATTAACTCATTTCCACTTTACAACAAGCCATGATATTGCTATTATTTGTGTTTTATAGATGAAGAAGTTAAATAACTATTTTTCCTCATGTGGACTTCCACCCAGTTAGACACCCCCCCCACCATGGTGTTCTCATCGTGACATGTTACTCCATTTTGACTCCCTACCCCTTTGTCTTCTGAGCTGCTTCATGAATACTAGTATAAAAACTTAACATTTAGCCTTTTTCAATGCCTTCTCTAACTTGGTCTGAATTCTAAGCTGTGGCATCTTCTGGGAGCCCAACTCTCCTTCGACACACATTCTCTGATCTTTATTTGTAGTCTCTCACATATTTGATGAGGGTACCTTAATTTCGGGCAAAAATGTCCAGTTGGAGAGGACACCATGTCCTTGGAATCCTTTGTCCAAGATGGTGGCAAGCTGTTGATCAGCACCCACTGGGTAGGGACCAGTCTTGAATTAAAGCGGGACATGAGCCACCCTCTCTCAAGACCATGGCTTCTTTTCTGTAGTTGTTGTTTAATCTTTACATTTTATCTCAGGTAATTCTGGTTAACAAGGAGATAGAGTAGTAATCAAGATCTAAAATAAATGGCATTGCTTTATGGGCTTTCATTTACTCTTATGTAAAATGGGGAAGAAACAGAAGTGGTAACCTCCAAGAATACTTCCAGAATGTCAGGGTATGCCAGATTCTCCATGGTCCAGCCTTTGCCTCTCTTGAAAGTCTTAAATCCCGTCCCTACCTTCTCACATATGACTCCCCAGTGGAACACAAAACTAATTCTGTCCCATAATCACCTTCTCTGCTTCTTCCCACTACCATGACTTTGCACCTGCTAGTCCCTCTGCTCTCAGAGGATGACATACCAGTTCTTCCTCAAAATCAACTTAGATTAAGAAGTAATTCTGGAACAACCCACTATCCACATATAAAAGGAGAACTTTGATCCATACTTCATATCATATAAAGTGAATTCAAAATGAATCTTTACATGGAAAACATAAAAATACGAAAATTCTAGGAGAAAAGACAGGAATAAACTTTTGAGACTTCAGATTAGACAAAACTTTCTTAACTATGACACCAAAATCATGCTCTATTTTTAAAAACAATCAATTGAACATCATCAAAACTAAGAACATGGCTTTTCAATCAGTGCTCTTCAGAGAATGAAAAGACAAGCCACAGACTGGGAGAATGTATTTACAAAAGACGTGTCAGAAACTGTCAAGTTCCACTCCCGAGCCAGTTTCTTAGAAGTTCATTAAATATACATATTATACATATCTGATCTGCAATTTGTCAAGTACTGTTCTAGATACTTGGGCTTGAATAAAACAGAGATGCCAGCTCTGTGACATTTACATCCTCATAGAGGAAACTTGTATTTTCAGGAAATGGTAAACATGTGCTCACACTTGATCATCTCTTCTTCTCAGACCCCATCAGTGGGTCTATCAATTAAGTCTTGAAAATAGTTCCAGAATCCAAGTACTACTTGTCAGTCTACTGCAACAACTCTGGTCCATGCCACCATCTTGGTCTCCTGGCTGCTCACCCTGCAATTTACCTTTCCCCTCTTTCCCACAAATATCATCCAGAATGACCTTTTGCAGCACAGGTCAGATCATGTCACACTTCTCAAACTCTCTAATGTCCTCCTTCCTTCCTCAAAACTAAAAGCACCCTAGTAAAACTCCAGCAATCTCCAACAATCTCTCTCCCTTTACTCCCTCTGCTCCAGCAGCACTGGCCTTCTTGCTGTTTCTTGACACTGGACAAGAATTTGCCTTGGGACATTTACACTCAATGCTCTGTCTTTGGAAATTCTTTTCTCCAAATATCCATATAACTTTTGTCTTAATTTCTTTTAAGTCTCTGTCTAAATTACTACTGTGACCTTTCCTGACTACTCTATATGAACTAGAAATTCATTTTCCCACCCTCTCCCTAGTCTTCTTCACCCTCTTATTGGCTTCATTTTTCTCCACAGTCTTCATCCCCACCTGACAAACAATCAGTTGATTAATTCATTCTATGTACCCCAGCAAGCCATTAAGAGGTCTATCTGTTTTTTCACAACTATATTTCAGGTGCCTAAAATGGTACTAGCACATGGAGACAGTTCACAATATTTGTTGAATGAATTAATTGCTTTTGAATAACAGAACATTTCTTTCTGTTCCTAGAGACTCACACACACACACACACACACACACACCAGTGTTGTGTTACAGGTGCCCAAAAAATCCAAGGTGAACCGCCCTCATAATAACACCTGCTATTTATTAAGATGTCCCCCTTCCTGTCCTTCAGTCATCACTGCCTGTATACGAAACACCGGAGTAGCCCCATGCATCAAAGGACAGGCACGAAGGCCTCAGAGACTGGATCTTGGAGACTCTAAATTCCAATTGTACCACTTTTCAGTTGTGTTGCTTTGGGTGAGACACTTAGCCTTCTAAGCCTGTTTTATTGTCTGTGAAACAGGGATAAGAGGTGGATTTTTTGGAGTTGTTATGAAGAATGGAAATAACACTTTCTAAGCAGTAAAGGCAGTGTCTGATATCATGAGAGCCATTCTTAAGGTAAACTCAGAAGAGGAGGTGATGAGGGGCATCTGAGGTTCATGGAATTGTGAGAATGAGGCATTATTCCTGAATGAATCTGGAAAAGGGAAAGGTATGCTCATCCAAGCATCCTTGCCATACACTCTCCCCTACTGGGTGCTCAAGTAAAAGGGCTCAAGGTGGAGCTAAATCGAATACATAGGAGATCCCAGGACTACTGCCAGAAACTGATGCTATTTAGAACATGTGAATGTATTGGCATGTAGAAGACTTTTATTCAGACACCGGATTCCTATCTTTCTATCTATGTCCTGTTTTCCTCCTCCATAGAAGACATGACAGCCAAGGAAAAGGCCCAGGACTTCCCAAAAGGCCTTTCTTAGAATGGACTGCCTAAAACTCCAGCCCAGGTTTTCATGAAGCCCTGATCCTTAGGAAATAGGATCAGGGATGTTGTGGTTTCCAAAGAGAATTGATGTTTTCAATAAAGGGGCAACCTCGTTCCCTTTGTGGGAAGTTAAATATATTCATTATCAGCTTTGACGTTCAGACAGAGTCAGCAAAGATAGTATTTATAAGCAAGGCAAGCTTATCAGCAGTTAGAAACCCTGCTTCTCCTAGTGACTGGGGAGAAAGCAATGGCACAGTTTATCTTTGGGGCTCCACGAAGAAAGTTCACCTCCTCTCCTCCCACTTCTAGGTCAAGCCTGGCAGAGCGTCCTTCCAAGGGGGGACTGATGGAAATTTCTCCTAAGTAAAAAATTATCTCTCCTTTCAATTTTCTCCCCCATTTACTGTCAATCAGGCCCTATAAGTTCACATGTTTACACCCCAAAACGCCTAAAACTCTTCTATCAGGACTTCATCTTTTCATGTTATGCTTTGTTGTCTTCTAGCCATCAACATTTAAGATGTAAATATTCCAAAAGGTTTAATAATAATGCAGCTTACATTTAGTTAGTGAGTTGGAGTTCTCAAAGCATTTTCACTTTCATTATGTCTTTGACCTTGAACATAGTCTTAAGCTCAGCAAATCCAACATTAGTGAATAACAAAGACTCAGTGCTCAGGAGCTGTCTCTGGAATGGCTGATCAAAATGAATGAATGGATGAATGAACTGACACTATGATATTTGTGAAATAAGAATTCTTGTCTCCACCAAAACTAAAAGTCAAAAATGTGAGTGAATTGTCCACAGTCACAAAAAAGTAAGTGATTAACCTAGAGTTTAAACACCTGGTTGCTAAAGAAGCATTGAGTCCAGAGAAAGCCACTATCTTTCTTTTAGACAAAAGTAGCTCAAGCCAAATAAGAGCTTACAGAATATAGGGGGGATTGACATGAGTGGAGTATTGGGTAAGTGGGAGGATGCTGAGCTTGGGGCTACAAGATATGGGTTAATTATGCAATCTCAAACACTACACTTACTTTCATTTTACTAATTTGAAAGAATGGATGCAATACTAGCTTGCAGCAAGCACTTTGAAAACTGTAAACAGGGCTAGGCATGCCTCCCAGTTAAGTGAGAGGCAAAAGCAGGAGGATCACAGTCTGCAGCTGGCCCTGGACAAAAAACATGAGACCCTGTTTGAAAAATAAACTAAAGCAAAAAGGGCTGAAGGTGTGGCTCGAGTGATAGAATGCTTGCCTAGAAAGCAAAAGGTCCAAAGTTCAAACTCCAGTAAGGGGGGGGGGGGAACCTACAAACAGCCATGCAGTTATTAATAAATAAAGAGTTAGGAGGTGATCAGAACCTGGGTAACCCATAGTTGAGTCACTTACCTTTAATCTCATTCAAACAATTCTTCATAAGTCTCCATAGATGTTAACGGAATTTCTTTTCCTTTTTAAAATATTCCTACTTGTCCTCCCCCTTGTTGGATCCCCTTGGGCACATTTATATATATGGTTTGGGGAATTCTCTCTGACACCGCTTTATCCACTACTTTGCTTTCCTTGCAACCACACTAATTTATTTCTGCAAGCTTAATTTTCATTGCAAATTAATTAGAAAAGCAAATTTTGCAAACTAAGCAACACAAATGAGAAAGCAGCATAAGGCAATCACATGTCTACTGTAAGCAGATAATTGCAAAAGGACACAGGGCTGCTTGTCATCAGACCACACCATGGCCAGATCACTGGACTCTTTTAGAGTAGCCCTCTTCTTGGGTTGCTGGTCAGATATCCAAACTCTGCCTATGTAACTAAAACCTCCTGCCTCCAAGAAATTCTCACATCCAGGGAAAAAGACCCTGAATAACTACTGAGAAATTTAGTTCACATTTTTGTAAGACACTGAGATTTGCTTCAGGAGCATTACATGTGCTTTTTATTCTGGATCTGCTTCGGGCACTGCAGAGACATCTGGTGGCATTTTCTTTCCAGAGAGTCCAGTGCTGCCTGTCGTCACTGCCCAGCTCTCTAGATTGCAGGCATGTGCACTTCAGCAGGGCTCAGAGAAACCCCAGTCTGGGAACTTCCTCAGACAACTTCCACAGAGCCTGGGAAGCTAGAGTCTGGAGAGGATATGGCTTGGCCAAAGTCACACAGGTTGACTCATACAACCTGCATGAAGTGGAAGACTGTGTAATCCAATCCCCCTCCATGAGTATCCTGGGATTACAAGGTTCCCAGCAAGTGTCATTTATCCATACTCTGCTTGAACACCTCCTGCACCAGAGAATTTATACCCTCCCAAGGCAAGCCATCTTACCTTCTTATCATCTCTGACAACATAAGACATGGAAGGTTGTTACACTGAAATGAACTCTCTCTCTCTCTCTTTCTCTGTCTCTCTCTCTCTCTCTCTCTCTCTCTCTCTCTCTCTCCCAATTTTATCCATTTACTCTTGTCTCCCATGTTTGGGTCCCGCAGAACCTGTCCTCTCTAGAAGCAGATCCAGAATGAAGAGCAGACCTCCTGAATTTATCTCCTGTTCATCCTACCACACTGGGCCATCTCCCTCCCCTATAAGAAGGAAAGATTGAGGGGTTTTCAATATGACTTTGGCAACATATCACTATTTCCCTATTTGTGTTATAAATATAACCTTTGATCTGCCATTCACTGATTCATTGGATTTACTGGGTTTTTCTTAGTAC
The DNA here is from genome assembly GCF_047511655.1 of Castor canadensis. NCBI lineage: Eukaryota > Metazoa > Chordata > Mammalia > Rodentia > Castoridae > Castor > Castor canadensis. The sequence continues at coordinate 145,658,141 of NC_133393.1, forward strand.
CAGACATGGTACACTAAACACTGAAGAGCATGAGGCCCTGGAGATCAAGAAGTTAAAAATTCTAACTGAAATGCAATGTGGTGTGAGGGCTATGCTAAGGGATTCTGCAAAATGCTTAAGAGCACAGAGGGGAGTGTGACTAATTGGCTGGGAGTAATTTTATCAAAAAAGCCATATTTATTTATTTTCATCTCCACTGCTTGTCCTATAAGAGACACTCAACAAATATTTGAGTGAATGAATGAAGTGATATCTTACCAAGCTGGGAGTGATAAGGAATTCTTCAGGAAGGAGCAAATATCTTGCACATTCTTTATGCTATTAGGGAAGGAATCCACTTAGAACAATAGATTAGCTTGCTAGGATTGCTTATCCAGAACTATAGCTGGATAGCTTAAAATGATAGGTTTTTATTCTCTCATGATTCTGAAATCTAGACATCTCGAATCAAGAGTGAGCAAGGTTGATTCTTTCTAGAAGGTCAGAAGGAGACTCTGTCCCATGCCTCTCTCGTGGTAAAAGACCAGGTGGTTGTCAATAATATTTAAGATTTCTTAGTTTGTAGATTCATCACCCCTGTTTCTGCCTTCCATCTTCTTTGTGTGTATCTAATTATCCCTTTTCTCATAGAGACACCAGTCATTGAATTAGGGCTCAATACAACACTATGACCTCATCTAAATTTGATTATGTCTGTAAATACCCTATTTCCAGGGAGATTCCAAGATGGCGGCTAGAAGGAGGAAGCAGAAAGCGTGCCTCCTAAAGTAAAACCTTGGAGACACACTGGAGATACACCTTACAGGAAAACCAGCAAGAAGAGGCACAACTTTGACTCCTCCACACCTCCAGGATGCACAGAGCATCTCCACTTCACGTTAAATGGAGAAACCAGGAGGGCTCCCATGCAGCCGCCAGATGCCAGCGCCCAGACGGCTTGGGAAGACGCGGACCACAAGGTGAGCTAAGCGGCACTCGGTACTCCCACAGACAACCTTGGGCCAGATCAGTATAGCCCCCTGGACAAACCAACCCCCACCCAGGGAAAAAAGATGAAAAAAATGATTAATAAGCAAAAACAACAAAAAAGAAATGTAGCAAAGAGGGCAGGGCGCCCTAAGCGCCTAAGAGGGGAATCCCTCCCAGAACTGTAAATAAACACGCCAGCCAGAGAAGGCAGGAGCAGCAGCACACGCCCAGCAACCAGGAGTGGGAGAGCTTCTAAAAGAGGCGGTGGGAGAAAAACTCCACAGGAGATGGGGGAAGACCCACCTCCCACGTGACCTGTAAATAAACACACCGGCCTGAGAAAGCGGGTGCAGTGTCACCTCCCCTAGTGTGCTTGGAGAGGGGAAAGCTTGTAGCAGAGGCTCCCGCACAGGAGAACTCTGAGTAAACAAAGCCGGCGGGGTCAGGTGAGTGCTAAGCTCACTCCTGAGATCTGCATAAATAACACCTCCAACATCAGCAGGCTGACAGCAGCGGGCAGGTGAGCTACAGACTCAGATAGCCATTCTCAGAACTGTCTCCAGACTCTTTTTTTCTCCCTACCTTTGATAAGACAACAACCAAACTACACCTGCATACTGAAAAACTTACTGAAACTGTATTGCATTTGAACTTGGGACACTTTGTGGGGGTTTTTTGTTTTGTGTTGTTTTGTTTTCTTTTCTTTTTTTAGTTTCTTTCCCCTTTGATGAGACAATGACAGGACTACTTCTTTTTAGTTTTTTAATTTATTTTTTTATTATTCATATGTGCATATAATGCTTGGGTCATTTCTCCCTCCTTCCCCCACCCAACCCTTACCCCCCATACCCTCCCTCTCCCCTCAATGCCCAGCAGAAACTATTTTGCCCTTATCTCTAATTTTGTTGAAGAGAGAGTATAAGCAATAATAGGAAGGAACAAGGGTTTTTGCTAGTTGAGATAAGGATAGTTATACAGGGTGTTGACTCACATTAATTTCCTGTGTGTGTGTGTTACCTTCTAGGTTAATTCTTTTTAATCTAATCTTTTCTCTAGTTCCTGGTCCCCTTCTCCTATTGGCCTCAGTTGCTTTTAAGGTATCTGCTTTAGTTTCTCTGCATTGAGGGCAACAAATGCTAGCTAATTTTTTAGGTGTCTTACCTGAGACACAATCTCCAGGATTGGAGGATGAGGGACAAACACCAAAATTATTAAGACTGAGAATTTAAGGATTTGAACTTGGAGATTTTTATTTATTTATTTTTATTTTATTTTATTTTTCATTTATTTATTTATTTATTTATTTTTTATTTTCAATCCTCTCTCTGTCTCTCTAATGCCTATTCAGCTTACTCTTGATTAGTACACTAATGCTACCTGTTTATATATTTGAAAATTTTTGTTGTTTGTTTTGGTTTTTTTCTTGTTTGTTTTTCCCTTTTTCTTTAACTTCTTTGCTTTCCCCCTCCTCTCACCCTTCCATTCTAAATATCACCATTGTTATTATTACAAACTAGAAAATACTTAATTGCACACAGTACAGGGACAATAACAACACCAAGGGCAATGAAGGGAAGACAGAAACAGGGGAAACAGTTTCCACACAGCAGAATATTAGTACATGAGCCAGAGGGAAATGAAGAAAACAAATACTCAGATCCAGACTCCAACAAAATGAAGATAAATTATACCAAAGAACCCAATGAGCTCACAAGAACAATCTAAAAGAAGACATACTACAGGTAATTAATGAGAATTTGGCAGAGATGACACTGGATATGGTCAACCAAAATGTACAGGAGACACTCAAGAAATTCCAAGATGATAAAAATAGAGAATTTGAAAAAGCACAAGGAGAAATAAAAGAAACCATAGAAGCACTGTATAAACACCAAAGTGAAACAGTGAACACAATTAATAAAGAGATAAATGAACTCAGGACAAAAACAGACAACATTAAAGAGGAAAACTGTCAGGATATGGAAAACCTCAGAAAAAAGAACGAAACAGAACTACAAAACAAAACAGAAGGCCAATCCAGCAGAATAGAACAAACAGAAGACAGAATCTCAGAACTTGAAGATGAAATGGTAATTAAAGGAAAAACTGAAGAACTATTAATTAAACAACTCAAGACCTGTGAAAAGAAAATGCAAGAACTCACTGACTCCATCAAAAGACCAAACTTGAGAATCATGGGCATCAAAGAAGGAGAAGAGGTGCAAGCAGAGGGAATGCGCAATAAATTCAACAAAATAATAACAGAAAATTTCCAAAATCTAGAGAAAGATATTCCCATACAGATGCAAGAGGCCTCCATTACACCAAACAGACCAGATCAAAATAGAACTACCCCACGACATATCATCATTAAAACAACAAGTTCAGAAACTAGGGAAAGAATATTGAAGGCTGTAAGAGAGAAAAAACAAGTAACATACAAAGGTAAACCCATCAAAATCACAGCAGACTTCTCAACAGAAACATTAAAAGTAAGAAGAGCGTGGGGTGAGATCTTCCGGACACTGAATGAAAATAACTTCAACCCCAGGATATTCTACCCAGCAAAATTATCATTCAAAATAGATGGAGCAATAAAAGTCTTCCACAATAAGCAGAAACTAAAACAATATGTGACCACAAAGCCATCACTACAAAAAATTCTCCAAGGGATTCTGCACACAGAAAGTGAAACCCAACATAACCATGAAAAGACAGGCATCACCAAACCACAGGAAAAGAAAAAGCAAGAAAGTAGAGTGGGGATTCCAAGATGGCAGCTAGAGGGAGGAAGCAGAAAGCGACCCTCCTATAGTGAAATCTTGGAGAGATGCTGGAGACACACTTTGCAGGCATAATCACTGAGAAAAGGCATAACTTTGACCCCTCCACATCTCCAGCCGGCACAGAGAATCTCCACTTCACGTTAAACGGAGAAAGGAGGAGGGTCCCCGGGGCCGCCAGTGGCCGGCACCCATATGGCTTGGGAAGACGCGGACCAGGTGAGCTTCGTGGTACCGCAGTAGCCCCACAGACAAGCCTGGGCCAGAGCAGCATAGCCCCCTGGACAGACTGACCTCCACCCGGGGAAAAAAAGAGAAACTGAGTAATAAGCAATAAGAACAATTAAGACACCTGGAAAGAGGGTGGGGCTCCCTGAGCGCTGAAAATTGGGGGAAGGGAATCCTTCCCGGGACTGTAAATAAACAAGCCGGGCGGGCCGGAGAGCCTCTGGCGGGAGCGGTGCGCGCGCCCAGCAACCAGGAGCAGGGAAGCTTGTGAGAGTGGCAGAGGGAGGAAAACTCCACAGGAAAGGAGGGAAGACCCACTTCCCATGTGAACTGTAAATAAACATGGCGGCCAGCAGGAGCAGCAGCACCGCCCAGTAAGCAGGAGCAGGAAAGCTTGTAAAAGTGGCAGTGGGAGGAAACTGCACAGGAGAGGGGGAAAGACCCACCTCCCACATGAACTGTAAATAAACACACAGGCCTGACAACGCGGGGGCAGTGTCACCTTTCCCAGTGCTTGGAAAGGGGAAAGCCTGTAGCAGAGGCTCCCGCACAGGAGAACTCTGAGCAAACAAAGCCTGTGGGACCAGGTGAGTGCTAAGTTCGCCCCACAGATCTGCATAAATAACCCCGCCAGCTACAGCAGGCTGAGAGCAGCAGGCAGGCAAGCCACAGTTGCAGATACCACTCTCAGAACGGTCTCCAGACTCTTTTATTTTCTTTTTCTCCCTACCTTTGATGAGAGAACAACCGAATTACACCTGCAAACTAAAAAACTTACTGAAACTGTATTGCATTTGAACTTGTGACACTTGGTGGGGCTTTGTGTGTGTGTGTGGGTGTGTGAGTGTGTAGTTATGTTCTACTTTATGCATCCCCTTTGATGAGACAACTACAGAACAACATCTGAGGCACCAACTCCAGGACTGGAGATTGAGACGGACACCCAAATTATTAAGACTGAAACTGCATTGCATATAAACTTGGAAGTTTTTTGGGTTTTTTGGGTTTTTTTGTAATTTTCTATTTTCCATTTTATTTTAATTCATTTTTATATATAGATATTTCTTTCATTTACTTAGTTTTTATTTTTTTATCTTTGATTTTCAATCCTCTCTCTGTCTCTCTAACGTCTGTTCAGCTTACTGTTGATTAGTACACTAACACTCCCTATTTATACCTTTGAAACTTTCTAGTCTGATACATTGTTCTGCTTTCTCCCTCTTGTCTGTATATTTGTTTTCCCCTTTTCTTTAACTTCTTGCTTTCCATCTCAGCTCACTCTTCCATTCTAAATATTACCATTGTTATTATTACAAGCTAGAAAATACTTAATTGCACACAGTACAGGGACAGTAACAACACCAAAGACAATGATGGGAAGACAGAAAAAACAGGGAAACCAGTTTCCCCACAGCAAAAAATTAGTACGGAGGGGAATGAAGAGAACAGAAACTCAGATCCAGAGTCCAGCAAAATGAAGATAAACTATGCCAAAGGACCCAATGAAGCCCACAAGAATAATTTAAAAGAAGACATACTACAAGTATTCAATGAGAATTTTATAGAGATGAAAATGGATAGGGTCAACCAAAATGTACAGGAGACACTCAAGAAATTCCACGACAACAAAAATAGAGAATTTGAAAAAGCAAAAGAAGAAATAAAGGAAACCATAGAAGCACTGTATAAACACCAAAGTGAAAGAGAGAACACAATGAATAAACGGATAAATGAACTCAGGACAAAAACAGACAACATTAAAGAGGAAAACTGTCAGGATATGGAAAACCTCAGAAAAAAGAACGAAACAGAACTACAAAACAAAACAGAAGGCCAATCCAGCAGAATAGAACAAACAGAAGACAGAATCTCAGAACTTGAAGATGAAATGGTAATTAAAGGAAAAACTGAAGAACTATTAATTAAACAACTCAAGACCTGTGAAAAGAAAATGCAAGAACTCACTGACTCCATCAAAAGACCAAACTTGAGAATCATGGGCATCGAAGAAGGAGAAGAGGTGCAAGCGAAGGGAATGCGTAATATATTCAACAAAATAATAACGGAAAATTTCCAAAATCTAGAGAAAGATATTCCCATACAGATGCAAGAGGCCTCCATTACACCAAACAGACCAGATCAAAATAGAACTACTCCACGACATATCATCATTAAAACAACAAGTTCAGAAACTAAGGAAACAATATTGAAGGCTGTAAGAGAGAAGAAACAAGTAACATACAAAGGTAAACCCATCAAAATCACAGCAGACTTCTCAACAGAAACATTAAAAGCAAGAAGAGCGTGGGGTGAGATCTTCCAGGCACTGAATGAAAATAACTTCAACCCCAGGATACTCTATTCAGCAAAGCTATCATTCAAAATAGATGGAGCAATAAAAGTCTTCCATGACAAGCAGAAACTAAAACAATATGTGACCACAAAGCCACCACTACAAAAGATTCTTCAAGGGATTCTGCACACAGAAAGTGACACCCAACTTAACCATGAAAAGGCAGGCAGCACCAACCACAGGAAAAGAAAAAGCAAGACAGTAGAGAATAACATCAAGTTAGGTACACACAATCAAACCTTCAAACAACTAAGACAACTAAATGGCAGGAATCACCACATACCTATCAGTACTAACGCTTAATGTTAATGGACTTAATTCACCCACCAAAAGACACCGTTTGACAAAATGGATTAAAAAGGAAGACCCAACAATTTGTTGCTTACAGGAGACCCATCTCACTGACAGAAATAAGCATATGCTTAGGATGAAAGGCTGGAAGAACATTTACCAAGCCAATGGCCCCCGAAAACAGGCAGGAGTAGCAATACTTATCTCTGACAAAGTAGACTTCAAACCTACATTGATCAAATGAGATAAAGAAGGACATTCCATACTAATAAAAGGGGAACTAGACCAAAAGGAAATAATAATCATCAATCTGTACGCACCCAATGTCAATGCACCCAATTTCATCAAACATACCCTGAAAGACCTAAAAGCATATATAAACGCCAACACAGTGGTTGTGGGAGACTTTAACACCCCATTATCATCAATAGATAGGTCATCCAAACAAAAAATCAATAAAGAAATCCAAGATCTAAAATATACAATAGATCAAATGGACCTAGTAGATGTCTACAGAACATTTCATCCAACCTCTACACAATATACATTCTTCTCAGCAGCCCATGGAACCTTCTCCAAAATAGATCATATCCTAGGGCACAAAGCAAGCCTCAGCAAATATACGAAAAGGGAAATTATACTGTGCATACTATCTGATCACAATGCAGTAAAAGTAGAACTCAACAACAAAAGTAAAGACAAAAAACATGCAAACAGCCGGAAACTAAATAACTCATTACTTAATGAACAATGGATCATCAGTGAAATAAAAGAGGAAATTAAAAAGTTCCTGGAAGTCAATGAAAATGAAAACACAACCTACCTGAACCTATGGGACACAGCTAAGGCAGTCCTGAGAGGAAAGTTTATAGCCATGAGTGCATATATTCAAAAGATTGAAAGATCCCAAATCAATGACCTAATGATACATCTCAAACTCCTAGAAAAACAAGAACAAGCAAATCCTAAAACAAATAGAAGGAGAGAAATAATAAAAATAAGAGCTGAAATCAACGAAATAGAAACCAAAAAAACCATACAAAGAATTAATGAAACAAAAAGTTGGTTCTTTGAAAAAATAAACAAGATCGATAGACCCCTGGCAAACCACACTAAAATGAGGAGAGAAAAAACCCAAGTTAGTAGAATCAGGAATGCAAAAGGGGAGATAACAACAAACACCATGGAAGTCCAGGAAATCATCAGAGACTACTTTGAGAACCTATATTCAAATAAATTTGAAAATCTAAAAGAAATGGACAGATTTCTAGATACATATGATCATCCAAAACTGTATCCAGAGGAAATTAATCACCTGAATAGACCTATAACACAAAATGAAATTGAAGCAGCAATCAAGAGTCTCCCCAAAAAGAAAAGTCCAGGACCTGATGGATTCTCTGCTGAATTCTACCAGACCTTTAAAGAAGAACTGATACCAACCCTCCTTAAACTCTTCCACGAAATAGAAAGGGAAGGAAAACTGCCTAACACATTTTATGAAGCCAGTATTACACTTATCCCAAAACCAGGCAAAGACACCTCCAAAAAGGAGAACTATAGGCCAATCTCCTTAATGAACATTGATGCAAAAATCCTCAATAAAATAATGGCAAACTGAATTCAATAACACATCAAAAAGATCATTCACCACGACCAAGTAGGCTTCATCCCAGGGATGCAGGGGTGGTTCAACATACGAAAATCAATAAACGTAATAAACCACATTAACAGAAGCAAAGACAAAAACCACTTGATCATCTCAATAGATGCAGAAAAAGCCGTTGATAAGATCCAACATCATTTCATGATAAAATCTCTAAGAAAACTAGGAATAGAAGGAAAGTTCCTCAACATTATAAAAGCTATATATGCTAAACCTACAGCCAGCATTATACTTAACGGAGAAAAACTGAAACCATTCCCTCTAAAATCAGGAACCAGACAAGGATGCCCACTATCTCCACTCCTATTCAACATAGTACTGGAATTCCTAGCCAGAGCAATTAGGCAAGAAGAAGGAATAAAAGGAATACAAATAGGTAAAGAAACTGTCAAAATATCCCTATTTGCAGACGACATGATCCTATACTTTAAAGACCCAAAAAACTCTACTCCAAAGCTCCTAGACAACATCAATAGCTATAGCAAAATAGCAGGATATAAAATCAACATAGAAAAATCATTAGCATTTCTATACACTAATAATGAACAAACTGAAAAAGAATATGTGAAAACAATTCCATTTACAATAGCCTCAAAAAAAATCAAATACCTAGGTGTAAATCTAACAAAGGATGTGCATGACCCTACAAGGAAAACTACAAACTTCTGAAGAAAGAGACTGAGGAAGACTATAGAAAGTGGAGAGATCTCCCATGCTCATGGATTGGTAGAATCAACATAGTAAAAATGTCTATACTCCCAAAAGTAATCTACATGTTTAATGCAATTCCCATCAAAATTCCAATGACATTCATTAAAAGATTGAAAAATCTACCGCTAAGTTTATATGGAAACACAAGAGGCCACGAATAGCCAAGGCAATACTCAGTCAAAAGAACAATGCTGGAGGTATCACAATACCTGACTTCAAACTATATTACAAAGCAATAATGATAAAAACAGCATGGTACTGGCACAAAAACAGACATGAAGACCAGTGGAATAGAATAGAGGACCCAGATATGAAGCCACACAACTATAACCAACTTGTCTTTGACAAAGGCGCTAAAATATACGATGGAGAAATAGCAGCCTCTTCAACAAAAACTGCCGGGAAAACTGGTTAGCAGTCTGCAAAAAACTGAAACTAGATCCATGTATATCACCCTATACCAAGATTAACTCAAAATGGATCAAGGATCTTAATATCAGACCCCAAATTCTAAAGTTGATACAGGAAAGAGTAGGAAATACTCTGGATAGTAGGTATAGGTAAGAACTTTCTCAATGAAACCCCAGCAGCACAGCAACTAAGAGATAACATAGATAAATGGGACTTCATAAAACTAAAAAGCTTCTGTTCATCAAAAGAAATGGTCTCTAAACTGAAGAGAACACCCACAGAGTGGGAGAAAATATTTGCCAGCTATATATCAGACAAAAGACTGATAACCAGAATATATAGGGAACTTAAAAAACTAAATTCTCCCAAAACTAATGAACCAATAAAGAAATGGGCAAGTGAACTAAACAGAACTTTCTCAAAAGAAGAAATTCAAATGGCCAAAAACACATGAAAAAAATGCTCACCATCTCTAGCAATAAAGAAATGCAAATTAAAACCACCCTAAGATTCCACCTCACCCCTGTTAGAATAGCCATCATCAGCAACACCAACAACAACAGGTGTTGGCGAGGATGTGGGGAAAAAGGAACACTTTTACACTGCTGGTGGGAATGTACAACCACTGTGGAGAAAAATTTGGAGGCTACTTTAAAAGCAAAACATTGATCTACCATATGATCCAGCAATACCACTCTTGTGGGTATACCCAAAAGAATGTGACATAGGTTACTCCAGAGGCACCTGCACACCCATGTTTATTGCAGCACTATTCACAATAGCCAAGTTATGGAAACAGCCAAGATGCCCCACTACTGACAAATGGATCAAGAAAATGTGGTATCCACACAGGAAATTAATGTGAGTCATGTCCCTGTATAGCTATCCTTATCTCAACCAGCAAAAACACTTGTTCATTCCTATTATTGCTTATACTCTCTCTTCAACAAAACTAGAGATAAGGACAAAATAGTTTCTGCCAGGTATTTAGGGGGTAGGGGGGAGAGGGAGGAGGCGGAGTGGGTGCTAAGGGAGGGGGTGGGGGCAGGGGGGAGAAATGACCCAAGCCTTGTATGCACATATGAATAATAAAACAATAAAAAAATAAGATGTGGTATCTATACACAATGGAATTTTATGCAGCCATGAAGAAGAACGAAATGTTATCATTTGTGGTAAATGGATGGAATTGGAGAACATCATTCTCAGTGAGGTTAGCCTGGCCCAAAAGACCAAAAATTGTATGTTCTTCCTCATATGCGGACATTAGATCCAGGGCAAACACAACAAAGGGATTGGACTTTGATCACAAGATAAAAGTGAGAGCACACAGGGAGATATGAGGATAGGTAAGACACCTAAAAAACTAGATAGCATTTGTTGCCCTCAACACAGAGAAACTAAAGCAGATACTTTAAAGCTACTGAGGCCAATAGGAGAAGGGGACCAGGAACTAGAGAAAAGGTTAGATCAAGAAGAATTAAACTAGAAGGTAACACACATGCAAGGAAATCAATGTGAGTCAACTTCCTGTATAGCTATCCTTATCTCAACTAGCAAAAACCCTTGGTCCTTCCTATTATTGCTTATACTCTCTCTTCAACAAAATTAGAGATAAGGGCAAAATAGTTTCTGCCAGGTAGCAAGGGGGTGGGCGAGAGGGAGGGGATGGGGGGGTTAAGGGTGGGGGTGGGGAAAGGTGAGAGAAATGACCCAAACATTGTATGCACATATGAATAAAAAATTAAAATTAAATTAAATTTTTAAATAAAGTCCCTATTTCCATAAGATCACATTTACAGTTACCAGGGATCAAGGTGTGAACATATTACTTTAAGGGACAACCCACAAAAACATCTTAAGTAAAAGGGGAGATATTATTTAACATATTCTTGTTTTGTGTCTATTAGGATAGAGCACTGTTCTACATCCAGAAAAGGAACCCACTTTCATAAGGTTTACTTTCTAGTGGTGGTTGTGGATGATAATTAACTAACAAGAAAATATAGATGGTGTTTTTGAAGGATGAGGGTCAGGTGAGATGATGAGGACTGGCTACTTAATTTTACAATCAGGAAAAACTTCTCTGGGAGGATGACATTTAAGGTGAGACCTTGGTGAGAAGCAGGAATCAGGAAGAGGGCAACTCTCCACTTTAGGGAGAAGCTGTGGGCTCCTAAAGAACAAAAGGAAGGCTATTTCCAAGCTGAGCTTCACCATGGGCACCTGATGCAGTTCCTCTGTAATCAAATGGTCACTCTTCTCTAAGGTCTCTCTTTCAAGTTCAGAAGAAGACAGATAGCTATCATGCTGCACCTGTGGGCTTGAGCCTATACCTGGTCCACCTAATGGCCATTGCTGAATGAGTCCAGCTGCCCTCAGACCAGGGAGTGAGGCAAGAGGAGCTTCTGTTAAAGATGGTCATAGGCACAATCAGAAACTTGCCCTCTCTGTCTGATGCCCAAGTACTGCAGATGGGGTACTAGAAGCCAACTGGGCAAGAAGGGAGCAGTAAGTTCGATCATCACACATTGTGCAATATGAGCAATTACTACATGTCAATTTCCAAAAAAGAAGAAAGAATCAAGCAGTGGGGGGTAGACAGGGTTGCTGCCGTTTCTATATGCAAACCTTCAGCAGCAGGCAAAGGAAACTGCGCTCGGTGAGACTGCTTCCGTCCTTCTTTGTCTACAGCCTGGAGCCAAACCATCTTAGAACCTCTGCTGGTCTCCTGACTTCTGTGCATTTGGGGGATCTGGCACACAGGGTAGGAAACAAGCTGCAGCCAGGGCACAGAGAGAGTCTGCCACACTCCAGTCGTGAGGTTCTTGACTTTGGCTCTGGGAAGGAATCCTCTGTAAAGATTTTTAAAAACAGGTTCCAGCTGGGAATCCTCCTCAAGCTCTCAAAATGTAGCCCAGTTAGGGGGGGCAGGGAAGTATGGCAGAGACACCTTGCCTAGAGACCCCTTCGGGTGTCGCTCTGACGTGAAACATGGGAAAGGGACAGACCAGGTACCAGGAGCGCAGAATTGAGCTCTGGGGGAGACTTAAGGAAGTAAGAAGTTCTCCTGATGCTGGATGCCTTTGAGGATCATTTTTCCCTTTGGGTCCCATATTCTCAAAGCAGCTGGAGGAATCAAGGATGAGAGTCACCACCATTGCCACCCAGCAGCTCCATACTCAAAGAACAAACTAGAGAAGCAGAGAAAAGGGGCAAAGTCTAGCCCCAAAATGACCTGTCATCCTTGTATCCCAGGCAAAAGTAGCTCTCACTATCTCAACACTCACCTTTACCCTGGAAGGAAACCTCACAGAAATCTGAGGCCAACACCCAGTGTGAATCAAGAGCACACACTGTCTTAACTGTCTTCTGCCATGTAGTCATGGATTTTAGGGGGTTTTTCAGGGGCGGGGAATCCTGGCCAAGTTCTTCCAATCAAAGACAGCACAGAAGGAAGCAAGAGAAGGCAGGCAGATGAGCATCAGTTTAAAAATAAATGACCACAGTAACAGAAGCATGGTGAGGCAGGACTCCTTCAAATGTCCTACATGTGTCAATCCATTTAGAATCCCTAGCCACTATCAGATATGTACATTGTAATCTCCATTTTACAGATGAGGAGCCAAGGGTCAGAGAGGGCATGTAAGTTGCCTGATGTCACAGCTGGAAAGGAACAGAGCCAGATCCTTCCAATTAGCCCCACCTGACTCTTAAAATGTCACAGAGATGGCCCTTTGTGGACAACATCAGCGGAGAATCACTGAGGTGGAATTCTTACAATGTCTCTGATAGTGTCTCTGATACCCACAGCCTCAGAGCAGTGTTCCCACAGGCCAGGGGCTCCCACAAGGTACAAGACCAGGCTGGTGGGGGCATTTTTGCCTCTTCTGGCAAGCCCGGCAGTACTCTTTTTTGCTTTTTATGAAGAAGATTTTGAAAGGTTAAATTTTTATCCTCAGCAGGCTCATTAGAAATGCTCTCCTTGATAGATGGGAATCCCAGGGTAAAATCCAACCATGTGGTACCCTTGCTAAACATGAACTTGGATGTGGCTCAGAATCCAGCAGATGAGCCAAGGGTTGTCAAGCTGGTGAGAATGGGGACAAGCCCAAGCCCTGCTTCATGGGTGAGGGCACCTAAGGAGGACAGCTTCGGCCTATGGTTTTGGACCTCATAATTCTCTTTCCCTCTACACAAACTATACCTGTACATAATAAAAATTGCATGTCAGGGTGAATTTTCTTAGCTACATGTGATCTTCTGACCTTGCCTGCCAATTCTTAGCAGACTCTAATCTCACAGTGCAGAAGATTGGACCATAGATGTGCCCTTTGACTCTTGTTCAAGGTCATTAGTCCTCTGTGGAACAGTCACTGTCCCTTCTCCAGAACTTGTGCATCAAACTTTTTGCACATGGTGACCCTGAGTTGCTGCTCTGAGTCATCAGGGCATGCCCTTCTGGCTGGGAGAGCCAGCACCTCCTGAGGAAGGTCTTTTATTATCTCTATAAGGTAGGAATGACCCACTCATCAATAGGAAAGAAAGTGGACTGTGCTTCCCTTCCACCACACCGATTTCCACCAGTGACCTCATTCTGAGGGCAAATCATACATTTCCTAGAACATGATCAGAATTCCAGATCTGGCCCAAAGCTGTTTCCCTATATGCTGCCTCACATACCCACCTGTCTTTCTCATACTTCTTCTAATCCCCCAACGTCAACCTCTCTCTTCTACCTTCCACCCATAGGCTGCCTCCCCAGTCTCCCAGTTTGGGCTTCATTTCCTGAGTCTCTTGTCTCTTACCTCTGACTGAGCTCAGCCAGGACTGGTAATTGGGCAGTGAGCCTAAAATACGCTGTGTCCAGGACAGCAACCATGCCATCTGATCTGAGAGGGAACCTCTGGAATGTTGGTTCCTTGTCCACCATTACAGTTGGGCAATTTTGAGCCAGGATAACTTTTCAATTTGATTGCATGGGCATCTACTATACACCTACTGTGTGTAGAGCAATAACTAGGTGCTCTACAGTATGGACTGATGACTTGGCATGTCTGCACATGAAAAGACTAGCAAAAGAAATTATTTATATGTAACCAATAAGTTCCTGGATTTGTAGGATTTTTCCAAGTTTTCTGAAAACAAGATGCATTTGGTTCATAAATTTCCCTCATACTGCATTGCACATTACCTTTCTTGAAAAGCATTTTTATGATTTTGTATATAATTAAGGTGCTATTTCACTCATAACCAGTGTAATAATCATGGCTAACATGTTATGATATGATATGTAAAATAGGACCCCAGTGATAAAAAGATGAAACACCATCTGCAATTATAATTCCAACATAGCTGACCTACATCCATCCTAGATTGACTTTGAAAATATCAACAAAGCTCACCCATTCTTTGACTATACTTATAGCACAGAGCATAACAGGGCTCCAATATGATGATCTTTTGGGGTGAGCAAGGAATTGACATTTGACCCTTGTCCATTTTTAGTCTAACACTGCTCAATGTGAGTTACCAGCAAAAGAAAAAACAGCAAGCCCAAAACTCTCCTGATAATAACAGCAACCACAATAAAAATTAAAAACAACACAAGAATAATGGTTAACCTTTATCCAGCACTTGTTAAGTACAGACATTCTTCCAAAGACTGTATACATCATTGTTCCCTAATTCTCTTAACAAACATGTGTGTGAGATATTAGATTATTCTTCACATTTTTCAGAGCAGAAAACTGTAGCTTAGAGAGATTAAGTGACTTGCCCAAGGCTGCACAGCTGGGGAGGGGTAAGCCAAGATACAGGTCATTTTTCACAACATCAGAGCACTACACTACACTACAGCTCCCCACCCACACTCTCCTGATGCTTGGAGGGGAAGCTCTGCAGTGCATTACTAGGAAAGAAAACTTACCGATGAGCACATGGATAACACCAGAACTGAAGGGAATGTGGAACTGCCAAAATGAGGCTAACGTGGGTGCCCATGCTTGCCATGGGCACATGAGAGCAGCTGTCTGCTCTCTGCCATTCAATGGGCCACCCCTCTGCCCACATCTGCTTTTCTGTCCCCATTGGTGCCCTGCCTCCCAGCCACAACACTGTCCATTCCTTCCCCTGTCCCCAGTAGGACTGAATCTGCCTACTACCAGCTCTAGGTGAATCTTTTGTGGAAATGATGTTTAATTTACAAATCTATAATACTAATGAAACTTGGATTTGCCCCAACACTGAAGCCATACCTGGAAGACATAAAAATTTCCATAGAAAAGTAAAATTCTGTGGTATTTTCTGAGATGTTCTTCCCCTATAGTTCTCAATTTTTCCCTCTGCCCAGCTCCCCCCAACCCCAACACAAACACTGTGTCAACCAGCAGCAAAAGCTTTCTGGACATCCTGCCCAAAGTAGGAAGGGTGGTACAGCCTGAAACAGAATCCAAGCTGTGTTTCAGAGCTCCCGTTTATAGTCACAGCAGTGACAACAGTCTTAGGAGCCTTGGAAGAACAATCAAGAGCTGACTCCTTTACAAAACAAGGCAGAGACATTAAATAAAAAATAACAAAAGCCAAGAAAGGCAGTAAGATATACTACCTGGACTGAAAAGAGGAAATAAGCTACCATAAAATTGGTAGAGCGAAGTGAGAGAGTTGCTTACTGAGGTAAGTTTCAGACAAAAACTATGTTCTTGTGCTTTCCAGTGAAAGTTGGGAAGGAGAGGGATTCACCAAAACACCAAATGATTTGGGGAGATCTCAGAGCAGAAATTACCTGTGTCCTTCCACATAGAGTTCCTAAGAAATCTGCAAGCCTGGAAGAGAGGCAGTTCCCAGTAAGGCCAAGAGTGCTAGAGTTAGCAATGGCAGAGGGGGGCATCTTTGGTGGATGAGCTTGAGGGTAACTTCATAGAATGGAGTCTTGTAAAACCCAAGGTGGTAGGAGAAAAAAACACAAAGAATTTCAAGGTCATCAAGGGAATAGAAGAAGTGCTGAGAGGTAGTAAATGACCCAATTAGACTTGAGTTAGGATAAGGTCAGGACAGAGATCACAGAGAGCGTGGTTTGTTAACAGGAGGCCAGAAAGGACCAAAGAAGCAATGGTCAGCATATGATGGCAAGGACTACCTAACTCAGACATTTCATCATGGGTCAACACTAATGGAGGATGATGGTGCACCGTGCCCATGTTCTTCTGATGCCCACCCCTGAGAGGAAGCAACAGAAAAAGAAGAAGGCAAGTGTCTTGAGATAATTATGTATTTGTCCAAAGTGACTAGTGTTTGAACTAGACTCAGATAAGCCAATGTTTGAATTTAGATTTGCTTTTACAAGATTAAGTTTCCACCATCCATGGAATGAGAGGTAGAAGGGCTAAGACTTTCTTTAGAGAGAAATAAAGTAACTTACTGACATCTTTACAAACTTGAATTTTGAAGGTCATTTTGACAATGAAAAGTCAGCCTCCAACATTTGTTCATGGCATTGTCAAGGACAAATGAAAGTCACAAGAGTGGGTTGATTTTGAGGCATGCTCAAGTTGCTTTGGGTCTTGAAATATTGGAAAACAGAAGCATTTCTTCTATTAAATGGCACTGCTCCCAAAATACCAAATTTCCTCTAGTATTCGGAAACAGGTCATGGAATTGGCAGCTATTTCCCTTCACCTTGCAACAAGTTGTAGCTACTAACATCTTTCAAGGCAGCCAATTCCTGGTTCTCATGTATTTTCACTTAGTGTTTCAAAGTTCTGTTTTGCAAGTCCCATTGGGAAACTTCACTGCCCTCCACACCTTCACATGATAAATGGCTCCATTGCCAAGCAAAGCTTCGCTTAGAGGAAAAAAATGGTACTCAGGGCACAAAAAAGAAGGCCTTCATTGCTTGGAAACACATCTGGGTCAAAGGGAACCATTTTTCTCCTTCT
This sequence comes from Castor canadensis, assembly GCF_047511655.1. Classification (NCBI taxonomy): domain Eukaryota; kingdom Metazoa; phylum Chordata; class Mammalia; order Rodentia; family Castoridae; genus Castor; species Castor canadensis. The sequence continues at coordinate 145,675,490 of NC_133393.1, forward strand.
CACAGTATTCCCACACAGGCCCATAAATAGTAACTTTCGCCCCCACTTTCCACATTTTCCTTTATCTCCTTGATGAGAGAGGAAGTGTTTGGTCCACTTTTTTCTACAGAGCAAAGGACAAAGTGTGTCCACCTAGCCTCTTTTTGTTTCCTTTTCTCTGGCATCCACATGCTCAACCACACACATTTTGAAGTTCCTACAGAGAGACACCTCCAGTTCCAGATGGGTAGTTTCATTCCAGGAGGGAGAGGGCTGTAGAAAGTCTGCTTAGTGTAAAAATGTAAGCCTTGTCCCCATTCCAATCTCACCATGGTAAAGGGGACATTAGATATACCCCACTTGGCTCCCATGGGCTTCTTTCAATTGCTTCTAAACCCCAAAGAGGGAGAGAAGGTTTAATATAGTGATCCCTGAGTGGTAAAAGAGCTTGTTATAACCTTTGCAAATGTGGTAGGTTTGGGAAGTGGACACAAATTCTCCTCCTGTACATGGATCCTCACAATGTAGCTTCTCTGACTAGTAACTGGAGTTTGGGTCCATGACTAACAATGTGACTAGCTTTGACCAGTGAGACAAGAGCAAAGATGACACAAACACTTAAAAAGCACTTGTAATTGCTCTCATGGACTTTTTCTGATTGCTTGTGGAATTCAACCACCATGTGATCAAGTCCAGGCCAGAAGAACCAGAAACCATGTGGAAAGAAGACACTCAGATATCCCAACCATCGAGACCTGGCTGGCCACCCCAAACCAGCTTGCCCTGGACAACTAACCAGCATAAATGCAGATGCATAATCGAGCTTAGTCAAGGCCAAAGGAGCTCAGCCCAGATCAAAAGAACCATCAGCTTAGCTGGGTCAAAACTGCTAACCCACAAAACCATAAGCCAAATAAATGGCTGCTATGAAAGCTACTAAATTGTGGAGTGGCCTGTCGTACAGCAACAGAGAACTGATACAGTGAAGAAAGAAGTGGCAAGTGACATTGCCCTTGGGTATTATCTACATCAGTGTGCTTGAGTATCAGACCCAGTCCATCAGCCTCAGAGGACCTCCTGGTGTCCTTGTCTCCAATCACTGTTTTAGTGTTTATCAAGAGCTCAGAAACTGTTCTCTGTTCTCCATGAAGGTGATCCAGCCTTTAGAGGACACAGCTTAAAACATCTGACTGAACTTCCATCTCAGTTATGTTATGGTTGTTTGCAGATTACAGGGCACCCCTTCTCAGAATAATCTGACAGGGATCAATTCTTGGAGGATATTTTTAGCAAGATGGATAAGGCAGCACTTTGCATTTAATTCCTGCATTAACTACTATGGATGTTACTAGTGGGTGGTCTCAGCAGACGCTAGTCAAGAAGATCTCACACCTTTGGTGTCCTAAACAAAGAACCAAACAGAGACGCACAAAGTGCAAAGTAGCAACAAAGTTGTAAAATGAAAAAAGGATAGTATACCACAGGAGAGTGGTGGGCTTTGGCTCAAGAGCCTGCATCTCCTAGCTCAACTAGCAGTTTATATGTTGTAGAAATGAATGGCAGGAAAAGTCTGGGTGGTATCTTCAGGGGGGGCTCAGGTAATTGACAAGCTTGAGTCACAAGATCTTGCCATTTAACATGAGGTAATCTGCACATGTGCTTATACCAATTCAGGGTTTTTAATTTTATTGAGATGCAACCAATATTCATAAGGTCTTAGGTAAGGAGTTTTACTAGAATGATCAGATTGAGGACAGGCTTCCCTTTACCAAGCATGTGCCATTTTCTGGTTGGAACTAGCCAATAGACATCCTCATCTTTTGAGTAAGTTTCAGTTGCAGTTGGGGCCACAGGATAACCATAAGCTTGAGTGTCTAAGGATGATACTGGGCAGAGACAAGGAGGAGTCCAGCAAGGGGCTGACCTGTTATTAAGGAGGGTGGAGTTCCAATGCAGTTTTTCCTCTCCCTATTACTAGTCTGCCTCATGAATACTGCCAGAACAGTCCCAAGCATTTCAACCATTTTTACCATTCTGGAAGAGCTGGGAGATGGAAAATTATATGATTCCAAGTTCAGAAGAAATGCCTTTGTAGACTGTTTCCATAGTGGCAAGACCTTGTGTGTTTCTCTGCAAGCAGAAATCTGTAGATAACAGGAAATACGACAGCAATCTTTTGACATTCCTGTTACATAGACATCCTTACAACTAACGGAAATGGATTCATAATCCTCGCCTTGCTGACACTGACAGCATCAAAACGCAGAGACCTTGCCAAGCTGACCTCATTAACTCTAGGACAAAAGGGATTGTATGAAATAAATTAAACTCAGAGAGTCTTAAAGAATTCTAGGACATCTGAACTTGTATGGCAAAGTGAGCTCCACAGAAGATGATGTGGTTTGCTCCCTACCTTTGTGAGTCAGTGTTGGGGACTGGATGCCAACAAAACAATGCTGAAATTGATTAGATAGCAAAGATGATGTTGTCATGCAAAGACAGCTCCAAAATTTCTATTTCTTACTTAGTGAAACAATAGCAGGCTCATCACTGGAATTTTACATTTCAGCAGAATTTAAACCTCCATTTTTTGTTCATTTGCAAAATTTGGATTTATTGCCTTTTTTTTTAAAGGAAGGAGACATTGATGTTTCACAGGAAAAAGAAATGAGAAAGAAATGATTCTTTTTAAAACTTATTTGTATTTTCTGTCCATGAGAGGAAATCAAATTCCCATGCAATGAAATAAAACAGCAGCAAAATTTTGTTTGTAAGTATTTTGTGTGTGTATCTGCAGAGAGGCTCAGCAGCTCTCATTTGATGATCAGAAAGGAAAAAATAATTAAAAGTAATTGCCATAAAGAGAGAGTGAGGAAGAGAATAGAGGATAGAGATGTGCTCAGATCAGGTATTTTATTTTTCCTTCTGCCTCTTACTACTCATGTGATTTGAGGGAAATAAAACATATCTGAGTGTTGTTGCTAAGAATGTAGCTAATAATGCTTAACAACTAGGGGACCTGTAAAGATTTGATGAGATCAGGTGTCTGCCTGCACACAATAGGTGCTCAGTAAATTGCAGTGGACCTCTGCCTTCTCATTAAGCCCTTTGCACTATATTCAAAACCATTCTGAACCTGGGTCCAGCTCAAATTCTCTAGAGTCATCTGTCATCACTCCACACTTTTTTTTTTTTCTCTCATTTCCCAGCAATCTTGGCGTGCTGTGTGGCTTCTGGCAAGTTCATTAACCCTTTCTTACCAGGAAAAGAGGTATCTGTGCATGGAGTCCATCATAAGAATTAAACAAAACTGAGTAGTTAAAAGAACTTAGAACAGGACCCAGTGTATAATAAGCTCTCAGTAAAGGGTGTCTTCCTCATCATGACTCATGCCAGCCTTCACCCTGACCCTTCTCCCCTTCCCAAGTCATCAGAGACATCTGATTCCTCTCTGCTTTTCTAGATCCTGCTCACCTGTAAGTCCCAATTTACTGCTCTTTCTCAGGAATGGTGGCCTCTCCTCTGGGAGGTGCCTCTCCTCATAGTTCTAGAAGATAAGTCCAAATCAAGGTGCTGGTAGATCCACTTCCTGGTTCATCGATGGTGACTTCTTGTTGTGTCCTTACATGGTGGAAGGGATTAGCTAGTCTTTTTTATTAAGGGTGCTAATCCTAATCATGACAGTGTCACCCTAATCATTTCACCTTCTAATATTGTCACCTTGGGTGTTAGGATTTCAACATAAGAATTTAGGCAGGTCACAAACATTAAGACCATAGCAACTGGCTTGCAGCAAAGGAATGCATCTCTCAATAACAAGTCTAGGCGGGTAGCTCTGGCATAGCTGGACGCAAGTAAAATACCCACCTCTGGCTCTGTTCATCTCCTATTGAAGCGTGCTAAGTCACGCTCCCTTTGGTGACAAGACGACTGCAGATAACCTCATATTTCCATTCATCCAGCCTACTGAAGGATGGACTGCAGGGGGTCCCAAAAGGTGATAATTTGTCAAGGAGACACTTCTCCTTCCCAGGGAACTGTACCTGAGAGACATCTCCACCCTGGAGATGTCTCCCCAATATACAAAAAGGGCTATAAAAACCCAATCTCCAACCTGACCCACAGGACCACTGGTTTCCAGGTTCCCCTGCATTCCCCACTATGCAGTCCTTCTCTTCTCTTCTCCTCTTCTCTTCTCTTCTCTTCTCTTCTCTTCTCTTCTCTTCTCTTCTCTTCTCTTCTCTTCTCTTCTCTTCTCTACAAATAAAATCTTTCCGACCTCTGCTGCTGGAGTCCTCTTGTGCTTTCATTCTCAGAGCAGACCCAAGAACCCTGAACACCTGAAATTCCTGCACGTGTCATCTGTGCATCACTACTAACCCCAAAGCAAAAATCTTCTCATTGCAAATAGTTCTATAAATGTCACAGATTTGCAATTTGTTGACCTAATGCCACTCCTAAAGAACGACAAGAGGAACCCAACATGGTCTAAGAAAGTAGCTTCCCAAAGGAAATTGAGTGTGGCTACCAGAAGAGGAAATGAATGCTCAACGGGGAAAAACATACATGTCTATCACAAGACTCCTCACCTGTCTCACTCCTGCATGCTCTCAGACCCTCACCTGGAGACTGGACTTCCACTGGTACTAACTTCTTGCCCACTTCAGCCTCAATTTGAGAACAGCTTCTTCCATACAGCACCTGGCACTTTGAAGGGACACACTGGCCACCTCAGTCCTCCCTGGGACAATTCTGTTGGGTGAGACGTGACTCTGGGTCTGCTGTCCTGAGTCACATCTGCACAGCCCCCTGTTCATGTTTTATGCTGGGGTTTAGAGGTCTCAGTAAAAGACACCCCTTTCCAATCCTGGTGTAAGAGAAACAGGGAAATAAGCAAAGGGATCTGGGAGTGGGGATTTTAATGGTTGCCCTGTCACCGACACAGATGTTTGGAACAAAACTTATGTGATTGGCAAAAACAGACTCCCTCAGATACTGCAGCCCAGCATAAGCCTTCCTAGTCCCCAAGAGTGCTGAGCACCTGCCAGCTGTCCCACAAAACCCACTCCAGCACAGAGGGGTTCACAGGATGCACTTTCTGCAGTCAGGTAGAAGAAGGAAGAAAATGGAAAGGACAAAGTAAGAGATGCCAATCCTTCTCCCAAACTAACCTATCAGGAAAGTCTCTGCTCTTCCAGAGGAGGAGGGATGGGAGTGTGAGGGAGAGGCTGGGATGGCTCACCAGTGAACACACTTCCACCTGGTGTGGGAGTTAAGTGTCCCTCAACAGCCAACCCTCATCTGGCTTTGTTTGTGCATCTCTGGAGTGATTCTGACAAAGAATCATTCTTTTTGCAAGCTGTCAGAAGTAATGAATGGGAATGTCGTGACTCTTTGGACACTCCTAGGAAGATCTCAGTGCACATTCCACAAATGGCAGAGTGGGATGTGGGAAGAGAGGGAAGCGGAAAGACAAGTGGCTGACCCATAAAGCCAACTCTGTGGCAGTTTCTTTTGTCTTCCAGAAAACAAAGTGTGTGAACTGCCAAAGATTTTTGCTGACTCTTGGCTTCTCTGTTTTTACATCTAGTGCTAGTGTTCGCCCTTGGGATTTATGGTAATTCTTACTCCCTAAAAGATATCTCAGAAAGAATGCCCATAAATTTAGGAAGCATTGTTTCGATTTTCCTCCCTAATTATTTTCCTCCCAGTTACCCATCAGCGATTTTTAAAGTCAAAGGATGTTTCTTAGATGCAGTGGGGTAGGAGACCCCAGGGCTCTGGGATTCCGCAGACACCTAATTAGGGTAAATGAGGCAATAGCAATGGCAGAGAACCCAGTGTGTGCAGGAGATGCCCTGGGTGCTGTGGGAAAAAGGGAGAAACAGAAAATGCTGCCTGACCTTGAAGAGATAGCCATTCCCAAGGCTATCCCATGAATATGAAGTGACTTAGCAAAGCAAGTGCATTTTAATACAGTTGTTATTGTGCAAGACATGTCCCACTACATCCAACAGGGTCATCTTGATGAGTACACAAGGGAGACATTCCTTTCTGTTCCCTGTTCAAGGAAAAGCTAAGCTTCTACTGACGAATTAGTTTTTGTTTTCGATCCACACATTCTGAAAATTCTAAAAGCCAATCATGTTTACCCTTTTTTATTCTGGCTGCCAGGGAACTCAAAGATAATATCCAATCTGCTTCTAACAATGAGATAGGACCTTACAGCAGACACTTTACATACAAATCTTAGTATTTTTAAAATTTTTCCTGACCTAATTTTTCCGTATCCTTGCTTTGTTTATTCACTTATGGTAGCCTATTCATTGAATTATAGAGTTTTAGGTTCCAATGGGTTGGAGGCATGGTTGAAGTGGTAGAGCGCCTGCCTAGCAAGCACAAGGCCCTGAGTTCAAACCCCAGTTTGCCAAAAAAAAAAAAAAGTAAAGAAAGAGCCCCACTATCCTCTGCTTCTCTGCTCAGGATTTCAGATGCTTATCACTATAGAAATCTGGGAGCAACTCACACATGGAAATGGGTAAGAGGTGTTTGAGATAATGTAGTGACTTTGAATAGAACAGAATAGACTAGAAAGAAATCACTAGCAAGGGAGCCGAAAGTGAACAGATGGTGTTGCAACCAAGAAGGGTCATTAGCATTTCAGAAGTGGGTGGAAGTTCTAAGCAAAGATCTCCCAGCACTGGATTGAGGCAGGGGGACAGAAAAGGTGGGGCATTTGCATATACCATGGAAGGTGGACTATTCAGAAGAAGAACGTAAATTCCACAAGTGTACTTCTTGCTTGTTTCTGCTGGACATGCATGGCATATGGCTTCACTCCACAAATCCAAACTCAGTGAATAAATGCTTACTTAGTGGTGACCAATCAGTGGTCTGACACTTGGCTGGCACTTCTCCCTCCACCTTGAATTCAACCTTCCTGTCTGCCTTTGATGAAAGATGCTGGAGAAGGCAGAAGGACTAGTACTGTATTGCTCATGGTTTTGCAAAGCTTTGCAGTTCAGCACATGGGCTCCAGACTCAGACACCCTGGAATCATACCCCAGACTACAGACCAGTTATAGAAACACTCTGGGCCTCAACTTCCTTATCTATTCAGTGGGCATAATAATAGTAGCAACCGAATAGACTGTTGTGCTGACTGATGGAGCCAAGATACGTACAGTATTGAACAGTATTGTATAGGTGTTTGTCAGCCATTATCTCTAGCCTGAGACCTGACTGGGTGTGGCCTGAACCTGAACGGTGATCCTGCAGACTTTGCCCTCTGAGTAGAGCAAACACTGGGATCTGGGGTGGCACTGGGCATAGGAACAGACCTATAGAGAAAGGGGGGATCCTGAAGCCCCAACCAGAATAGGGTTCCCATGAGGAGGGGATCTGAAGGACAGAGAACATCAGCAGAGTGTGCATCTGGACATGTCCTCCAAGTCCGCATAGGCAGGATTCACATATGATGCCCAAATCTCTAAACCCAGGCAAGAGGAATGTGCATTCAAGGCCAGTCTAGGTTACATGGCAAATTTTAAAAATAAAAAAAAATACGGTGGGAACATTCACCTGGGTATTACAAAGCCAGTGCCCTAGAGATGGGAAATCTGTGTGTGAGGGTTGATGGACACAGCCACTATTTTGGCACAAATTGCCTTGACATGGAGCCCATCTGATCCATTTCTCCTGCCAACAAACCTCTAGGGAGCCTGCCATGAGCAGGGCAATAAGTGATATGGACCCAGAAATGAGTAATGTGCCTGACTTCAGCACACACCAGGGATGGTGGGAAGCAAGCACAGCCATGCGCCTGCATGGGATGTACTGTGATACGGGTAACACTCAGGCATATTGAAACACAAAGGAAGGAGTCCTCACATCAGCTCCACCTTGGAGCCAAGGAAGGCTTGACAGAGGAAGAGGCCATAGAGCTGGGCCTAGATGACAAGGGCTTCCCAGGAAATACATTGAGCATGGAAGACTAGAACACGTCACCTGACATCCTGTGACGTTACCAAGAGCTATCTTTCCGCATTCTGCCCCTCCCATTGAGCTTCCTGGCTATAGGCCACCAGCCGTCTCCCGCTCTCCTTGGTATCCTTTTCATATCCTGCCTTTCATCTGAAACACCTGTGAGGCTCACCGGCCTCTCTCTTCCACTCCTCACATACTATGGGAAGCGTCACCTCTTGGCAGTGATCCACCACTCTGATCTGGCGCTGATGCGAGGTTAAATTGGGAGAGTAATTTAGAAGAGAGTAATTTAGAAGAGTGTTTCTGAAGTCTTTTGTAAATGACCATGCTGTTATTGTTTTGTGTAATCCCAAGGAAATGATCCTAAATTCAGAAAGAAAAGCTGAAAGTTGTGGGTATAAGTGTTCTCTATATAACCAGTGATGTTAACAGCAGCCCAAATGCTCAATGATAAGGGAAGATTGTTTAGGTGCTTCATGTGGTGAAATATTACATAACCATTACAAAGAGCACTTTCTTAGAACATCAAGAGCCAGGGGAATTCTGCTAAACTTATGTTAAGTCAAAACGGCTGTCATTGAGGGCACAAGCAACAACAAATGCTGGCGAGGATGCAGGGAAAAGGAACCCTTATGCACTGCTGGTGGGAATGTAAATTAGTGCAACCACTATGCAAAACATTTTGGAGGTCCCTCAAAAAACTAAAAATCGAACTGCTATATAAACTAACAATATCAGCCCTAGAGATATACCCCAAGGAATGTAAGCCAGGATGCAATAGAAACACTTGCACACTGATGTTTATCTCAGCACTGTTCACACTAGCCAACCACGAAAAAACCCAGATGTCCATAAAACCATAAAAAATAAATAAAATAATGTTAAGTGAAATAGGAACTCAAGACCTATGGGCAGTGTGATCATAGCTATGCCAAAAATCCATGCTTGTGCCACCTTGTGACAGAGGCAGGAAAATGACTAGAGATGGACGAACAGATGTGAGGGATGGTGATGATGGCATAGCCATTCAAAGGGAGCAAGACCATGTCCTGCCCTGCTGCCTCTTGGGAGGTGTTTGGTGGAAATACACGGGAGCTCTGGGACCAATTAAAAGGATTGGATCAATGTCCTATTGAGACCCAAACTGCAAGTGGCACCTGCAATCCCCTGACATAGCCTGTCTGTTCTTTTTCCCACCTTGACTCTGCACAGAGAGAGAAGGTTTGGATCACCCAGGGCATGGATGGAGACAAGACTGAGAGTCTGCGTAAAACAGACCTCTAGCAACCCAGAGACTTCTCTTCTTGCAGGAAGCAAAGGTGGCTAGGGAAATGTTGTCTCTGGTGATGAAACAGGGTGATTTGTTTTACTCTATTTTTCTATTTTTCTGAATTAGACCAAATTTCCTTGATTTTCATGTATTACTTTCAGATTCTTAAAAAGAAAACTCACATCTTGCATAGATTCTGTTCCAAGTAAATTGGCAGGGTGGGGAAAGGGGGATTATGACACTATCCCAATCCCACCACACTGCTTTGCTGGCAGAAATTCATAGCTGCCCCCCAGCTGCCTACACATCATTGCTGACACTTTCTGTCACTGTGGTTCCTGCTCTACTCAGATGTGAATATGCCTGGCTCCACCCTGCACATTGCTCGAATGCCTTTGACTCAGAAAGCTTCTGTTCCACAGCTCTGCCCCAATGCCAGACCTGAGCTGGAGAAACTTAATAGTCAGGGACAGCAGTTGATGACACAGTGTCCTGATTGCTGGGCCTGTGCTGACCCTCATTCCTACACCCAGTACCTTGGTTAGTTCATTTAGAAACTTTGGTAGACTGATTGCACTGATGACTCAAATTAGTGGTCTTCCTACGTCTGTGCCTTTTGCAATGGGGGATTCTGGAGTCCCTAATCTCACACACATACACACACACACACTCCTAAAGATGATTCATGAATTGCTTTGGCAGATAGAATGAGGTAGGAGCCAGGTCCAAGCATAGACCTAAATTGACTTCATCCTTTTCTGTTTTCCCCCTCTGCCTCTCTCTCCCCTCTCCTCCCTCTCATGCCTCACCCACACCAAAAGAATATACCCAGTAGCGTGCAACCAAGCCCAAGCTAGTCTGCTGCAAGAAGAAAGCCATGCTACAGTCCACTGAGCATGAGAGCGAGCCTGTCCAAGGTCCACACACTTTCTCCCACAAGCATAGCAGAAGAACCAACAGCTGACCAGCAGAATCACAGGCAACAGCTAGTGCTTATTGCTGTAAACCTTAGAGTTTTGGGGTGATCTGTTACCTTATTATGGCAATAGGTGCTGGTGCAGTGTTGACACTCCATTTTCTGTGACTTTCTTTTTCTTCTATAGTACCTAAGTCTCTGGACAGAGCACAATGCTATGTCCAGTTTCCAAGGAACCCTTAATCTCACCATGGTCCTATAGTGCTCTCTGCTTTGGTCCCTGCATCTGCCTGGCCAGATCCTCTCCTACTACCTCTTCCTGAGACTTACCAGATATAATTCATCTCCGAGCCACTGCCACCAAGTTTCATGTGACCGAAATAATGGCCATTAACCTCAGACACTGTGGACAAAGCCCATCCCAGGGCCTGTGGACATGGACTTCATTAAATGCTTACCAGAGTGATTGGGAAAATGAAGAAACTCATGATTGCTAAGTACATATTCTTCAGTCAGGTGCTGGTGGCTCAAAAACGATCAGAGCAAAATGGACTGGACGTGTGGTTCAAGTGGTAGAGCACCTGCTTTGCAAGCACGAAGCCCTGAGTTCAAACCAAAAAAAATACATGTATTCTGGGCCAGGCAGCATACTCAATGCATTCACATATCCCGCTAATATGATTTCCCTGGGAAGTATGTATTATCACCCCCATTGTGACTAGGAAACTGAGTTCAAAGGGTTTGCATAACCTGCCCAAGGTCACACAGTTAATAACATACAGCTGTGATCTGAAAAGATGTTTGTTTTGTTGAGGTACTGGGGTCTGAACTCAAGCCTTCATGCTTGCTAGTCAGGCACTCTACCACTTGAGCCACTCCTCCAGCCCTGAAAAGTGTTTGATTCCAAAATTCTATACTTCCAACAATTACTATGCTCACCAGTTAGCTTTTACTGGGTACCAATTCACCACAAAATCCCAACTTGTTCACCATTTGTTTAAGGCTCAGCTGGGGCTTAGCTAATCTTAGCTGGGGTCACTTATCCATCTATGGCCAATGGGGAGGGTGAGCAATGGATCTGCTCTAAACTGTCCTTGCTAGGGATACCAAGCTAAAATAGTTCAGCTCTACGTGTCCTTCATCCCCCTACCTTCAGGGACCAGCAGATTAGCCAGCATGGCCTTCTCCCAGCAATGGCAGAGATATACAGGAGCAAAGAGATACACAAATCACAATCCCTGCCCCCAGACCTGGGCTCATGATTTGTCCATCATCCCTTCTGTGTGCTTCTATTGGCCAAAACAAGTCACATGATTGAGCCCAAGATCAAAGGGTAAGAGAAGGACATTTTGCTAAAGTTATATAGCACAGGAAGGGAGCCAGGGAAGAATGAAGAATTGAAGGCATTCAACTTTCTTGCCTTGTTCCTTTATACCTGTGAGAAGGTGACAAATGAGAACCCTAAAAGCAATACCATGCAGTTTAAGAGTTTAAATTTGGAAACAAACTTCCAAGTTTAACTTGGACTTCTGTCACATTTTATTTTATTTTCTGTCACATTTTAGCTGCATGTACTTGATCAAATTATAAACTCTGTACTTCAGTTACTTTGTCCATAAAATGAGAGTAATAATTAAGCCAAACATTTACTATTGTTTATGACAGCTAAGTGGTAATACATATAAAGTACTGTGTTTATATGTATTATACATATTACATGCAGTGTACATATATAATAATACTATATATGAATATGTATATATATATACATATAAACATGATAGTTTGTATATATCAAAAAATCCCAAAGAATCAACAAAAATCTCCTGGAACTAATAAGTGATTACAAAATAGTTGCAGGATAAAAGCCTAATATACAAAAGTCAGTTGCTTCACTAAATACCAGCAAAGAATAATTGGAATCTGAAATTAAAACATTAAAAAATGCTTAGTAAATTTGAACTGTTATTGCATAAAAGGGCAGGCTTTGTTGGCCAATCCCTGCCTTAAGCAGGGTACAAGCTCAAGGCCTCTGATGAGTATTCTTGGTCACTGGCCTCATTCTCATGATGCAAGATGAACCCTTAGGAGATTGGGGTTCTCAAGATGAACCCCAGAATGCAGGATCTCAAGATGGTCACCAGCCTCACCATTGTAATCACCACCATTACCATACTGAACCAGCACCCTTTGTCTCCAGGCTCTTCCCCAGCCAGGAAGCCATGCTGTTCCTTTGACAAAATTAAGGTTTTTATCAGGTTCTGCCTGGAAGAGAGGGAGGTGGGGGGGAGGGGAGGGGGCTGCTGGTAGCGGGGAGAAATGGCCCAAACAATGTATGCACATATGAATAAATTTGAAAAAAGAAAAAAAATTAATTGTAAAAAAAAAAAAAAACAAAATTAAGGTTTTTGAGGAAATGATGTAGGAAAATCCTTGGAAAAAAATGAGAGAAATAAGTAAAGATCATAAGAAAAAAAATTCATCCTCTTACCAAAGAAAAACCTTCCTTTCCAATCATGACTTGGAGACAACTTTTGATCTGGAAGAGACTCTTGATTGCCTAGAGGTTTGGATTCCATTCACAATATTTCACAAGAGGATCTGTGCAAACCCAAACAAATTGCTCTACCTCTCAGTCTTGCCTTCTCTGGTTGCCTTCTGAGCTGTAGCGAAAATTATGAATGATTTTCATGAAACTGAAATTGTGGACACAAAAGAGCTATTTAAACCATAACCATAAGAAAAAAAATTCTCTGCAAAGGAACTGTGGCATGGTCCTTTGCAGATCTGCTGAAAGTCTCTGCATGGCTCCTAGGGAATAAAGATTATACCATCCACACCTAACCTCAAGGGTTCATCAACTGTGTTCATGGATATAAATAAATGCATAAGCATATAAATAAGAAGGTACAGATTATGATGCTCTAAGAATCCCGGGCCTTTTCAGCTCAGGATAAGTCAAACTCATGACCAGGAAGAAACTAGTGGTCCAGGGCTTTGGAGACAAACACAGCTTGGCTCAAATCACTAAAATGTCTGATGCTCAGATACACTATGGAGAAAAACAATGAGGGGAAGATAGCATCAATCTCATGGTGCTATGTGTAATATAAATGCATATAACTGTATAACATAAATATTTAAGCACAAATGAGACAATGCCTACAAACCTCCTTGATTGACTGGGAAAGAGGAGAAGGAGGTCAGAATCATTACGTGTGCTGCGCTGTGCCTAGCTATGGTCACGTGCTCCCTCTCTGGAATCCATACAGAGTTCCTGTACTGTGGTGCCAAGCGCCTCCAGTGCTTCTAGATCTCTATGTGTCTCATGATAACACCCAACAAAGGGTGGCCCAAGACTGTTAAAGTGTTTCCACAGATCAGTGGGCTCATGGGAGAAGCAAGTCCAAGGAGGAGAACAACCCATGTCATCATGGGGCCCAACTGTTGATCAGCAAAGGCTGTAGCAGGTACAAGTTGGGAGATTCTTCAGATCTAAGAATCTCTCCAAGTTTTCAAAAAGGTCTCCTCCACTCTAGGGACCTCAGGTACGTGGACCACTTTCTGTGAGATAGATAGATGGATGGATAGATAGATAGATAGATTTCATTCAGGGCAAAGTAAAACAAATAAATTCAAAGGGAATTCTAGATAAAGAAAATCAGGGTGTCCATTCCTTAGAATTTCAGTCCTCATTTTGTGAACAGACTATCACAAATAAATGGATATGTTGATAAAATTGTATCTAATTCTTCCCATTCTGGGGGGGCGGTGCAGGAATTATGCTCAGAAAAAATAAAATAACTTGAGCGAAGTCATGCAGAGTTCACGGCAGATCCTGTATTAGACCCCAGTGTACTTATCAGCTACTGCTGTATAATAAATGCCCCCAAACCTCAGCAATTTCAGACATTCCCCGTATCATCATCTGTGACTCTGCTAAGGTATGCTGGCCAAGGATGCTCTTCCCAAGGTGAGCTCCACTGACAAAGCACATATTGAACCTGTTTTTGCATCACCTGCTACCTTCCCATTGCCCAAGGCAAACTGTATGGCTATGCCCAACAATGACAGGGTCAGGGAGTATACCTTAGCCCAGGAGGTTCTCATAGGGGTGGCAGGAGCTGGGGAAAGAACACACAGGCCTACAGCACAGGGAGGTAATGCACAAGGGTCACACAGACTGGCTGAATCAGTAAGGAGAGGTAAGACTCCATGAGCTGCACAGAACACGCCTTCTGCTCCAGCTGATTGTTTCAACATTCTATCTTTCCGAGGTGGTGAGATAGAGACCTTTATAAAGAAAGCTTCCTAAGACTTAAATCACAGAACAAGCTATCAGAGGGAGCCCTAGGGTCACATCTGCTCTAGCCTGTGCTTCACCACAACACCTGGTCCTTCTGGGATTAAGGCTGTCAGAGTGGATCCCTGGGAAAACTAGACTAGTCAGACAATGTCAACAGCGGAAATGGCAGTCTTGCCACATCCTGACAGGAGGGTAGGTGGCAGGTGCCCTGGGGTTATGTAGAAGCCAAGGAGCCTCAGGGAGGTAGAAGGAGTGTTACAAATTTAATTCTTAACCACCTGTGCCTTTTTAGCATCAGGCCTCCAATTACAAAGGTCTGAAAAAAGGAATATAACTTTCATTCCATCTGTCTTTCATCTGTCTTAGATATCTCTGATCTAAGCTAATATTCCTCCTTTATTGGGCTTTTTAGTATCTGAGACACTGTTGCAGGAAATGTCATTGTAGTCTCCTATAAAAAGGTTAAAAAATTAATAATTGTAATATGAATCACTATAATTGGATTTATTTCAGACACTGTTATAAGCATCTTGTAGGTATTAAGATAGTGTATCTTAATTATCCTAATAGTATCAGAACTCATTTTACAGAATAAGAAACTGGGACACAGAGAGATAAAATAATATGCCTAAGGTTATCCAAGAAGTAACTCATCCATTTCCCCCAATAAATAACTCTTAACAGGGCAAATGACTGACCCAGCCTTCAAAAAAATTTAGATAACATCAAAATTGTTTTTATGAATCACAAAACAGTTATTTTTTGAACCTCTACTCAACAACCATATTGGTTATATCTTACCCCCAATTTCAACATTGGAAAGTAAGGCTCAGAGCTCTGAAATCATTTCCCCCACTATGTAATTACAATTTTGAAGAAGAAGGTTTGGAACCCATGCAGCCTGACTCATGAGGCTCAGAAATTCTTGCGTATCTTCCCCCCTAGTCCTTCACTCCCCACCAAAGTTCTAGAACATTCCAGCCTCCAAGAGCCTAATCCATAAATCATGGAATTCAGGCCCTCCCATCCCCATGACCTACTTTTCCCACCAAAGTGTTCTGCTTGCTCACACATGTGCTCTTAAAAGGATTATTCCCCTCTTCTTGTCATCCTCAGCTGCATTAATCCTGAACAACATTAATGTCCAAATGAAAAACACAGGGTTCTAGAAATTTTAGTAGCATAGTGCAGCTTAGTAATGATCTACCCTACCCTTTTATTTTATAGATGGAGAAATTGTGGAGGTCCCTGAAAACCACAGCTCACACTGACTTCTGATCCTCTAGACACACTTTTGTTGGGTTGGGTTTGATTGTTAATGATGATGATGAAACCACACATGTGAGAACTATACATTTTTCTTATAGCTTCTCTTGTCCCTCAGTTATATCAAACATCAGACATTCAGGTCAAGAGGGCCCTTAAGAAATCCTTAGACATAACATTTTCATTTTCCTACAGAGGTGAGCAGAAAATAAAAGACAAGAACCTGCCCAAAGCCCCTGTACCCCCAATGCTAAGTGCTGAGGGCAAAGAGCCCTGAGTCTGAAGACCACCTGTCTCTTCTGTCAAAAGTAGGTGACAACTTCTACTATACCCACTTTATACTGATGTCCAATAGTGACTAGTTGAATAAGACAGAGTGTAACTCATGCCAGGCAGCCCAACCAGCCATGAAACTGACAAGCCCAGAAAATGAATCCTTGCACATAAGACAGGCTGGGTAGACAAATACATAAGTGCAGAGTAAATAAGCTGAAAATAATAAGAGCCAAAATGAAAGAGTTTAAGCCTCAACAATCTATGAGGGGGCTATTACTATTTACAGATTGAGTATCCCTAATCCAGAATCCAAAATCCAAAATGTTCCCAGATCCAGAACTTTTTGAAAGTTAACATGATGCTCAAAAGTTTCAAATTTTGGAGCACTTTGGAGTTTGGATTTCGGGACTAGAGGTACTCAACTGATAAAATCTATGCAAATATTCAAAAATCTAAAAAAAACTCTGAAACTGAAACATTCTTGGTCCTCAGCATTTTGGATAAGGGATACTCAACCTGTAACCCTATTTTGCACACAGAGATAAAATACTTTGCCAAAGTCACACAGCCATCAAATTTCAGAGACACAATTTAAGTCTAGCCTGTCTAGCTCAGAGCATTCCATAACCATTGCTCCACAGAGCTCTTGGTTGATATTCCTCCCAGCTGTTTGCCCCTTGAGGACAGAGGCACTGTCTTGTTCACTACTCTTGCCCCAGTGTCCATCAAGGCAGCCAGCACTGGAAACACACTGACCAGAATTCAGCTGACCTGAAAGTTATCACATAGTGGGACGAAAATTGCCATCACCTACTTATTAATTGGGTAATCCAAGGAATGTGGCTTAATCTCACCCTTTCTCAGAATATACATTCAGGGTGGTCATACCTGCAACTGTGTTATTGCGGTGGCTACTTAAGATAATCTTTGAAAAGTGCTTGCACAGAGCCAGGCACATAGTAAGCAATCAACAGCAGAAACCATGTTATCAACAATGTCAGGGCAAATAAGACAAGAAAACACACCCCGTTGGTGCTGGCCAAACTGTGAATGTGCTCAGAAGAGGTCAAGTTAGAAATGTGGGAAGGAAGAGATCACATCCACTCAGGCAAGAGGAGGAATGGCATGACTTCACCTAGGCCCAAAATCAAAAGCCTTAGAGGTGAGTTTCAGAGTACACCTGGCTTACATAAAGACCTGTGAGATCCAGGAACACCTAGATTCGAGGCCTGACTCTGCTAATGACTTTGTGACCTTGAACAAGTCACTCAGACTCTCTGGGCCCCAGTTCTCTAATCCATAAAATAAAGGATTTGAACTAAATGATCTGTAGGCTTCCTTCTAGCTAAATTATTTAAATAAGAATCATAATTTAAATAATAATCATGCTAAACAACTGGAAACCATGTGTCTGTCAGTCCATCTGGCTCCATGGTGGGGGTGGACACAAGGCTTTCTGAGTCAGAGATGGGAATGAACTCTAAAATGGAAATAATGGCTTTGGGGAGCTTGTTATTGTGACAGTAACTCACAGTTACACGGTGTCTTTCCATTCACAGCCTCATTTTGTGTGGGTTCTCATTTCTTCTGCTCAACAGCCCCATAAATCTGAACATGTTCTCCCTGTAGAGCAGGAACCACATTCTGGGGTATCTGAGGAACAGCTGGTCTGGCCTGTGGGGTTGAAAGACAGAGGATTTTCTCGACAAGTAGAAGAAGGCAGTTGTGGGCAGTAATGGCAGAATCATAGAGTCTCTGTGATTCTCTTGTGCTTTCCCCAGACATCATATCTCAGTCAAAACAGGATGGGAGGATCTAGGGGTGCCCAGGACCTCAGCCCCCATGCCCAGGAAATCCAGACCTCCCCATAAAACCTCCAGCATTCATTTCTCCCATCTCATCAGCTAGCACGGTTGAACAGCCAGCTTCGCTGCAAGGCAGTCTGGGAAAGTTCCTTTTCCTTCCTGTGCTGCTTTGCTAGGGCTGCTTTAACCAACTGCTGTGTCTGAGTGGCTCACACAATGGGCATTTATTGTCTCACAGTTCTGGACACTGGGAAGTCCAAGATCAAGGTGTCCTCAGGGTCACTGCCTTCTGAGGGTTGCGAAGGAGAGCTCTGCTCCAGGCCTCTATCCTTGGCTTGTAGGTGACTGTGTTCTCCCTACAGCTTTCATTTGTCTTCCCTCTATGTGTGTCTCTCTGTACAAATTCCCCCTTTTTTATAAGGACATCAGTCGCATTGGAAGAGGTCTCCCCCCAGAGACCATGTCTTAACTTGATCACCTCTCTGAAGACTCCATCTCCAAATACAGTCACATTTGAAGGTACATTAACATGAGTTTGTGGAGACACAGTTCAACCCTCTCTTGCGAAGAGGCAAAGCAGGAGGGGATTGGCCAATGAACACAGTCATTACTAAGAATTAAGGGACTGCTCAAAAACTATAAAGTGGCAAAGCTAGGACTCAAAGGCACGTCTTCACTGGAAGGGTAGGGCTCATTCCGCTAAGAACCTGCTGCTCAGGTGATCTCAGTTAACAGGAGACCATTTCCTTAAGGGTTGAGAGATCCAACTTTTTGTTCAGATTCCCTGAACCTACACTTGATGGGTGGCCTGAAGCAAATTACCTAAATCTTAGGCTCCTGTGAAAGGAATTCATTCAAGACTTCACTCATTCTATTTGTCAGGCCTTGGTCTCAGTTCTGACATTGGCCAAAAGAGAACTAAGCATACTTATTGAGTAGTATCTCCTTGAGAATTTGCTGAGATGATCCATGTAAATAAAGTATTTACTTCTATAGTGCCTGGCACATAGCAAGAACTTGGGAAATGCTCCATCAAAGTCATGCTTATGAGTTCTCTCCTCCTCGTTTCTGATCCTGGGATCTCTGGGGTTATATTTTTATCCTGGCCATGACAGAAATCAGGGTGATGGCTGTAGGTCAGCCACAGACACTCACTGCTGCCGGCAGCTCAGAGTCAAACTGCTAATGCTCCAATGTGAGATGTATTCGCTGGCCCAGATGTCGGAGAAGGAAGCCACCTTCCCCCGACACCCAACGGAGCAGAAATGATGGAGAGGCCAACACCAGTGGCCTCCAGCAGTCGGAAGACACTGGAACTGTTGCTGCAAGTTTGGCAGTCATGGGAAATGTGAACCAGAGTGAGAGGGAACTTGGGAGCCTCTGGGAAGATAGTAATGGGAAATAAATGATTTATTTTGAAACACTGAATTCAGAATAGAATGTGTCAGTAGGGAGAGTTAAGGACTGTATCAAAGAGGGAAGAAGAAGACTGGAGTTAATGACCTTGGAAATAAAAGAGGAAGGGAACTAACATATCCCACCATGCTACTGTCAGAACCTTCATATGCCACATCTCCTGGGATTCTTGTGACAACCAAAAGAGGTAAAATGGCGCAATAGTCAAGAAGGAAAGTTAAGAAAGCAGTCAGATAAAACCCAGACACAAAGCCCAGTTTATCCATTTGCTATGAAATCCTATGCTCTGTCTGGCAGATTCCTTAACCTCTCTGAGTTGGTTTCCTTAGTGTTAAGATAAATAATGACCAACATACATAATGAATGAAAAATAATAATGGTCCATATTCAATAAGCAGAAGTTGCTACTATTGGTTTTGTTCTTTTTCTTATTCTTAATGCTGCTGTTGACTCAATTATTAAGTGTATTTTAGTGCCAAAGAAATTGTTGGATGATACCCAGTCATTCTGCTAAAAGCCTTCCTGGTCATTCTTGTGTGATGAGCTCCTTCGTTGGGAACATGTAGGATGGGTGCACGGATACTAGGAGAACTTAAATCATTTTGTTCCCAGGGGGAGAAAATGAGTTGGAGGAAAAACTATAAGAATAAAGAAAGACCCGCCTCTCAAGGAATCTCAAAAGATAAAGCCTAGGTGCAGTTGGCTGTCAGTACTATCAGTCACCTTGGGAATAAAGAGTGAGGTGGGGCTACTACAATCTGAGGGGTTTCCTTACCTTCCCACCCCTGCTCCCACCTCCCACCCTCCTACAATGTGAACAGCTCTCCAGCACCACTCAGATGAGGGAGACCACCAGCAGAGTGATGCTAGTATTATATTTTTACTTAACAGTATCTTGAGTAAAAACAAAGCCTTTGTTTTAAATAAAACTTTTTAAAATTAATGTCCATCTCTTGATAATTTTGAAGTTTTTATTAAAAATTTCTGAAAAGAATAAATTTTGTGACTGACAAGGAAAAATTTTGCACCAAAAATATTCCTAAAACATAACTCTGCCCATACTCTATATAAGAAGAGTGATGCGCAGAGATCGTAAGAACTTGCCAATATGTGATAGACTGGCTGTTGAGGTCACTGGGACTAACCCCTAAAGGCTGTGTCTTGTTGCACCTTACCTATTTCCTTCCTGTAAGCAACCTACTCATTCATCAGCCAGGAATAATGATAATGGCTAACCTGCAAATGAAGCCCCCAAATGCCAGGTCCTGGGCCAATTGTTTTTGCAAGGTCATTTAATCTCCAGCATCCCTCTGAGTCTCTAGTTTATAGAGGCACTTGAGATCAAAGAAGTCAAATGACTCATACAGCTATGACCACTAAGTAGTAGAACATGGCTTGAGCCCAGGCAGAAGGGCAGGGGACCCAGTTTCCCAACCAGCATTTACTACAGTCTGTGACCTCCACACACTTCCATAGCACTGGGGAAGGCTTTGTGGAGAGAGAATTGCCAGGACCTCTCCCTGACACTCTCCTTTATTGACCTGTCCTGACCAGCAAAAATACTGTAGTTATCACTGACAGTGCTCCTTCTCTATTGGGAAGGGGGAAGTTTGTGACCCCAGAAGTCAAAGATTGCAGGAAGGGAGTGAGTCAAGGAACAAGGCTGAGCCAAAGTGGAGTGTGCTAGCTACTGATTGCTCCACCCTGAGGACCATCCCCTAAGAAGCAATATCAAGATCTCAGATATGCTTCCTAGAGAGGAGAAGGGAGGGAGGAAGAACAATTTACCCCTCAATTTCTACATCCCATTAGTCAAAGATTACCCTGAGGAGGAAGCATAAACCATGACTCCAAGTTCTAAAGCAGCTGAATCTTCAACACTAACAG
This sequence comes from Castor canadensis, assembly GCF_047511655.1. Lineage (NCBI taxonomy): Eukaryota > Metazoa > Chordata > Mammalia > Rodentia > Castoridae > Castor > Castor canadensis. Next base: position 145,696,597 of record NC_133393.1, read on the forward strand.
GAATGCTGACCTGAGGCAAGAGGAGGCAAGAGTCTCACAGCATTGGACACAGCAGAGATGCAGTCAAGTTGAGCCTGCATGAAGTCAGTCAAAATCCCTAAGGAAGACCAGCCAGGGCTCAGTGCAAAATGAAAATGCAGGGCCCCTTATTCAAAATTTATTAAAAATTTCAAAATAGCTATGGCAGAGCATTAAACTAAGCAGGGAGCCCTTCCAAGAATAGGGCTCTAGCTAACTGCGCAGGTCACACAGGCATGAAGCAAGCTCTGATCTGCCACATATAATTATCTGATATGAAATGAACTGAGATTGGAACGAAGAGTCTCTAAAGGCACGTGAACAGGTGAAGCTGAGAGCACAGGCAGTGGCTTCTGAGATGCTTCCATTGCAGGCCCCCCGACAATGAGATGTCAGGAGATAAGTTAGGGCAGGGCCAGAAACTGCTGAGCTTGGATTTGGCTTGTTATGGGACATTTACAGAAGCTAGAGTCCATGACTGCAGTCTTGGCATTGTGTGGATTACATGGAAAGGGAGCGGTCCAGGTGGTAAGGATAGAGATTGCCCCCTTATGAGAGGTCATGAGGACTGGATCCTATAGGAAAGGTCTCTGGGAGATCTTTAGACACTATCCAGGGACAAAGGGGGAGAAGGAGAGCAGGAGTCATTCCTATTGCTCTACCCAAGTACCAGGTAAAATCAGGTACATCTTGGCTGTTAGGGGGAGTCTCTGTGTCCACAGAAGGCGATAAATGAAATGGCATCTGCCTGCAACAGACAAAGGCAGTGACTTCTGTTTGTGTCTGCAGCTAGACTATCCTAAAGGAAGACCATGCTGGAGTACCCCTTACCCCTGATCTAGCTGAGCAAGGCTGTCTTAACCTTGCTCAACCCCCACCCACCAGGTACCAGGCAGCAGCAATCTCCTTATCTCATGTGCAAGGACTTAGGCATATGCCAGCCATTCCTCCATTGCTCATAGCCAGGTGGCTTTTTACCCTTGAAGGGTTGGTATTCATTATTCATTCTCTTACTTCCAACCTTGTGTCACCCACTGAAGTGATAGCATCCTGAATAAGATTTTGAAGTTCCCTCCAGATGTGTTAGGGTCTTCCCAGATACTCCAAGCTATGCTATCTGTAATTCACCCCTCTGAACCCCTTCTCCACATCACAGGTCCTGTGAAGCTTACCCTATTCTCATGAATGGAAACTAGCTCTCTCTGGTTCAAACTATGGCCCTCACACTATGGAAATCAATATGGAGGCTCATCAAAAAACTGAAAATAGATTCTGCTATACCACTCTTGGACATATATCTGAAGGACTGTAAGTCAGTATACAACAGAGATATCTGCACATCCATGTTTACTGCCACACTATTCACAAAGGCCAACCTATCAAATCAGCCTACGTTCTCATCAACCAATGAATGGGTCAAGAAAATGTGGTATATACACAATGGAGTATTATTCAGCCACAAAAAAGAACAAATTTGTGTCATTTGCAGAAAAATGGAATGATCTGGAGCTCATCATGTTGACCAAGATAAGACAACCTTAGAAAGATAAATGTCACACATTTTCTCTCATATGCGGAATCTGGACCTTAAAAAAATAATATGACATAAATGTAAAAGGGGAGAAACCAGCAAGAGGGAGAGAGGGGGAAAGAAGAAGGTGATGGGAGGTAAATTTAATCTAAGTACATTATATGTATTTATGAAAATAGCATAATGAAACTCACCAAAACCGTAAAATAAAGAGGGGAGTGGCGAAAGAGAATAAGAAAAAGTAACGGAGGGGTGAATTTGGTCAAAGTACACTACCTGCTTATATGGAAATAGCACAATGAAACTCCTTTGTTCAACTAAGACATTCTAATAAATTTTTTTTAAGATTCCAGATTTAGGGGGGTGAAAAAACCCATAGCCTTCAATTTCAGGGTCAGATTCACACCAGTCCCAAAAGGAGGAGGTACATAATTTTAATCTCCTCCCTCTGTATAATTCTATAATTTAGATTTAGACTGTATTCATCAGACTTTCCTTCCTGGGGCCCAGTCAAGACCACCAAGTTACTGTGACAAACCAGACTCCGGAACCCTGAGGTACTGACAGCCTGTGCCTCCCCAGCCATAACCATTCTGTGACTTATAGGCCCTATCTGGATCCATACTCCAGTTTGTCTGGTGACTTGCCTCATGTCCTAGTGCCTCTCAAAATCTGAGGCTCATCTGATCCCAGAGCTGTATAGAATCTTCATGTCATTCCCGGTATTTTTTTTGTTGGTCTCTCCTCTCTGGCCCCAGATCTGCCACTTCCACTCCAATGGATCACTCACTACTCACTTCCTTCCAGCCCACATGGTTTTCACAAGACCCACCTCTGCCTGCTCTCTCTCAGCTCTTTGCTTCCCATCTGTTTGGCTACTCCAACAAGCCCCACTGCCAAGACTAGGGCTGGGAAGGATGCAACCCCAAGACCCCATGCCTGGACATCCCAGCTGTGCTTTGTGGAGCCAGTTTCTGTGGCCAGGCCAGTTTCCCAGCCAATTCCTCCTCTAGCTTCTTCCTCTCACATTCAAAGCCTGTGCTGCCAAGACCCCAGCATGCTGATTTCTGAGGCCACCAGAGCACAAATAAGCACCTTCCTTCCCAGAATACCCCATTAATCACGTCCCCCAGCAAGCACAGAAATTCAGAATAGAGAGAGCTAATGCAAAGCTGGAACTCACCAGCACAGTCAGCTGTGGCTTCCACTTGGCTTCATCCATTCATCCATTTATTCATATTTAACAAATATGGCAGACACTGGGAACATGCAGTAACCAAGAGGGAGAGGTTCTGTCTTCACCATGCTTAGCATCTAGTAAGACTTTAAGCAAATAGTTCCACAAAAGGAACTGCACAATTACACGTGTAGTGGAAGTCACAGAGAAAATGTGCAAGCCTGCTTCATGCATCACAGACAGACTTGTCATTAGTCCACTGACATAACAGGAAAATTTAAACCAACCTATTCCCTGATTTACAGATTCTTTGGCACTAATTCTGGTTGTCATTAATGTTGGTACAATACATAATTTTATGATTCAAATAAAAATAAACAGCGAACTACAACCTTCTAAATTAGCACCATCAGCTCTGTTAATGGCTTTGAGCTCCTTGAAAAGGACGTTAAAAAAAAAAACTATCTGGCTAGATAAATGCCAGGTATTGTTTAAAGATTGTATGTAGTTCACTTTGCAGAGATGAGGAGAGGAGCTGGTAGGCAGGAAGGTAAGGTGCTCACCTTAGATATTTCACAGACTAGAGACCCCAGGTGTTTTTTCTTAATTCAAATAGGATGAGCCTTGGAGGCCCTTCATACTCTATGGTTTTTCAGTATTTCCAAGTTTCCCAAGAAAGATAAAACTGCTTTCTTCGCCAGAATTATTCAGTGGTGGTACTGCTTAGCAAGGGGTGAAAATAGAGAGTTTCCAACCCCTACTAATGCTACCCTCAGCCCACTCCTCTTCTTCACCTACCCTCTCTCCATCTGGGTTCCCAAGGCCAAGTGCCCATGCCTCATATCTGACACAGCAGCCTACTGCCTTCCTTCAACCTTCTCTGCTGAGTCCCCTCTTGTCTGTCACCTTGTGCACCAATTCCAGTTTCCTCCACAGAATCTCCTGGTAGGGTCAAGGAAGTGCCAACCTTAGGATACTAATGTGGGTGACTGAGTACAACCCAGGTTACTTTCTAGTCACAGCTTTGCCACTTATTATGTGTGAGCTTGAGCAAGCCTCATTACCTTGGGAAATTCAGGGAACTCCAGTGGCCAAAAATCTGGTTTCCTGAGTTCAAATCCTGGTTCTTCCACTTCCTAGCTGGGAGACCATGGGCAGATTCCCAAAGCTCTTCTGATCTGAACTTCCTCATCAGGAAGATGAGGATAGCAATAATATCCACACCAGAGGGTTTTGTGGGGATTTACTGAGTTATTGTACATCAAGCTCTTAGACCTGTGCTGACGTGGCTTAGCCTTAAGCATTCTTTGTTAACCATTCATAATAGTAGTTACTTTATTATTACAGACTCAGTAGGGGAATGGTGGGAACTGTAAGACCTGGAAGAGGTCTCTGAATTGGGGGTCAGTGGGTGGGTTTCCCAGAGAAAAGAAGCAAGAGAACTAGCAGGATAAAACCTGTAGCCCTCTGGCTACCGTGACCTCTGGTGGGTCACTAGAGGCCAGGGATGAGCAGATGGCTCCTTCACTGTAGGACTATGTCTGTGCTGTGGTCTGAACATTTGTGTCCTCCTAAAATTCATATGTTGAAATTCTAACCACCCCTCTCCATGTAATGCTATTAAGAGGTAGGGGCTCTGGGAGGTGACAGGTCATAGGAGTGGAACTCTTATGAATAGGATTAGTGCCTTTATAAAAGAGACTTCACTCCTTCCAGCATGTGAGGACCCAGCTGGAAGGTCACATCGATGAACCAGAAATTGGGCACTTACCAGACTCCAATTCTGCCAGCACCTTGACCTTGGACTTTGCAACATACAGGACTCAGAGAAATGTATTTCTATTGTTTATAAGCCACTTAGCTTATAAAATAGACTTAGCTAAACAGACTAAGTCTATTTTCTTCACTGTTCTATCCCCAAAGCTCAAGTGCGGTGGGGGGGTGGGGGGGAATGACATATAGTTGACAAATAAAGAAGGAAGGAAGGAAGGAAGGGAGGAAGGAAGGAAGGGAGGTATGGAAGGGAAGAGGAAGGGCATCCCCATGATTTGGCAATGGAGTGAGTCATTGTGTGGATGGGGTCAGAGGTTACTAGATTTTGGAATGCAGTGAAATGAAGAGGAGGCACCGGAGGACCAGTGTCCCAGGCATCAGAGTTCTCTGAGCCCATGGTAGGAAGACCTTCTTACCAGATCTTCAAGATTGTGGAGGGGGCACCAGAGGGTGAGAAACATCAGCCAGGGGAAGGCATGGAGGGTGTTAGGTCTGGAGGGAGACGTGACATTCAGCAGAAGGGCTTTTGCAGAAGGGCAGAGGAGTGACCATGGAGCACATGCAGTAGGAGGATTCTGCAGCACACAGTAAAGTGTGAAGCTTTTTCCAGGGATGGCAGGGGAGGGCCATCTTCAGAGAAAAGGAGCCCTCAGCAAGGGACAGGAAACAGAAAGCAGAGCAAGCTGGATCGGTGGAAACTGAATGGTGAGCACGTACATTCACTTCGGTTTTTACAGCTCATAAATTATTTTAACAAGCCTCTATTCCCAGTTAACAGCACGAAAATTAAATTTATCCCAATGCAGTCCACACAGCCCTGTGTAGTGATTTTTCCAGTCGCTCCTCTTTTAAGACTTAAGTATCATCTCAGGTAAATGGTCAAGGTCATACAAGTGTTGCTAAATACTACTACCAGTCATGAGACTAGCAGCTGCAAGAGGGCAAGGAAGTGTACTGGTCTATTTACTGCTTTGTACACACGAGATCTCAAACAGTTCTTGCTCATCATAGGTGCTCAATAAATATTGGACCATTCCACTGAAAGCCCCTTGTTGAGTGTACATTCTGTCCATGGCCATCAGGGGCGCTGTGCTGCCCCCACTCTCCATAAGACTGAGGGAAGTGGCCTGGGCACACTGCAGCTCTTCCATAACCCCTGACCCAAAAGCATCTTCCATGCAGCCTCCAGGCCATACTCTTCTTAACTGGACACACTGGTCTCCTCCAGTGACCTGGAGTGATGAGCCAGCCCTGTCCCTACCAAACTCCATAGCTCACCCCAGGCTCTTCTGAACGGTTCCAGTTATCTCTTGTCTTAACAATGTTGGGAAACAAACTTCCCAATAACTGAGTAGCTTCCAGTAATAATGAGCACCTCTGATCACACCACAGTCTGTGGGCAGTTGGGAGGCTCTGCTCAGTGACAGGTGTAGAGGGGACTGGCTTAGATTTCTCCCACTGTCTCTCTCTTTCCTGGACCAGGAAAGAGAAGACAATCCAGCTACTCACCTCTTCTCATGGAGATGCAGAAGTGCAAAAGGAATGAGCCACACCACACCATCCATGACAAGATCCAGACCCAGAACAGGGGCTCTATTACTCCCACCCACATCCCATTGGCTAATAAAAGTCTCATGGCCAAGTCCACCTTGGTGGGCTAGAGGAATATAATCCACCTCTCATGGGAAAAACTCCAAAGTCACCAGGCAAAGGGCATAGTATAGGAGAGGTGACATATTGGGAACAATCAAGCTACTTGTCACAGCAAGCTGTCCCCCTACCTGGTGGGAACTTGAGCTGCACTGGGTGCTGACTTCTCTCTGTTGCTCCCTGCACTGTTACTATGCCCAGTCTCTGTAGGAAGATGTGTGAGCCACAGTCGCCCTGTGGTCTTGGGACAGGATTCAGACATCCAAGCCAGCAAGCTTTGGAATCCATTCTTCCTGAGGAGGTATGTGGGCAGTCTTCCCTCTTAAAGTGGGAAGGACAGGCTGACTCCTCTGAATCAGGGTCCCTCTCCACTTCCAGGACTGCCTTGCTCACCATTGGAAGGCATTGGGGACAAGTAGCCATTCTGGATCCCTTGGTGTCTTTTATCTTACGATCACAGGGGCTCTCACAAGGTTGGTGTCTTTTAAGACAGCACCTTCATTTTTAGTATTAGGGGTAGAAATGGAGAAAAAAAAAGCACTACTCATAGCTCAAATGATTGCCACAGGAGACATTTGTCATGCCTCTACTGCATGCTAGGAACAGGGTTTCAGGGAGGCAGAGCCAAGGTCCTCAACAGAATACCCAGAGCAGAACAGAGATTAAAACACAAAGGGAAACATAATACCTTCTTGTAGGGCTTAAAGACAACTTAAATAAGGAAATGTGGGTATTTAATAAATATTTGTCTGATTTTGCTAAACTTTTAATTTGTTCCACCTCTGTTAAAAAAGAGCTCTAGCCAGATGCACCACAGGATAACTTAATAGAAAAATAACTGCAGTAGGGTGGGTGATCTGAGAATGATAACCTGCCAGTGATTAGGGAGAATCAAGCCAAAAATAATTCACCTCAAATGTCTATAAGGACCAATATGGCCCAGCTACAAATTTTTAAATGGTATGGGTGCGTGCGCGCACACACACACACACACACATCCTACATAAACAAACATTATTATCCAAAGCAAATAGACGTACTAAAGTGGATTTCTCACTGAAAGAAAATGGCAGAAAACAAAGAAAAGGTAATAATGCCTGAAATTTGGGTTAATAAAAGCACAAAGCTTGTCAACTTTTGCTCTTTAATTTCTATATTACAATCATTACAAGGTGTACACATTAGGTAGGCTGTGGGTGTAAACATCACTTTTACCCAGCAAAAGATCTTAATCCCACATGGCATTTCCCGCCACTAGAACTCACTCCACCCTCCAGGCACAGAGCTCTGGGGAAGAGAACTTTTGAAGAAACTGGAATGCACCTGCCTTGTCTCGAGGTAAGAGGGGGGCATGTGGATAATTAGAGCATTTGGGGAAATGTAAATAGCTTGTGTAAAGGCCTTTGAATGGCAATGACATTGTTCTCCAGGAGCCAAAAGGCCACTATAGGTGGAAAACTGAATGTGAGAGGGATAGTGCCCAGAGGTGAAGCCAGGGAAGGGTTGATGAGCCAGGGAAGGGTTGAAGGGTTGATGAAGATTTGCTGAGCAGACATGACAGGCATATACAGAGTCCAATGGGAAATCAGTGCTTTCCCAATTCACGTGACTAGACCTTTCCTCCTGTCTTCTTTCTGTACATCCTAAGTGGCCTCCAAAACAATGCTCTTCCTGAAGAAGCTTCCTTCAACCCACCGGCCATGATGCTGCTTCTTGTCTGACAGCTGGGAGATTAAGCTGGCTAACAAATCCGTTTCCCTATCACCCTGAGGCCACAGCTTCACTGGTATTTCCCAGCCTCCTTTATAGTTGGGACCATGTGACTGAGTACTGCCAATGGGATGGGGTAGAAATGATGTCTGTCACATTCAGGTCTGGCTCATAAAATCCTCCCGTGTCCTTCATTTTCTCTAGTCCCATCTGCTGGCTGGACTTCAATGTCCACAGTTACTATGATACTGCATCTATGTGCATGTATGTCCAAAGCCACCTATTGAAGATGGCAGAGCTGCCATCAGCCTGGGTCCCTGCATCACTGTGTGGAGCAGAGCCAACTCCCATCCTCTTTCTGTCTTTGATTAGATTTTGTGGGAGAGGGAAATAAAGGGAGTGTGCTTGTTACAGCAACTAACAACACCTTAATCATCCAGCACCTAATTGTCATTTGGCCCATTTCCTCAAGGACAGTCTGTGTTTTCTTGTCCCCCTTGGAGTTACAGAAAGCAAGACTCTCCTGTATAGCTATCCTTATCTCAACCAGCAAAAACCCTTGTTCCTTCCTATTATTGCTTATACTCTCTCTACAACAAAATTAGAAATAAGGGCAAAATAGTTTCTGCTGGGTATTGGGTGGGGAGAGAGGGAGGGGGGCGGAGTGGGTGGTAAGGGAGGGGGTGGGGGCAGGGGGGAGAAATGAACCAAACCTTGTATGCACATATGAATAATAAAAGAAAAATGAAAAAAAAAACAGAAAGCAAGACTCATGACCCTGGAAATTTCTCTCAAAGAGACAGAGATGCACTGTGTCTGTGGGAGAAGCAGCAGCATGGAATGTGGTCATGCGAGTTGGAGTCCCAGTGATCGGGCCATCTTTCCTGGAAGTTCCAGTCACACTTGATCACTCGTTGCTGCATAGTCATTCTTACCTACAGAGAAAGCTGAGAGAGCAGAGCAGAGACATGGCCTTGCTGCTAAGGGAACACTCAAACCTTGGATGCTACCAACCATCTGACTTCTTCAAAAAAGGATTTTCTTCAGGGTCCATTTAGAGATCCTACCTTGCAGATGTAGACATGGAAACCGATACCCTTCAACCACTGGTATTTGGGCAGGTACTAACATGACTCTTCCAATCACTGATTTGCAGGGATGGAGATCCTTCCCAGTTGGCCATCAGGCCAGGTTCTAAGGCAGCAGAGGCCTGGGATTGGCTGCATCCTGGCCTGGTTAATTTCCCATTTGGAAACTTCTCATAAGTAGTGAAGAGCCTGGATAAAGGAAAATATTTAGAAGATCTATATCTCTTTCAGATGACTGGCTACTGTTCTATCTTGGTTCTGGGTTTTGAAATATTCTCTTTATTACAGGCTGGATTACTTAGCATGCAAGGCTGGATGTATGTCTATGATAGGTGGGCTGCAGGGGAAAGGTTAAGTTGCATGTGTGTATTAGTGGTGCATGTATCTCTTTATGTGCACGTATGTATGAGTGTCTATGGGATGTGTAATGTGTGTGTCCACTGAATCAAAACTCTAGGGCAATGACTAGTTGGACTTGACAATAGCAAGGCCTAAGTGTTCAGTAAAATCATCTATAAGGTTTAGAAGACAGAGGGCAGTGATGGAGTGAGTTATGGAAGGCCCTATGGAAAGATGGGGTAAGTTGTTGATGGTCCTTTGAAAGGAAGCTTGAACAATGCAAAACATGCATGGTGTCAAGGTCAGACAGCCCCAGGTTTGAATCTATCTAGTCTATACCATGGAGCCTGAGAAAGTCATCTAACTGATCTCAGATGGGATGTCTTCACTGGTTAGGCAGGGGGTAGCAGTCACTATCACCTGCCTGGCTGTGAGTGGATCAAATGGGATTTTGTGTGTGAACCTCTGGCACAATGCAGATATGCAACAATGTCAGTCAACTTGGCCTTAGAGTCAGAAGATGCCTTTGTTCTATTCATCATTTCATTATTTCAAATGCAAGCTTTGGTTTGCATTGTTCTTGTTGTTGGTTTCAGATTTTTGCTTTTTTTTTTTTTTTTTTTTAATTCAGGGCTTTGTACTTGTTACTTAGGCACTCTGTCACTTGAGTCATGTCCCCAGCCCATTTTGCTTTTGTTAGTTTTCAAATGAGGTCATACATTTATACCCAAGCAGGCCTGGACAGCAATCCTCTTATTTATGTTTCCCACATAGCCGGGATGACAGGTGTGCACCACCATTCCCAGCTATTATTGGTTGAGATTGAGACTCACAAACTTTTTGCCCAGGCTGGCCTTGAACCATGATCCTCCCAATCCCTGCCTCCCTGGTAGGCAGGATTACCAGTGTAAGCTACCACACCCAGCTATTGTTTTGGTTTTTGATTCAGTCAGCTACCTCAGAGATTTCCTATGTGCAACCCTGAATCCCTAGAGAAACTTTTAGAGTTGCACTATCCAGTATGGGAGCCAGCAGCCTCAGGTGGTTATCTATTTTTAAATTCAAGTTAATTAAAATGAGATCAAATTAGAAATCTAGTTTTCCATCACATAGGCACATTTCAAGTACTGCATTAGACGTGGGTAGAGAGCACTCCTGCTCTTGTAGCTGTTCTATAACACAGCTAAAAGCATTACGTGAGTTGCGAGGCTCTTTTCCACTGTTTACCACGGCCTAATGAAAACTGTACATCACTCACAACAAGGTACCCAGGTTGGCTAGGTAGACTAGCCAGGAGACTGACTTGACTGGAACTGGACTGCTGTGGTGACAGCCATGGTTAGCTTCCTCCACTGTCCATGATCAAACAGGTGGACAAGAGGTTGAGCCAGGACTCCTGGTCCACAGCTGGCTCTGCAGGGGACACCATGGCTGGTGAGCAGCACCAGGACCCCAGCAGCCTTGCAGCAGTGAGTGTGGAGGAGTGAGGATCGCCAAAGCCCAGTGCAGGTGGCAAAGCCTGAGGCAGGAGGAGGCTCGGGCCAAAGCAACATCAGGGTGTGGCAGGGAAGGCAGAATGGGAAACCAGAAGCCATGATTACAGAGGCCATCATGAGAGCAGTTCCCAGCCCTGTGTGTGGAGCACCACTCTTCAAGGTAGAGGAAAGAGATTTAAATATTACTTGTCCCCATGGAAGTTGTGTATTTGACTCATAAAGTAGAAAAATGAGTTAAATACTACTTTACACATGCAGGTTTTTGTTAGACACAACTGATGGCGCCAGGAACCCATGAGATCCAGTGTCCTTTTTCCTTACAAAGAGAATCTCATTATTTTTTTTTTCTGATGTGGGCATGTGCCTAGTTAAAAATACTCCTCTCTGACTAGAAACAGCCATGGATCCCAGTTCTGGCCAGTGAGATTTAACAGTGGAATTTCTAAGAAAACTGCAATTTTCCTCATAAAAAAGAGACCAGTTTAACTGGCTTGTTCCTTTTTTCCTTTGCTTTATCCCAATGCTTCCTGCCTAAAATGCATATGTAAAGAGTGGATGAGCTGCAGCCACTTTGTGTCTCTGCGATGGAAAGTCACACCTTAACTAAGGCAGAACTGGTTGTTGGGTGGACCCCAGGCGCTTAAAGATTTTGTACATACTCTAAGCTACCAAACCCTGGACTTCCTTCCAGTCCATGAAAAAAGATCAAGTGTCTATTTGTTAAGGCCACACACAGGTTACATTCTATCAACCATGGTGGGCAAAGTATACCAAAATGAGCACTTTGTGGTTCAAAATGTGTGCTAGTAAAAGGGATCTCTAACAAGAAAAAAAAAATGCTGCTTTTTCCTTGCTTAGTGAGCACAGACAGCAGATGCTGAAGTTAGACTGCAGGGTTAGGCTGTACCCGTCCTGCAAGGGCCATCCTCTTTTAGAGAGACAGCCCTTCTGGGCAAACGCAACCCCAGGGGGCCCACAGCTTAGAGGAAAGATAGTATCTTTTAATTGGATAAAGGATTTGTTGGCGAAACATGGCCTCTTATTACCACCCAGGACTCTCGTGAGCCAGAGTGGCAGCTGGATTTCAGCCTCCTTGGCCAGGTATCACTGAGTGGTGCAAATGTGTCCAACCATCTCAGGAGCTCGGGCTCCGTCACCTGCTACATGGGTGGCCTGGCCACGTTAATTGAATCCCCTTTGCTTTGATGTCCTTATCTAAAAGCTGAGAATGACTTTCCTACTAGATCCTATTTGGGGCACTGGTTTAGAGTTTCCTTTAAAGGAGGGTGAGTCTCAACTCCCCAGCTTTTTCCCTTGTAGAGTTTTCTGTTTATCAAGTGAGACCCCCAGAATCTACATCTGCAAGGTAGAAAATAGCTCCGTTAACCACATGGCTGTTACCACCACAGCATCATCAACTCAATCATCACTTTCCCTCCTTGTGGTTGGTCTGTAAATCCCTGAAATGCTGGCCAGCAAGTGGAGACTCAATTGTCTTTAAATTTATGCTCTGATTGAATAACACCCCATGCTCTACTGCCATCCTTCTTAACAAACTCCATCTCTCTCACTAAATCCCAACACACTGCTTTAATTCCAAGTGTCAATCTGTAATCTCTGTATCCACATCAACCCAGAAATGAGACTGCCAAGAGTTCTGCCGAGCCAGTTGAAGAATGAGGACTCATACACGGCCGTCTGGATTTATTGTCACATCTGCCTGGAGTGAGAAGGGGCAAAGAGTGGTCTGGACTCTTACAGAAGGAAGACAGGGGAGGGCCAAGTCAAGTCTTAACCCTTGGGGCTGGGTGTTCTCACTGAGGACTCCATGGAGCAGGACAGGAGGTCAATATTCCTACTCTGTGTGAAGCTCCAAGACAGCAACTAGGAAGTGTGGAGCCCAAGAACTTCCAGGTCCAAGAGCAAATGGAGCTGTGGGATTTCTCCATTCTTCCCCTCATATGCAGCCATAACAGGTGGAGAGGGTCACTGGTCAGATGTTCCTTTAGGAAGAGTGACATGGACATGAAGGGGAAGCCTCAGAGATGGCTGGGGTGGAGAGGTGCTGGGTGTGGCTGCTGCCATATCTTCAGAGGAAGCTGTTCCCCAGGAAAGGTGGGGACCAGTGCAGAATGAGACTGGAAGAATGAATGAGAAGCCAGGAAGATAGAGGATTGACTGAGATTATGGAAAGAAGCAGTGCTGTTCCACAGTGATGAGATGACCAGTGGGAGTGAGTGTGGTGACCCCTGCAGTGGCTGTCAACAATGCCTTGATGTCCCCCATGATCTCCTGTCAGGTCTCTGTTGCCTGTTGATATGAACAGATTCACGCAGTGATGCACAAAGAAGGGAGACAATGCACAAGGTCCTCTCTGTACTGAACTGCACAGCATGGGGAGCCTGAGTAGGCTGGGGACTGTGAGATTCTGGCTCTCTGCAGAAACCCATGGGAGAGCACAGGGCATCTTCAGAGACTGGCCTTCCCTCCGTCCCTCCCTTTTTCCTTTCCTCTCTCCTCCCTCCTCTCCCTCCGTCCTTTCCTCCCTCCCTCCATTCCTTCTTTCCTTCCTCCAGTTGGACGGGACTTTGCACATTTCATGTTTTCCAGCCCTATGTGGAAGGAGAGTGAGGAGCACCAAGAGCAGAGAGTCAGAGCCAGCCATGCAAACTCCAGCTCTGCACTGACAGGCTCCTTGGCCTTGAGCAAGCTCCCTGACCTCTTGCAGTTTGGTTTTGATCTGGCATGGTGCCTGGTTCCTAATTGCCCTCATCTACTCCTAAATGACTATGCAAATGGTCTGGTGCTGAAAAAGTTCTGCAGGGGTGGCCCACGGGACCATAGTGACAGGGACAAGGGCAGTCGTTTCTCTGCAGAGGAAGGAGGTGCCGGGTCCTGCCAGGCATCTGCTCCAGGTCTTCTGGGGAGACTGCATCTTCCCACAAATACACATCTACATGCTATGCCATGGAAAGGTGTGGACCAGGGGTGGGGATAACATGGAAACAGTTACCAATGGGCACAGTCAAAATGACACCTCCTGTGAACAGCTGTATGCCAGCCACAAATATAGGGCATTCTTGGGTACAGCTAGGAAGCCCATAAGGTGGGCAGTACACTAGAGCTGTCAGAAGAGCAACTCAGGATCTTTTTTTTTCTTTTATTATTCATATGTGCATACAAGGCTTGGTTCATTTCTCCCCCCTGCCCCCACCCCCTCCCTTACCACCCACTCCGCCCCCTCCCTCTCCCCCTACCAATACCCAGCAGAAACTATTTTGCCCTTATTTCTAATTTTGTTGTAGAGAGAATATAAGCAATAACAGGAAGGGACAAGGGTTTTTGCTGGTTGAGATAAGGATAGCTATACAGGGCATTGACTCACATTGATTTCCTGTACGTGGGTGTTACCTTCTAGGCTAATTCTTTTTGATCTAACCTTTTCTCTAGTACCTGTTCCCCTTTTCCTATTGGCCTCAGTTGCTTTTAAGGTATCTGCTTTAGTTTCTCTGCATTAAGGGCAACAAATGCTAGCCAGTTTTTTAGGTGTCTTACCTATCCTCACATCTCCCTTGTGTGCTCTCACTTTTATCATGTGCTCATAGTCTAATCCCATTGTTGTGTTTGCCCTTGATCTAATGTCCACATATGAGGGAGAACATACGATTTTTGGTCTTTTGGGCCAGGCTAACCTCACTCAGAATGATGTTCTCCAATTCCATCCATTTACCAGCGAATGATAACATTTCGTTGTTCTTCATGGCTGCATAAAATTCCATTGTGCATAGATACCACATTTTCTTAATTCCTTCGTCAGTGGTGGGGCATCTTAGCTGTTTCCATAACTTGGCTATTGTGAATAGTGCTGCAATAAACATGGGTGCGCAGGTGCCTCTGGAGTAACAGTCTTTTGGGTATATCCCCAAGAGTGGTATTACTGGATCAAATGGTAGATCGATGTCTAGCTTTTTAAGTAGCCTCCAAATTTTTTTCCAGAGTGGTTGTACTAGTCTACATTCCCACCAACAGTGTACGAGGGTTCCTTTTTCCCCGCATCCTCACCAACACCTGTTGTTGGTGGTGTTGCTGATGATGGCTATTCTAACAGGGGTGAGGTGGAATCTTAGTGTGGTTTTAATTTGCATTTCCTTTATTGCTAGAGATGGTGAGCATTTTTTCATGTGTTTTCTGGCCATTTGAATTTCTTCTTTTCAGAAAGTTCTGTTTAGTTCACTTGCCCATTTCTTTATTGGTTCATTAGTTTTGGGAGAATTTAGTTTTTTAAGTTCCCTATATATTCTGGTTATCAGTCCTTTGTTTGATGTATAGTTGGCAAATATTTTTTCCCACTCTGTGGGTGTTCTCTTCAGTTTAGAGACCATTTCTTTTGATGAACAGAAGCTTTTTAGCTTTATGAGGTCCCATTTATCTATGCTATCTCTTAGTTGCTGTGCTGCTGGGGTTTCATTGAGAAAGTTCTTACCTATACCTACTAACTCCAGAGTATTTCCTACTCTTTCCTGTATCAACTTAAGATCAACTCAGGATCTTAAAGGAGAACATACTCTGGTCTCCACTGTGGAGCCTCACATAAGACCATGCAACGCTGCAGGCAATCCTTCCTTCCAGAAACTTCAAATTCTTCACCTAAAAAATAATCAAAGCTGTGTGGTGTCACACGCCTGTAATCCTAGCTGCTTAGGAAGCAGAGGTAGGAGGATCTCAGTCTGAGGCCTGTCTAGGCAAAATTTGAGAGCGTGTCTGAAAAACAACTAAAGCAAAAAGGACTAAATAGTGTGGTTCAAGTGATAGAGCATCTGCCTAGCAAGCATGAGGCCCTGAATTCAAACCCCAGTAGCATGAAAGAAAGAAGAAAAGGAAGGGAGGGAGGGAAGGAAAGAAGGGAGGGAGGGAAGGAGGGAGAAAAGAAGGAAGGAAGGTATTTTTAAAAATGAGTCAAGGCACAGCCTGCAGGGTTGAAGTCAGGATAAAGGAGAGCAGGGAAGAGGACTGGGGCATAGGCAAGCAAAGGCACGAGTTTGGGAGGCCTGGCCACAGTCCAATCTTGTGGGAACTTTGGGGAACAAAGGACTCCTAGACTCAACGTTTATATGGAGGCAGAACTGGGCACTCTCTAACCACACGGGTCAGTTACAGAGAGTGACCGATGGCCAGTGTGACAGTCTCAGGCATGGTGTCTCAGTCTGTGATCAAGGAAAATGCAACTCCTGAGGACTGTTGTCTGCAGGTAGCAGGTGCAGGAGTGATCCACACAGTGACTGGGGGCTGGGGGCTCAGAAGGGGAGAAGGACACCTACAGCATCAGCCCCACTCACGACACTGCCTTGCATGCTGTGTAAACTAGATTAAACACTACTGACATAAGTCAGGGGTGTTCCCGTCTCCTCACCTACAGGTGTGGAGAGGTAGTCCCCTGCCACTTCTCAAAGGAATCACCATGCAGTCGCTTATTTAAATCTGTCCCTCCCCACTGCTGTCCCCATTTTAAAGATGCAAAAACTGGAACATAAAGAGGGAAAGTAACGTGGCCAGAAATTACCGAATGTGGCCAGAAGTGACAGAACGGGACTGGAAAGCTAGATCCAAAGCCTCTGCTCTCAGACCAGAGCACACTGTCCCATGTGGGGCCAAGTCCACACACTCATGTTCTGTCCAATATGGTAGCTGCCAGCCGCACATGGCTCTATAACTTCAAATTCAAGGTTAAGCTTTAGAATCAGGTCCAGTTGAAAAGTCAGTCCCTTAGTTATTCTACTTTTAAAATGTTCAGGAAGGAATCAAGTCAGCATACAATAGAGACCTGCACACGCATGTTTATTGCAGCACTATTCACAATAGGTAGCTGTGGAATCAATCAGCCTAGGAATCATTCGCCAGACGAATGGACAGAGATGTGCACACAATGGAGTACTGCTCATCCACAAAGATTGAAATAATGTCATTTGCAGGAAGACTGATGGAACTGGATATTGTCATGTTAAGTGAAATAAGCCAGATTTAAGAAAGACAAATGTTCTCTTGCATTTGCAAAATCTAGACCTGAAAAAATTAATAACACAAGTGTAAAACTGAGCAGAACATTGGGGGATAGGAGCCAATGGGAGGGTGAGGGTAATAGAAATGGGTAAATATGAGGTGAATATGCTCACCTTGTATGAAAAAACAATAATGGAACTCATTTAAAATGGTTTTAAAAGAGGAAGGAGGGATAAAAAAGAGTGGTAGAGGGAGTGAATTTGATCAAAATATATTATATGCATGCATGGAAATACCACAATGAAAGCCTTGTGCACAATTAATATACACTTCATAAAGAGAGAGAGAGAAAGAGAGAGAAAAAAAATTTGGAGTTGAGAAACAGAGCGATGGGGTTCCATTTTTCTAAAAAAATAATAATTTAAAAGTGAAATTCTCAGGATCCTCCAGGAACTAGTGGCTACCATCTTGGACAGTGGACACAAAGAATATTCCCAATAGAAAGTTCTACTGGGCTGCTCTAAGATACAGAGTGCCAGAAAGAAGGAGGACAGGTGTTATGGCCCTGGGATCTGCCAGGCATAGGTTGCACACCTGTAATCCCAGCAGTTGAAAGGCTGAGGCAGGAGGATCAAGACTTGGAAACCAGCTTGGGTTATATAGCCAGATCTTGTCAAAAAAAAAAAGACCCTGGGAGCTAAAATAAGGTAGATGTGAACTCCAATCTCAGCTCTGCAGGATTAGCTGAGCATTATTGGGAAAATCTCAGCTTCATGACTTTGAGATGGGGATAGTTATGGCACCTCTGAGACCTGTGGTTATGGTGAGAGTTCAATGATGTCTTGAACGTCCATCGGGCACCTCACTCAGTGTCGGACACTGCCCTCACCGGATAAGCATCAGCTGTCATTTCCCCTGCACTTTACTCTATCTGCTGTTTTTGTTGTTGCAAAGCTTGGTGCTGTCACCATAGAGCTAGGAGGAACCACCTTAGAGTTCTCATGACATTGTAGATGGGGAGACGGAGGCATGCAGGAGGAACTCGGTGTGAGATTGGCAAAGCAAGAGTTATTCTAATTAATTCTCTGGGTGCCCTAGATGGTTGTCTTTCCACCAGTCTGTGCTCTAAAACAATTCCACGGCCATTTTAGCTCTTCAACTTCAAGTTTTTTCTATGGGGTTTAAATATTCCATCTCTGACCAACCGTGAAACCATGGAAACTGAATGGCAAATTGAAAAGGCAGCAAACAAATTAGCTTGCAAAGCCCCACAAATGATATAATCGCTCCAGTATTTAAGCTGCAGATATTCTCTGCACTTCAGCCAAGGCCTTTCTCAATTGCTTTTGTAAACCTGCACTTGTGTGTTCCACATTCAGCATCAGCCCCCACCACACTGTGGTCAGACTCGACATCATCAGTCCCAAGATTCAGAGCCAAGCTCAGAGGCGAGAAACTTCCCATTCACCCAGTACCCTCCCATTCTAGGCAGAAAACCCAAACAGCACAGACAGGCCTCCGGTTCTGTGATCTTGTTCCTCCTTGGAAGCCCCAAGAATAAGGAACTAGGGGTGGGATCATAGGTGGATGGAGAGAGGAAAATTGTGTGGAGTGGATCAAGAGGATTACAATGGAGACCAGCCAGAAGCCGTGGGGCACCTGTGGTAGGCTGTACTAATGGTCCAATTCTTCATTCACAGGGTCCATGCTTTCATCATTTAATGGGGAGCTGTGCTTTTCTACCAGGCTAGAGCAAAATTTCTGCCCCCTGTGGGACTTTCTTTGGCCAATGGAATGTTAGTCACATGGTAGAGTCTCTTGTGCCTGTGCCATCTCCATGAGAACATGCAGGCTCATCCCAGGAGGAAACAGAAGATAGTTGATTAGGTTAGGGCTGCCTCTACTAAGCCAACCAAGGTGAGCCCAGATTGAAGCAGACCACCCATGACCCCACCCCTGCTGACCCCCAAAGTAAGTCAAACTGAGGCCAATAGGGAACCCACCATAGACCAGCCATTTCATGACCAACAGAGGCAGAAGCTGTACATAAATTATTTTTGTCTGGCTTACTACACAGCAATCACTAGGTGATACAGCATCCTTGATTCCTCCTCCCTCACTTCCTACATTCAATCCACCAACAAGATCCAACTAAATTTGCCCACTTCTTTCCAATTCCATAACTACACCCTTTATTTATTCCAGCATCATTTCACAGGAGGACAACTAACCTGTTCCCTTCACTTAACTACTTGGCTGCCTCCAATCCACTCTACACAGAAGTCAGGATTCATTTCTCAAAGCACAATGGAGTTATGTCTCCCTAGACATAGAATAGGGATAAGTCTTAGAATAAAACTTTAGCCCTTTTAATGCCTGTCCCTGCAGGGTCCAGCTCTGATGGTCTCTTCTGGCTCTGCCCAGGCTATTTTCCTTAGAGACAAACCAGTCTTCATTTCATTCTTAGAACTGGCCAAACTCTACCTGTGCTGAGCACTTTTCACATCCTGCTCCCTCCCCTGAGATGCTTTTCTCCCTACTCTTCCTATGGCTGACTCTTCTCTTTCTTGAATCTCATCTGAAACTTGGCCTCCTTGTCCATATTCCTAAAGAACAGCTCCCTCTGCTTTCTCTTCCATGAACTAGTTATCTCTTTTTTATGTCTTAGAATGGTTGGATCTAGCTATTATTTTATTTCTTTGTTTTCTTTCTTTATTCCTTGACTCACTCATTATTTATTGAGCACCTATCATGTGCCAGGCATTGTTCTAGGTGCTGAAGAAACAGCAGTGATGAAGACAGATCAAGTCCTTGCCCTCACAGAGACAAAGGTTACAAACAATGAATGAGCATAAGAAATGTGGTTCACACACCTTGCTCTTTGTAGAGCATCTGGCCAGGCCCCAAGCCAACTGAAGAAACGGGGAGACACATACACCTCAACTGCTCTATTTACTGGAACTGGCTATAAGTGAACTAGTGAGAGATTTAACACGTATATGTAGAACCCAGAGACTTTAGGTCAATCTCTTCTATCCATCCCTTAATCTCATCCTTAACCTGCTGGACAGCCTTCTCACTCAGTTGCCCCCCAAACCTTGAGTTGTCCTGTCTTGGTATTGTTTCGTTCATTTGCACGGGATCTTCTCACTACCATTTGTAGAGACCCCAATACCCAAGCAACTGAGTGTAGAAGCTCAGCCTCCAAGCTCCACTGCACCCTCAGCTCCATTTGACCAAAGCCCAGCTTGTTCTGGACTCATATAATTCAGTGCTCATCAGAAAACAGATCTCTGCTGGGCTGAAACTTCCTTGTTTGATTGTCTGTTTCTGCATAGGATCCTGATGATTTATACCAGTCCCATGAATTCACTAACTTCCCATGTTATATTTCTTCCAGAAAAACCCAATAACTTTCCCTTCTCCGGTGCAATGCATTTACCTTCTGGTAAATACTACTCCACTCAAGATAGATAATACAATTTTAGGTAGTAATAGGTGGGATAAAGGAAGGAGAGCCAGGGAGAAAATAAAGGTTGGGTGGATGCTCTGCTCTGTTCTCAATCAGTGTTTGTTAAATTAATAAATTAACAATTAAGTGAATATATTAAGGGTCCTGCATCTTTTCCTCCTCCTCCCTGGGCCAAGCATTTGCTCACCCTCCATTTTCCTTCTCTTGAGAACTAGACTGAGTTAACTGGGTGACTCTCCCTCCAGATATAGTCCAGATGAGATCCTGTAGATTAGTTAATGTGAAAATTAGTCTACTGTGATAGTGAAGCTCAAATATTCAGCCAATTAAATAAGAAAAGTGTACTTCTTCCCCACCTAGCAATCAAAGACGAGTGTTCCAGCTGACAGAACAGCTCTGTTCCACAGGGACACTCAGGTTCCCTGCGTCCTCTTTCTCCATCATCCCCTCGTATTTGCCTGCACTGCCATGATTAAAGCAGGGTCACTATCATGACTTTGCTTTGGCTCACGTAGAGTAGGAGGCAGGTTGTTTCTTTTCAAAGAAATGACAAGCAAGTCACACATACCATTGGCAAGAATTTAATCAGATGACTCCAACTGGTAGCAAGGGAATCTGGGAAACAAAGCTTGCAAATGTGTTTCTAACTAAAAGAAAAGGAGAGTGCTTATTGGGCAACAGTTAGTAACCCAAGCCATAGGCAAACCTTTTCTAAAACCAAACCCTGGCAAAGCCTCTCTGATCCCACTGCCCCCTCTCTCCGAAATGTACCTTTGCTTCTCCATCTAACAGACTCCTACTTTTCCTGCAAAGCCCAGCTCTGATGATCCCAGCACCATTCAGTCAGTCAGAGCCACTTGTGCTGAGTGCTATGGAGGGCATGCTGAGCTCTGGCCCTCTGAAAACTTCACGGTGACAGTCTGCAGCACAGAGCCTGACACTCAGCACTCAATAAATGAGCAAGTTAATAGTACACACTCAGTAAATGGTATGATCATCACTGATACTATCATTCTTAATTTTCCTGGAAAGAGCTACATGGTACCACAGAAGAAGCAGAGCCAGTAGACCTGCACTTGAACCTGGTGATCACTATGTGACAATGACCAGTGCTTAACTTCTCTAAAACTCAGCTTCCTCATCTGTTAAACAGGATGAGAGCTGTGCTATTTTATAGTATAATATATGTATTAAATTCCATGATCCAGAACACTGCCGGTAAAGAGTATTCATTGGCATTCCTTGGCTGTGGCAACATGAATAGCAGTTTTTGTTCTAAATAGTAGTTCTTGTTATATTGCTATCATCATCATCGGGGAAAGATAACCCTGTGTCTCAATCAGACAGGAATCTGGTTGTAGAATAACAAACCCCACAACAATGTCACCACAAGGTGGGAGTTGATTTGGCTTCCAAATCAAGGAGCCCCAAGTGAAGAGGGTTGGACTGGAAGCCCAGGATGCCTCAAGGACCTGGGCTCCTTTGCTCTTTCCTCGTCACTGTCTCTAATGGAATGCCTTTCCTCCTGGTCCGTGGATGGCCGTCCAATGATGGATGGCCTCTAATAATGTAAGCATATTCCAAACAAGAAGTAGACAGTAAGAGAGACTTACTGCTCAAGTTTTTCCAAGGTATCAGGAAAATTAATGCTTCCTGATGGCATTAACTGTGCCATTTGGTTGCTCCTGAAGGTCAGGTAGGTGGAAGAGAAGGTCATAGATGGGAGTTGGATCAGCCACCAACAGTGACTGTGATGGGCTGAATTCTGTCTCCATAAAGATATGTTCAAATCCCAAGTCCTGGTACCTGAAAATGTGACCTTATGTGGAAATAGAGTCTTTGCAGCTATAATTAGGGTAGGTCCTTAAAGCAGTAGGACTAGTGTCCACATAAGAAGAAACAGAGGGCATGGTGATGTATGTCTGTAATTTCAGCTATTTGGAAGGCAGAGGAAGGAGGGTCATGGACTGAGGGCAGCCTGGGCAAAGTTAGCAACAAGACCTTATCTGATAAACAAACCAAAAGCAACAGGAATGGGGGCATGGCTTAATTCCTGAGCCATGTGCTAAACTGAGCACATGCTTAGCAAGCACAATGCCCTGAGTCCAAGCCCCAGAACTGCAAAAAGAAAAAGGGAAAAAGGAAGGAAGGGGACACCAGGGAGAAAATAGCCACATGACAATGAAGATAAACACTAAAACTATGCTGCCATAAGCTAAGGAATGCCAAGAACCATGAGAAACTGACAGAAGCCAGAAAGGAACCTTCCCTAGAGACTATGGTGGGAGTATAACCTGGTCAACACCTTGACTTTGGACTTCTAGCATCCAGAACCATGAGAGAATAAATTGCTGTTGTAAGTCACCCAATTTGCAGTGCTTTGTTACAACAGCCCTAGGTAGGAGCACAGTGACACTGCCATACTGCATGAATACACATGACTGGTGCTGTGGTGGAGAGCTGTGTTAAGCAGACTGTTAAGTCAGTTGTTCATTCATGCAGTCCCAGCGTTACCTGGTGGTTTGCCCCAAGTTCATGTGGCAGCCTCTTGAGTGTACCTGAAATCTTCTCAACAAGTCCTGTTTTGGAGTCCCTAGGGATCCTTGTTCAAAAGCTGGTTCTCTCTCTCTCTCTCTCTCAGAATACTGGATTTGAAGTCAGTGCTTGGTAGGCAGGCACTCTACCACTTAAGCCACACCTCCAGCCCTTTTTTTGCTTTAGTTATTTTTCACATAGGGCCTCACACTTTTCCCCTCAGCTGGCATAGATCCATCACATCCAATAAAAAGGAAAGTCTCTCTCTCTCTCTCTCTCTCTCTCTCTCCCCCCCCCCTGTTTTTTATGGATCTGGTTAGGGAAGTAAATACATTTTATCAACCAGGATACTCTTCAGATGTGTTTTAGACTGCAACGCCAGAACTCAGCAAAATATTCAGTCACCTCAGTTCTTAGGAAGATGGGAGTTGAGGCAGGGAAAGGAATGAGGTGGTTTGAAGCAGGAGGAAATAGCTGCTCCACCTTGTGGCCCTTACCCAGCAAAGGGCGTGGCAGGTGGTGGTAAAGAACTATATATTCAAATGACTACGAAGCACCCTCGAAGTCAGGCAGTTCACTTGTACCATCTTGGGGAAGCGACTTCCAAGAACCTGCCTTGATCTTCCACCCTGAGACCCCTGAGGCAGTGTTGCCAGCCTAACCTCATCTCCTCCCTCCTCCCCTCCTCCCCTCAGCCACTTGGGCCACATGGGCAAGGCTGATCCTCACTCATGCACTTGCTACTTCCTAGGCCAGAAGTCATCTCCCTTCCTTGCTTGACTCAAGTCTCTGCTCAAATATCACCTCCCTGGAAAGGGTTTTGATTCCCCTCTGTGACACAGCTGTGCTGTGATTCCTGGATCCTCTTGCTCATGGGGCTTCATGTTCACAGGACTCATCACCAGCTGAAATCATTTTCTAAATGAGTTTCCCAGGTTCAGATCCAGCCCCCTGAATGTAGGCTCCGTGTCTTCAGGACTTGGCATCGTTCACCACCAGATCCCCTGCTGCCTGGAGCAGCATCTGGCACACAAACACCATGGGTGCTTGATAACTATTACTTTGTTATTTCACCTAATTAAGCCTGGAAGATAGGTGCTGTGGTCCCTATCAGATGAGGAAATGACGGTTCAGATCAACTGTATCACTAGTCCGGTGTTGCACAGCTGGAAAGAAGCAACCCAGCCCTGATTTTGAAACCCACACTTGTTGGCTTCCTTTACCAACCACTGCCTCCACAGAAGTAATGCTGTTAAAAGTGACTCTCAGAGTTACTCCTAGTTTTAGAAGCTGAGAGCTCAACCTAATCCTGAAGTGCGACTGGACCATGAACTTGAGCTTAGCAGGGTGCCGGCCACTTATGTGAACCCCAGCCACACCTCCAGGATTTGATGCCAAATAACCCATTCTCTAAGTTCAAGTGCATTCAGATCCTGTCACCCTTTCAAAACTATTTATTTTAAGTACTTGATAATGGAAACACTTATAAAGAAGATGCCCATCTTAATAGCATCTTAAAGTGATAAGCAGTTGGTGCAATGGTCCACATGCTACCTTTGCTGAACATCAACTAGAATGGCCAAAATAGTCCTTCACAAATGATCTCCAATAAAGCCCAGGTGTAGATAAACGAGGAAGAAACTTCAGCTGTGCTGGGCCTAAGAAAGGCCCCAGGGACCCCAAGGAGGCAGTGGGAAAGTGAACATGAGAGTCCCTGTTCCCTGACCTCACCCTACCCAACTATGTGCCACCTGCATTCCTAATGGGCAAAGGGCTGTGACAAACCTCTCTGAGCCCCATTTTCAACAACTACAGAAGGTGGGATAGAAGACGTTATAATGGCACCATGGTTTACTGTGGAGAATAAATCACGGTGTGCATACAAGATACTCAGCACATCCCCTGGCATACAGCAAGCACTCAATAAACAGAAGCTCATGCACTTCTCTTCAAAAGAACTGTTTCCCTAAAACACATTACTCAGAAGTGGGATTTTTATTAATATTTTAATGAAGATGATAAGAGATTAGCTCAAGACCAGAATACACTTGGTCACTGTTTTTAAAACCATTCATGGCTCATCTACCTTATTCTGGCTGTGAGTTCAGCTCTAAAGAAGACAAAGATGAAGGAAACAGGGACCTCCAAGAATAAGTCCCTGGTGACTATGTCTGTGCAGGTAATACCGCATTTTGTCTTGTAAATTAAGTTTGTTTCCTTGTGCTTAATTGGTATCATTCTTTCTATGTGCTTAGCAAATGGTGGATGGATGGTTCCGACTCTGGGTAATTATAGAGATGAACGCACTTTGCAGGTTTGGCTTTAAGCACTTGTTTAAGCATTTTGTTCTTTCTGTACATATGTACAAATACTCACAATGTGCCAAGCATTGTTCTAGCTCCATGGAGACGATGGCAGCAAAGCAAACCCCCTGAGCACCACGGAGCTCAGACCTACTTGGGAATTTGCATGTCTGCAAGTTCTTTGATCTTTCTCTCTTCAAAGGATCAAATCTACATTCCTCACCTTAAACCTGGCCTATCTTCATGACTGGCTAGCCAATTAATAACGTAAAGAAGAAAGGACTCTATGTGACCTCCTCACAAAAGCCAATCAGCTTCCCACTGGACCACTTGCCTGGAGTTGCCAGGTAAGAATTTGACCACCTGAAGCCAGATGCCCATGGCTCGTGCCTGTAATCCTAGCTACTCAGGAAGCCCATCCATAGATAAGCAGAGATCAGGAGAATAGCAGTTCCAAGCCAACCAGGCAAAATAGTTCACAAGACCCTATCTCAAACAAACCCACCAAAAAAAGGGCAGGTGAAGTGGCTCAAGCTGTAATCCTTGAGTTCAAGTCCCAGTACTGCAAAAAAAAATGAGTTGGATCACCCAAGGCCTCAGTGCTGTGAGGAAGCCCATGCTTGCCACATGGAGAAGCTCTGAGTCTACAGCAAAGATGAGATGCCAGACCAGGTCCCATCTGCTCTGGTCACCTCTGACTGCAACCATAGGAGAGACCAGGCCAGAACCACCCAGCAGAGCCTTTCCCCAAACCCTGGCCCACAGAAACCATGATAAGTAGTAAAATGATTGATGTTGTGCTATGACACTACATTTTGGGGTGGTGTGTGATGCATCCATAGATAACCAGAATATGAAGAAAACAAATAACACATACATTTATCAGGTAGTGATAAATGCTATTAAGAAAAGGAAAGCAAGACAGGGGTGTCATCAGAGGAAGTCCTCCTCGATGTGGTGACAACTGCACAAATACCTAAGGAAAAAAGCCTTGTAACCACCTCCAAGCATTCCCAATGAAGGGAACAGCAAGTACAAAGGTCCTGAGGCAGGGACATGAGTATGTGTTTGAGATCAAGCAAGAAGAAAAGAGTAGCTGGGACACTGTGGGCAAGGAAGGAATAGAGAAGAGTGAAATCAGAGCGGCAGCCAGGCCTGGTCGTGTAGGACCTTGCATGATGGTATTATCATGATTAGTATTAACACTCACAAAACACCTGCTTACAAAGCAGCAGGCGTTATTCAAAGGGCTTTACTTATGCTCTGGCTTGGATATCATTGACTGTGTCTCCCAAAAGTTTGTGTGTTGAAAGTTAGGTCCTCAGTAGGCCATGCAGGAGGTGATGGACTTCTTAACAGGTGGGGCCTAATGGGAGGTTATTAGGTTCTTGGG
The DNA here is from genome assembly GCF_047511655.1 of Castor canadensis. Taxonomy (NCBI): domain Eukaryota; kingdom Metazoa; phylum Chordata; class Mammalia; order Rodentia; family Castoridae; genus Castor; species Castor canadensis. Next base: position 145,723,079 of record NC_133393.1, read on the forward strand.
CATTGCCCTTGTAAGGGATTAAAGTAGTTCTCATGGGATCCCAGTTAGTTCCCACAAGAGTGGGTCATTGTAAAAGGGAAAGACTGGCCCCTCCTCACTCTCTGGCTTCCTGTTCACCATGGGATCTCCTCTCACATGCACTCCTGCCACAATGTCATCTGCCAGATGACAGATAGCCTCACCAGAGCTGAGCAGATGTCAGCACCATGCTCTTGAACCTCCAAAACTGTGAGCTAAATAAGCCTCTTTTCTTTATAAAGTACCTAGCTTCAGGTATTTCATTGAGGCAACAGAAAACAGACTAACATATATATATATGAACTCCTTAAATATCACAACATCCCTTGGGCAGTAATATTATGATCCCCATTTTACAGATGAGCAAACTGAGGCACAGAAAGGTAAGAAAACTTGTCCAAGGCCACAGAGCTAGAGAGTGGCAAAGCCAGGATTTGAATCCAGTTAGTTTATTGTCAACTTAACCCCTAATCCTCAACACCATGGTTCCAGAGGAAGCCACTGAAACTCCAAACAGGAGGTTTGTTATGGTAGGGCATAACAGACATTTCAACATGATGGTTCTGGTTTCTGTGTGAAGAACAGAGTTGAGGAGTTGATGGTTGAATGCAAAAGGCTAGTCGGAGGCCACCTCAGTCCTGGTAAGAGACGCTGATAGCTTGCTCTAGGATGACAGCTGTGGAGGGAGCAAGAATGTGTAGACTTTAAATATAGTTGAAAACTGAAATGACCTGACAATGGATAGAACTAAAATATAAAAAGGGAAGAATGGAGCTGGCTCCCTACAAGTGCCAACACCTGGATAAGCAGAGATGCCATTGCCTGAAAAGGGAAACTGAGAAGGGGCAGAGCTTGGGGTCCGTTGTCTCTGGGGTAATGTCTAACCTTAGCCATCTCTACATTGACTGGCCAACCACAGCACAGATGACTGACACACAGTGGTGTGGCCAACCAAGATCCACATTGACCCTACCAGATCCTATTCTACACAGAAACCAGATTCTCTCTAAAGTCATCAAAGACTACCTCAAAAATCCTTCTTTGTCATTTAAACCTTGGAATGGATGAACTTTATCACACACTGTCCTGGGACTACTGTTAAAGAGCAGAGGAATGTAATCTCATCTACTTGGAAGGTCAGAGGTCTGCCTGGACAAACCTGAGACCCTGTTTGAGAAGCAAACTAAAAGCAAAAAGACTGAGGGCCTGGCTAAAGTGGTCAAACACCTCCCTAATCAGTGTGAGGCCTTGAGTTCAATGCCCAGGACCACCACAAAAAAAAAGAAAAAAGAAAAAACCAACCAGAGGACAGGGGTCTGGTGAAAATACTTGAAAGTGGATGAGACCACCACCTCTGAAAGGTCAATAACAAGCTTCACATCTCTGCCCTGGTAGACCTCAAGTGGCAAGTACAGCAGAAGTGATTGCGTTGACTGAGGGTATCCAGGTCCTACAGTGAGTCCTCCTCACACTTTATCCCATTCCATCCCAGAAACACACGGGAGCAGTACTGTTAGCCCTTAGATGTGATCCAGCCACACGCATACAAAGCAAATAATTCACTGAACATCCCACAACTTGTAAGCAATAGAGGGAATACCTAGCACAAGCTTGACTTAAACATTAGTGCTTTCCCGCTATACCACCCTGTGAAAAAGCCTGACAAGGTACAGTGAGCACTGCCAGGAACCATGTGTAAAACGTCCTGGCCCCAGCCCTCTTCAGCTGGGAACCTTCTATCAGTGACTTCCCTTCTGCGTGCCTCAGTTTCTTCATCTTTAGAAGACAGATGTTAATGTATCTAACCTCATCATGTTTTTGTGAGGGGATGATAAAATAGAATGTTGGCAACAGTTACAAACAGGACTGACAGTCGCCATCAGCCTCTCAGAATAGGAAGGCAAAGTGCCATGCACCAAAGTGTCTTCCCTACCCTCCAAAAATATTTACATTGATATCCTGGCCCACAATAAGGTGTGTTTGGAGACAATTGAGGTTAAATAAGGGTGAGACTTGAGCCAATAGGATTAATGTCCTTATAAGAATCTCTCCCCCCTTCTCTCTCTCTCCCTCTCTCTCTCCTTCTCCCTCTCCTTCTCCCCCTCTCACTCCTCCTCCCCACTTTCTCTCTCTCTCTCTCTCTCTCTCTCTCTCTCTCTCTCTCTCTCTCTCTCTCTCTCTCTCTCTCTCCCTCTCTGTGCATGCTCAGAGGAATAGCATGAGGTCAATATGATATTCTATAAGCTAGGGAAAGGGCCTACACCAGCAACCAAATCAGTTACCACCTTGATCTAGGGCTTCCCAGCAGCTGAGAACTGAGAGAAAATACATTTTCATTGTTGAAGCCACCCAGTCTGCAACACCTTGTCGTAGCAGCCCTAGCACTTTGTTGTGGTGGCCCTGGCACCCCGTACACAACTCCACCAGGTGTTTCAGGGCACAGACTCTTCCTGCTACCTGTGCTCCCCAGGCACCCTCCTTTGGATGCACATGCAGACTCACTGGGGTCCCAGCAAATGCAAAGTAGGAAGACCTAGAATTCAAAACAGCCTGCAGACTGCAGCCTCTTATTTTAATGATTCTAATTTATCTCCAGCCTAATCAATAATAAATCAAACTAAGTGGAACTAAAACAACTTTCCCTGCAGCTATGTCATGTTCAGTTTGAAAAGACGACCTCCTTCAAAAGGTTGCGCAGACACCCAAACCCTCCATCTGCCATCAGGGGGCAGAATTCCTGGAAGGTGCTTGAAGGCTTTTCTCCATAGAGAAAGACATTTCCCACTCATGCTGAATGGGCCATGCGCCACACACATTCTCCATTTAATCTCAGCCTATGAAGTAAGAACGGGTATAACCTCATTTTACTGCGGGGGAACTGAGGCACAAAAGTGTTAGTGATCCGCTTGTAGTCAAGTAGCTGGGAGACTCCTTAGCCCCAGTTCCATATCCTCAACCATGGAAACCTCCTCTGCCTGCAGATGGTCTACAGACTGGTGGGCTGGCAAAAGCTCAGGCTTCGAAGTTGGAAGTCTGATCTGAGTCCCTCCTTTGCCTTCAGGACGCCATCAGCTCTTTCAGGAGTACTCCCAGCTCCCTGGGTTTCCTTTCCCATCTCTGAATTGAGCAGCTGCTAATGCTTACAGCGAACCTATAGAGCAAGCACATGTGAACAGCGCCCCCTGCAGGTGAGTCTTGGAGCCGCTGTGAATGTGTCCCTCACCAGGTTGTAGGATTAACAGCAGTAAAACACAAAGCAAAATGTCACTTACTAATCACAATTATTATTATTTACCTATTATGGTGCTCTTCTTTGTTCTCACAACTCATGAGCTGAACTTGAGGTGGAATCGGACTGCATTGACTTCATGCCTCCTGCAGAGCCAAGTGAGGAAGTAAATTACGGTGCACAGAGTGCAATGTTCTTGAAGCCATAGGAACTCTGAAGTGTGTCATCCAGCCTGAGAGGATCACTTGGAAAATGAGGAAGAAATGGTCAAAGAGATCATAGTCTCGTCACACAAGCACCTATGGCGTTATCAGGATGGGAAGGTGCTCTCAGTCCCACCAGAGACAGCTTGCCTCCCCACCTCCCTCCTGGGCTTCCTCCTACAGGTTCATGGTGCTGGTCTGTTGCACCATGCTCCATAGGTGAAGAGTTGCTTTCTCAAACATTGCTGCTTTCTGTGCCTGTTGCAAGTTGAATTGTGTCCCCCCAAAAGATATGTCAAAATCCTCCAGTACCTGTGGATATGACCTTCTTTGTAGACAGGGTCTTTGCAGGTGAAATCAAGTTAGGATAAGATAATACTGGATTAGGGTGAACCCTAAATCGATATGACTGGTGTCTTTATAAGAAAAGCGACACTGAGACACACACAGGGAGGATGTCATGTGACAGCATAGGCAGAGATCAGAGTGGCGTGTCTACAAATCAGGAGCTCCAAGGACTGTAGGCAACACCAGAAGTTGTGAGAAAGGCGCAGAGCAGATTCCACCCTTCGGACCTTGAAGAATAGTCCTGAGGATCCCTGGATTTCTGACTTCCAGCCTGTACAGCCATCGGAGAACTAATTTCTGATGTTGTAAGCCTCCTAGTTGATGGTTTTTTGCTTCCCTAGGAAACGTGACACAGTCCCAAAGCAGTCACTAGAAGGAAAGTTCTCTCTGCCCTGCAGGCAAGAGCCAGGGAAGCATGTACAGCTAAGCTGTTGCTGGACTCTCCTCTGTTACAGCTCTGCAGTTAGACAGCTCTTCCTCTTCCCTAGCACCTGCTCTTCCCTGACCCTGGGTCCACTACCTCCTCCCCCTCCTCCAGGCCTTCATTCAAGCATCACTCCTCCTCAAAGAGGTCCCCCGAGGCACCCGAGTCCAGCCCTTTATATTGTATATTACCTCCCCCTTTCTTCATCACCCTTAAGGCCTCTGGGATGATCCTGCCTGCTTCTTGGTGACAGGCCTAATGTCTCTCTCCCCACCAACACTTTGCTTCTTTGAGAAGCTGGAATTCTGTCTGTCCCTTCCCTTACTGCTCCTTTAGGTGGGGCACATCATCAAAGCTTAACAAATCTCTGCCAGCAGACTGCAAAGAGCAAGAGCTTTGAGATCCAACCTCGTTCATAATCTCACTCTACATTGTCACTTCAGTGACTTTTTTCACGTAATTAACTTCTTAGGACTCAGTTTCCTCATCTGTCAAATGGGGGCCATGATAAGCAATATCTACAGAGCTTTTCTTTTCGCCAGCACTGTCCTCAGTACTCATTCATTCATTTAAACTCACAGACCCGTCAGCTGGAAGCACAATTAGAATCCCCATTTTACAGTGAAGGAAACAGACAGAAAAAGCACATTACTTCCCCCGCATTCACGTGCCGTGCGTGGATGTGCCTTGTTTGCATCCGGCCAAGGTGCCTGCAGTTGAACGCTGCGGTTCCAGTGGTGGCCCTGGTGATGCTTTTATCTCATTCATGTCCACCCTTGAGAGTAGCCCTGGCATATAATTAGCACTCCACTAACAGAAACAACTGCTTCTGCCATAACCCTTGGTATCAACCCAATTTCAAGGTCTTTTTAATTGGTTTGCTCCTTTTTCAACAGTTTATTAATCAATGATCCATCCTTTATTTTTATTGTTCCTTATCGACCTGGAAGAATTGTACATATTTATGGGCAGCAGTGTGATAGTTCAATGAGTGTGTACAGTGCGAAATGATCAGGGTAATTAGCATTTTCATCTCTTTAGACATTTCTCATTTCTTTGTGTTGGGAGACTTCAGACTCCTCTCTTCTAGTTCTTCCTAAAATATATAAGTTGTCATGAACTGCCATCACCCTTGCTCCTGCCATAAAAGTTCCCAGGTAATGTTTTGCTATGGTGATGTGGCTCCACCAGGGACCTGGAAACAATTCCTCTACCCTGGCCAGAGCTCAATTCCATTCACCTAGCCCCACAGCACAGGGGACAGGGCTTCAACTCCCATCCAGTTCTCCTGGCTTTGTTTTCCAATCCAGGTCATCAAGAGATGAGGGCAAAGCCAGTCATGGAGCACTGTCAGTAGACACTCCCCCGAGGACAGCTAGCTTCATGGCGTGAGGAGGAGCACCAGACTGGGAATCAGAAGGCAGAGTAGACTGTGGGGACCAAGGCAAACGTGGACTCAAAGCCAAGTCTGCTCCTGCTCATGTGACTTTGGTGCATCCTTAATCTCACTGGGCCTGCTTCGTCTTGGTGCCACGGGAGCCACACCAGAGCCCACTTGCAGGCTCTAAGGAGTGCCTGGGATGCACATGTAATTTACACTCCATAGATGGTGGCTGTTTTTGTTACTCCTCTTCCTAGTGACATAATCGTAAGTCAATTAGACTCCTCTCTCTCCAGTCTCTTATCTATACAATAAAGAGAATCATCTCTCATTTTAGGGGCAGGTTGGGAGGATTTAATGAAATTCACACTGGAAGCTAGACTGTGGAGGTAGCAATTGAACAATATCCCATATGTACAAAATGCTACTGAACTAACTGGACAATTAAAATGGTGTACACGCATGACTGTAATCCAGCTATTCAGGAGGCAAAAATAGGAGGTTCACAGTTCAAGGTCAGCCCAGGCAAAAGTTAGCAATACCCCTTCTCAACAAACAGGCCGGACATGGTGACACACATCTGTGGTCCCAGCTATTCAGGAAGCAGAGACAGGATTGCCGTCTGAGGTTGGCCCAGGCAAAAAGGTCTGGGAGTGTGGCTCAAATGGTAAAGTGCTGACAAGCATAAGACTCCGAGTTCAAACTCCAGTACCACCAATAAAAGTAATAATTAATGGTATACGACCCTTCCCAAAGGTCTCAACCCTAAATGTTTGTGTCTAGGTCAGGACTGGAAAATAGCCTACAGCAGATAGTGCTAGATGCTTCCTTAGTGTGCAGAAAGAGGGTATAACCTGGCTTTTGTCCTGGTTAGGCCCATTACAGTGATCATAGTTAAGCCTGAGGGAAGTTGGTCCATAATAAAGTTCTGACAATGACCATGAGTTGAGGTTTGCATCAGATAATTCTTTATCTTTGGTAGAATGAAAAATATGGCTCGTGATGCTTTCCAATTTCTCCCATCGAGAGAAAAAGGTTTCTTTCTACCTCCTGAGTCTGAAATGTCTGAATTGGCCAACACAATATGGACATGAGTCCTGAGCCTAGATCTCAACTGGCTTTGCGGCTTCTGACTTTGGAGCTTTTACAAACTTGACATCAAAGATGAGCAAGTCTAGGATAGCCTTCTGGAGGATGAGGGGCAGTTGTCCAATTGCCCCACCCAACAGCCAGCAACCCCCCAGAAACCACTCATGGGATCAACAGCTGGCCAGAGCAGAACCAGGACAAAAGCATCATGGGTTAGAGCCCCGCCCAGGAGCTCCATAAAGAGCTGTTGTTTAAGGCACTAAGCATTGAGATAATCTGTTACACAGCACACACTAACTATAGTATCCCAATTATTATGGTTCTAGGCTTCTGAACCATTGTCTGCCAGTCACTGAGCAGACTCCCCACCTCCTGTGGGTGTGGGTACTAAGGGATCTTCCATGGGATCCTTCCATTGACTGCCTGTCTGAATCCCTACTCTGGGTCCTGGATGCAGCAGGAATGTTCTGTATGTTGCTCCTTCAATCCTGTGCAACCCTGGGACAGTTTTGCTTTCACCCCTCCCTCCTGCTGCCTCCCATGACAGGTGAGCATATCAGGAAAGGAAAAAAGTTCATTTGTGCAGGTGAACTATGTGTAGGGTTAGTAGTCTGCAAGGTGGCTCTGCACAGAGAGGCTGCTGGAATTATTGACTCTCATGGGGTTCAGTACCCAGGAGACCCTATAGACAAAGCAGCTCGTCCTCACTAACAAATATTAGGACTGGGGAGTTCAGGAGATTTTCTGGAACACCCTGGCAATAAGGACTACTATAACATCCCAGACCCAAAAACTGTATCTTCCTCCCTTCATAACCAGTCAGCCTGGTGCCCAGATGTCCAGAATTCATTCCTTTCAGTTTGTGTGATTGAAAGTACTCTGACATTAAAAGGTACACCATCTGTACAAAAAAAATGCAAACAAAGTTAAAAGGCCACAGATCAAGAGATATTTGCAAAGCACAGAACACCAAATGAGTAGTGTCCAATATATATAAAGAATTTTTACAAGTCAATAACAATGAACAACTCAGAACAATGATGGATGAACACTATCAAAAGACAATTCATAGAGTTCATCTGAACAGCCAAGAAATGTATGACAAGGAGTTGGGGCTTACCAGGAACCAGGGAAAGATGGACAGTAAGTGACAATAAGATGTCAGCTCACACACTACCTCATAGACAAAAGTCATTACAGGAGGGAACAGAAACTTTGATAAGAAATTTATTAGCATTTAGTAAATTTGAAGATACATATACCCCAAGATCCAACAATGCCACATGTGAGACCTAAAAGAAAAAGTCCTTTTTTAACACATGTGTGTAGAAGACATACCCAAAAGTGTTTGCTGTGGCATTGTTTTTAGTAGCAAAAAATTGGAAACAAACTAGATATCCATTTAGACGAGAAATGATAAATAAATTATGGTATATTCATACAATGGAATTCTATACCAATCTTAAAATGAGTGAATTAAACTTGCATGGATCATCATGAATAAAATATAACATTGACATAAAAAGCAAATTGTAGAAAGGTAGATACTCAGTTTATGTAAAATGTTAAACCCTCAGAAGAACCCTAGATTAGTGTATAAAATCATGCACAGGGAGTCTGATCACCAACATCAGAGTAGGGTCACCTCTTAGGAGATAGGAAGAGGACAGAGACTGGGGAAGTGAACAAGGGGCCTCCGATGTATCTACAGCATTTTATTCCTATTGAAAAGAAAGAACTAAGGGAAAGAGGAGAAAATACCAGCATTCATAAACTGGGTGTATGATAACTTTATTCTTGATACTTTTCATTCATTTATCCATCTGTTCCACAAATATTCATTGAGCACCTGCTATGTACTGCTCAGGTGCTGGGGACACAGTTGTGAAGCAGACAAAATGCTGCCCTTGTGGAGCTATCAGCAGAGATGGATAGATAACAAATAAATGAGTAAAATATATCACATTGTTATATGAAGATAAGACCCATAGAGAAAAAAATAAAACAGAGAAGGTCAGCATGGAGGAGAGGAGTCAGGAGAAGGCAGACGGTTTAAATTGGCAATCAGGAAAGATTTCAATGAAAAGGACACAACACTGCAGGGAAAAGAAAATGAGTCCTGGGGATGATGGGGGAGAGGGGGAAGGAAGTTCCCAAGGCCAGGGGCAGGAGAGTGCCTGGTGGGTTCACAGAGAGGAGGAGGCAGTCAATGAACTCCAGAAAGGGAACAGGGCAAGAGGAAGGATTGCACAAAGCTTTTAGATGTTTTACAGTTTCTAACAGAAAAAGGAAGCAAAGATGAAAAGAGAGAGATTTCCAAATTACATTTGGTTGAATTCAAGCAAAAATATGGTTAGGAAATACAAATTTAAAACCTGCATAAATGCCTCAACGTTTGGAATATGCTACTGTGCACAGTAAAGTTTTGAGAGGGGGCTCATAGGTAGCTCCACTTTAATGCATGGAGTCTCACAGGGAGCTAGGCAGATGCCAGAGGCCCTGAACTACTTCCATCAGAACATGGGGAGTGGAGCCAGGTGTAGGTATCTACTGATCATTTCTGGGTGATCATTTCCCACACGCAGCAAAGCTAGGGACCCACAAGGAAAGAATGCACAGTTTCCCTAGCCTGGTTGACTGGAGAGCCTTTTATTTTCATGTTATTTTTCACAAGCTAAATCACAGGACAGTTCCTACAGAGCATTAGTTTGTGAGATGTGACTCAGTTGTTCAGGATTTTTTTTAACATGACCTTTAAAAGTCAGCATTTTCCCAGTCGTTCATTAAGATACAGTTGTAAAGTACTTTAAAAGTGTCTGTCACATAATAAGAGCTCAGTTCATAAGTGTTACTGTTATTGTTGCTGTTATTTATTCCTTAGCATGAAGTTTATCAGCCCTCTTCCTGAGAACAACTCTCAGTGGGACATCAAACAGTTATTAAGGGATATGTGTCATCGCTGGGTGCCAGTGGCTCACATCTGTAACACCAGCTACTTGCGAGGCTGAGATCAGGAAGAACATGGTTCAAGACCTGCCCAAGTAAATAGTTCTTAAGACCCCGTCTCCAGACTAACCAGAGCAAAATGGAACATAGTTGTTGCTCAGATCCTACTCCCACCAAAACAAAGAGAGAGAGAGAGAGAGAGAGAGTATGTGTTATGAAACCAGGGATGGGGGCTCAAGTCTATAATCCCGCTACTCAGGAGGCAGAGATCAGAAGGATCACAGTTGGAGCCCAACCCAGGCAAAAAGTTAGCGAGGCCCATCTCAAACAACAAACCTAGCAAAATGGTGTGTGTGCATCTGTAATCCCAGCTGGTACAAGAGGTATAGGTACAAAGATCTCAGTCTGAGGCTAGCCTGAGACAAAAAATGAGACCCTAGCTGAAAAATAACTAAAGCAAAGCAAACCAAAACAAAATAAAACTGAGGGTGTAGCTCAAGTGGTAAAGTATTTACCTAGCAGTGCCAGGCCCAGAGTTCAAACCCCAGTACTGCACAAAAAAGAAAAAGGAAGAGTATGTGTTGCAGCCTTGCATATGTTTCCAAGTCAAATTCCCCTGGTTTTAAAGACAAAGAAAAGAAGGCTCAGAAAGCTGAAGCAACCAGCCCCAGCTCACAGAGACATTGGGTGGCAGAACCAAAGCTATGTGTGTGCCTCACCACTAAAATGCATCCTGATTTCTTCCCTGATACATAAAGGTCATTTTGGCTTTTGTTCTTGTGTAAAGGAATACAGAAACAAGAGAACCAGATGGCTTTCTGGGCTCCCCAGGCAGAACTAATCTAACTCGCCTTTGGGTTTGTACCTCTCTCTGTTGTAGCTCTTAGCACGTGGTTTTACAGCTGGAGTGAGGACTCAGAGTGAAGTCAGTGCCTCCTCCGTGTACCTTCCAGGGCTGCACTGCTGGGTTGTGCTGTGTGTCTGAGCTCCACTGTGCACTTTCTGCTGCAGCAATGCTGTGAGCTCTCACAAGAGGAAGGAGACCACAGAGAGGTCATGTGTCCCCAGGGGCTAGAGAGGGGCTCTGGAGTCACAATGCTGGGGTCACAGCCCAGGATCAATGGTGTTGGTAGCTCTGTGACCTTGGATGACTTTCTGCACCTCTCTGTGCCTCCCTTTTCTCATCTGTAAAACAGAGGTAACAGCAACACCTCTGGCAGAGGGTAGAGGATGAGATGAACACTGAACAACTTCCTACAACAGTGCATTAATTCTCCATGGTCAGAATTAATACGTTTGCTGTTAGCGTCTTGTTGTAATTAAAAACCGACCAGTCTTAATCCACAGATAAACATAGGCTGGGGGATGGCAGGGTCTGGTAGGAGGGGAAGATGAAATGATTGATTAACGGGTATCTGATTTCCTTTGGGGAGAATGAAAATGTTTGGGGACCAGACAGCAATGGTGTCTGTAACAACACTGTGGATCCATTTAAGGTCACTAAGTCACTCATCTTTAAATGACTAATATTATGTTATGAGACTCATTTCAATGAAAAGAAATTAATAAAAACTGGGCAACCACCATTCCCATCTCAATTCACTACATCTAAGACAAATCTGCTCAAAGATAATGATAGCAACAGCTGGCCATCCCAAGCTACACAGGAAGCTGAGATCAGGAAGACTGCAGCTCCACACTACTCACAAGAGCCAAGCTATGGCAACAGCACAGGTGCCTACAACTGAAGAATGGATCAAGAACATGTGGTATATGTACACAATGGCGTTTTACTCAGCCATAGGAAGAATGACATGTGGTTTGAAGGTAAATGGATGTAATCGGAAGACACCATGTTAAGTGAAGTAAGCCAGGCTCAGAAAGACAAAGGAAGCATGTTTTCTCTCATGTGGGGAAAATAGATCCAAAAGGTAAAGATACACACAAAAACAAGCATGATCACATACAAACTCACATGTAGAAACATGTTTGTAATAGTGGAACTTCTCTATGGAACTTGGGGAAGGAGAGAAAGGAAAAGAGAGTGATAGAGCACCAACAATATCCTAAAACGTTACATCTGTGAAGGTAGAAGATATAAGGATGTGTGTTGAAAGCTGTTGAAAAAGGTGGGGGGAGATAAAGGGGTAAGGGAGAGCAATGGAAGGAGTTGAACAGACCAAAATAAAGCATACTCACAATGGGGATACACAGAGAAACACCTTCGAACATTAACGCAATATTAATAATGAAAGACAGGACTGTACAATAGGTACAGTGTTAGGGGGTATTATTGGGAGGGGGAGGGCGAAGGAGACTAAGGTGAGGGAATATGGTTGATGGACATCATATATTTATATGAAATAGAACAAAGAAACCTCTTGCAATTGCTTTAAGTGGGGCAGGGAGGGGGTTGAGGGAGAGAAAGAATGGAGTGATCTAACCAATGTACAATGTGAGACTAATCAAAATTGTCACTATGAATCCCCCCATACAACAAATATACCCTAATAAAAAAAATTCTTAAAAAAAAAAGATCGCAGCTCCAAGCCAGCCCACTTTTGAGACCCCATCCCAATAGAAAGAAAAGCTGGGCATGGTGGTGTGCACCTGTCATCCCAGCTACAGCAAAAAGCCTGAAATGAGAGGATTTTGGTCCAAGCCAGCCTAGGCAAAAATCGAGACTCCATTTTCAAAGTAACCAGAGAAAAAAGGGGCTGGAGCTGTGACTTCGGTGGTAGAGCACCTTCCCAGCAAGTTTGAAACCCTGAGTTCAAACCCCAGTACCACCAGAAAAATAGGTAATGATTAGATTGTGTGTAAGGACTGAAGTAGGGAGCACTTTGGAAGTGGTCGTCTCTGCTCTTTCACGGAGCAGATAGACATACGGGAGATAGACATAGGAGGCTACAAAAAGACTGTGCTCTCACGCACGTGCAGGTCATGTAGAAAGTAAGCATGAAGCACTCTCCAAAATGGACCTGCTAGAATTCACCTGGAAACACATCCTCAGCAAGTCAACAATCCTCCCTGTAGCTCTTTTAGAAGAGCCAATACATTATTTACCAAATACTTGGAATAAACCTGTCGATTCCAATCAAACATATCTTTAAATAAAGAGATTTCGTCCACTTTCACCAGATACCAGGAAACGGCTCCTACCCCAACATGAAAAGCTGCTGCCTTGAGGATGGTGGCTCATGCCGATAATTCCAGCTACGTGGGAGGCATAGAGAAGAGACTCACACTTCAGGCCACCTGGACCAAACTAGCTTGAGACCCCATCTGAAAAACAAACTAAAAGCAAAAAAGGTAGGGGCCATGGTCAAATGGTAGAGTGTTTGCATGAGGCCCTGAGTTCAATCTCCAGTATTGCAAAATAATAATAATAATAAATAAAAGCACTGCTTTAACGATGCCTTTGATAGAAGACATGGCAGAAAGAAATTTCTCACATGCCATTCTGTGAGTGGTGTTCAGTTTTGTTTGCAAAAGAGTCACCCAGGAATTTCTACACCTGTTGTGGCCTGGGGGAGGGGGACAATTTTAATTAAAGGGACATGTGTCTACACTGCCCTTCTATAATCTGATCAAATTGTGGCAGAAGGAAGAGAAAAACACACAGGGAGATTTGTAAAATCTAAATCATAAAACCAACAGAAAAGGACAGAAATATTATAAGCAGAAGACCAGGTGCACTACTTCCAAATTATGCTCCATTGAGCCCAAATCTCCAACAACTCATTTCGTATCCAAACAGATGTCTTAGCCTTCAGAAAAATCACTGAAAATGGAAGAGCAAATCCTGTTTGGGTGGTTGCTTTACCCAAACCCCCTGCCACCATGTTGATGCTGATGGCATTTTAACCACCAGCAGCAGAAAAAACGCAAAGGTGAGCACCAGAATATGTCATGAAATATTTGTTGTCCCACACATCAGGAAACATCCTGCAGAAGTTAGCATGCATTATCTCACTTAATTCTTAAACTAACTCTGTGAGGTAGAACTTGTTAGCCAGTTTACATACAAGTATATTAGTCAGTTTCCAATAACTGTCACAAAATACTTGAGTTAAACAGCTTATAAGCAGGAAAGGTTCACATTGGATCGTGGTTTCAGTCCATGGTTGGTTGGCTCCATTGCTTTGGGGACTGTGGCAAGGCAGAACTTCATGATGAGGGTATGTGACAAAGGAAACTGCTCACCTCATGGCAGCCAGCAAAGAGAGAAAGAGATTGGCCCAGGATCCCAATATCAGCCCTAGTGACCTAACCTCTTTCCACTAGACCAAACCTCCTAAAGGTTCCACCACCTTCCAATAGTACCATGGGCTGGCAGCCAAACCTTCAACACATGGGCCTTTGGGGGAAGTTTATCCAAACTATAGCAACAAGAAAACAGCCCCATAGGGTTCCCCAGACACTGTAGCTCAGTGGTAGAACACATGCATAGCACACATGAGGCCCTGAGTCTGATCCCTAGCACTAAAATAAAAGAAGTAAAAGAAAGAAAAAAGGAAAGAAGGAAAGAAGGGAGGGAGGAAGAAGAGCAGAGACAAAAAGAAGAAAAGAGAAGCTAAAAGTCAACAGAGGCCGCTTTGAGGCCGAATGATCTGTGCCATCACACAGGGCACGTGCTTAGTTTAATGATCAATGGTTGCCGTTTTGAAGTTCTTTACTTTTGAACAAAGAACCAGGCATTTTTATTTTGCATCTGGTCCTGCAAATGATGTGGTCAGTCCTGCCAATAGCCATAGCAATTTCAAAACATCCACTAGCCCCTATGCACCCCAAAACAACAGGATCGAGCACCAGGTTGCTACTCTTTCTACTGCATCAAAGATCCAGCTTGTGCTAAGGATAAAAAACGAGACAGCAAATGCAACAGGGCTCCTAAACAGATGTCTGGTGGTTCACAGAGTGACGGATACTAAAGGGGCTCTCTGGTCAACACGATGGCCCACAGACCAAAACTGCCTCTTTGACTGAGTTTACAACCCACAAACTTGTTCTTACCATTTTAAATATTTGAATAAATTTCCTTAGATAGTATTTTATGACACATGAACATTATAAGAAATTCAAGCATTACTGTCCACAAATAAACTTTTACTGGAACACAGACAAGCCATCCATGTATGCATCATTTGCAAGCTGCTTTCATGACAATGGCAGAATTGAGTACTTGCAACAGATAATACATAGCTCAAAAGCCTAAAATATTTACATCCTCACAGGAAATGTTTGCCAATCCATATTCTAGATGTTTGATGAGTGAATGAATGCAAACATAATTGAGTTAAAGAACAGATAGTTTTAGAAGTTCATTGTCAGTATTATATTTATACAATGTCAGAACAACTTGATAAAAAAAAATCCAGAACTTACTAATGCTACTCAAAACCTGTTCTGATTTTTTCTCTTAATTACCTAACTGTTTTAGAGAGCACATTTGAATTTCAGAGCTCTTTTATTTTCCACTGATTGCAATAATAGCCCAGTTCTTCCTCTCCCTGTACCTATGCCCTTTGCAATGTGACTTTGCAGCTTCTCCTAACAAAGAGGAGTGCATGTCCCCAGCTGCAAAATCTGGGCTGGTCTTGTGGCCTGCTTAGACAATAGAAGTGGCAAAGAGAAGGAGTACCAGTTTTGAGCCTAGGCTTAAGAAGCATCTGGACTTCCACGTGATGTCCTGGTACCTCGTTGGAAAAGATCTTTGAGGACAAGGGCAGCCTAGACTGCTGAGGGTAAGAGACCACATGGAGCCCAGTTGCCCAGATGGTGACAGGGCCCACCAAGGTCAGCCCAGCTGACCTGTAGCTGACCACAGACATGAAAGTGAACCACCAACCCAGTCAGGTCAACAGGACTTTCCAGTCAATCCATTGACCCATTAGTAAAAACGAGTGTTGTTGCAGAATGCCACCTACATTATGCTACATAACACACAAACCTAAAATTAGGTTTGTGTGTTATGTAGCATGGCTGTGGTAAGAGATAACTGATACACCATTCCTTTTCTGTCTGCTTACCTGCTTTCCTTCTTCATTGCCATCTGCAGAAGAGTGAGAGCGATGGACATTTAGATAACTGCCCTAAAATAGTAATAAGAACTATATCTGAAATGTACTGTGTGCTAGGCAGTATGTCAAAAGTTTTTTGGGATTTTTTCTGAATCTTCTCATTTAATCCCTCACAAGTTTTGGGATGGCAACTATTCCCAGCAGCCACAAAAATGGCTCCCATGCTTTCTGGAGTTTGTGCCCTATGTAATCTCTTCCCCTGCAGTGTTGGATGCATCCCATTCTAATAAATGGAATACTACAAAGATGTCAGCCTGGTGTGGTTCATTGGCTGTAATCACAGCTACTCAGAGGTACAAGTAGGAGGACTGAGGTTCTAGGCCAACCTAGGCAATGGTAGCATAAGACCCTCTCTGAAAACCAAACTAAAAGCAAAACAACTAAGAATGTGGGTCGAGTAGGAGAGCGCTTGGCTAGCAGGCTCAAGGCCCTGAGTTTAATCCCTAGTACCACAAAAAAAATTTTTTTTTAAAGCTGACGGGATGTCATTTGTGAGGTTAGGTTACAAAAATCTATGACTTCCAGCCCACTCTGATAGAAGTGGCCGCCATACTGTGTGCTATCGTAGGGAGAGGCCTACATGGAAGTAATGGAGGGAGACCTCTAACCAACAACCAGGTGGAAACAGAGACTTTCAGCACAATGACCCGGGAGAACCAAATCCACCAACAACCACTTGAGTGAGCTGGAAAGTGGCTCCTTTATTGTTCTGGATTTGACATGGCTCCAACCTCAGCTGACATCTTCAATGTAGCCTCATTACACTCTCCAAGCCAAGGGATCCAGCTGAGCCATGCCCTGATCCCTGGCCCACAGAAACTTCCAAACAGAAAACGTTTGTGTTTGAAGCTGCTAAGCTTGAGAGCACTTTGTGGGGCAGCCATAGATCACGCATACATTGCACGATGCCCTTTTTTGCAGATGAGAAAGCTAAAGCCTGGCAGGATTAGCAAGGCTACAGTTATAGTCAGTCTGTCCATATGGACCCTCTGTTGGACACTTGCTGCTTACAGACATGTCGATGGTCTGGCTGAGCATCCACTCCTCTCCCCCCACCCCAGCCTCATACGCTCACCTCGCCTCCTGTTCTCCAGGCTCACGGCTTTCTTGGTCAAGTTCTTTCTCCCCCACCCCAGTCCCCTTTTGTTTGTTTGCATGTCGGCTTCTTGTCTACAGTGGGGTCTTAGTCTCAACCTTTCCCTTCTCTCCTCTTTTCTTCCCCTTCCTTCCTTTTCCCAGGCCCCCACTGCGTGCAGCATGGTGTCTACATGTAAGGCAACTTCCACCAATGATTTCAGTTGCAAATGCTCAAAAGAAAGCAACCTAGAATGACAACCTATTGTCATAGAAATGGCACCTTAGGGAAAAATTGGCCTAACACTCCTCTCCCCAGTTTCCATTGTGGGGAGTGTGGAAAGTCTTGCTGCTTGATGCTCTAGTTCAAAATAGTTGTTTCCTTATTTATCATCTTTCATCCCCAATGTTTGTAAGCACCAAGAAGTCTTTTGACTTTCTCACCACTCTCTCTTCCAGGCCTCATTTTCACTCCACTGTCAACAGGTAAAATATATATTTTGAATAAATGAATATTAAATACAGAAGGAGGAAAATGCCATGTAATGAACATCTTCTGTGCACCAGGCTTTTTAATTAATATTATGTTATTTGATTATCATAACTATTTTATGAGGTTTCCCATTTTGTAAAGGAAGAAACTGAAGGCCAGAGAAGTTTGTTAATTTCCCCAAATTAACTCAGTCAGTAAGTGACAGGACAAGGATTGAAACCGAAGTGTCCCTCAGAGTCTGTTCTTTTTTGTTCCACATCTACTACTGTGACCCTAAGTGTTTGTAGAATGGTGCCTCAAGCCCTCAGATTGGAATCTACCCTACTGTGACCTGGTCTCAGTCACTCACCTGGATAGCCAGAAATCCCACCTGGGCCCTTGCACTGCACCTTTACAAACAAGGGCCACAGGTCCACAGCCCTCTCCAGCACCCTTTGCTGATGAAACAGGTGATCTCATGGGAGAGAATGTAAGGGAGGGATCAAGCACAAGCCTGGAGTTGATCGCTTACTGCCTGACTCTGGGCAAGTTACGTAACATTCCCATGCTTCAATTTCCTCCCATGGAAAAATGAGGATGATAAATATACTTCACCTCACAGGATTGCTGTGCCCATCAAATGAATCAATGACTGTGAAATGCCCAGAGGTGTCTGACACATAGAAGTTGCTCAATAAAATTAAGCTGCAAAAAATATTGTAGTTCATTGTTAGTTAAATAAATTAATAATGTTAGCCAGAAAAAAAATATTATAGTTTATACTTGAACATCAGCCTCACAACTCAGGTGAGTGAGTTGCCTTTTGAAGAATGAACAAACTGCTCCAGAAAATGTCAGCTATCTGCTCAGATTGTACAACAGAGCCAGGAGAAATCCAGGTCCATGCAAGCCCACCCCCACCACCTTCCCTCTGCCCACCCCCCCATCCTTCCTACTCCTCCACCAGCCAGTGCCCCAGGCCCTCCTGCCCTCCCAGAAGCCTCTTTACCCCAATAACCCAACCTCTCCTTTCCAGCTAGACAGAGGCATCCTGAAGGACTCAGTCAAGCATGTTACTAGATTTTGCTATATTTTTTATTAACATTGTGAATATTAATGGGAGTCCTCATATTTCAATACACACATACAGCATGTATCATTTTGATGGCTCGCTCAGTCTTTACTTTTGAAATGAGCCTTTCTCTAAGAGAAGGGAGAAGCCAGAAGATGGAGTGCCAGATGAAGAGGAAAACGGAGCCAGAGAGAAAACAATTTTAGGTTTTCCAGCAGGAGCCTTGTCCTCCATGAGGCCCATACACTCATTTCCCCTGCAAAAGACTTATTAGTTGCGGAATAGAATGGGGAACCCATAATAACAAGTCTTTAATTACAAAACTCTTTTACCTTATTGCTTTTGTGTGGCCCCAGTGAAAATGAGCAGTGGCAGTTTCTATTAGAAATGTTAATTACTTTCCTGGATAATTAGACTCACTGGGTACTGTGAGCACCTGACCTCACTCATAACAGCAGAGTTGGGAAGAAGGAAGAAAAAGTGATCTGGGGTTGGAAGAAGTATGTGGGGGGTGGGGAGTGTCTATAAGTGCTGAGAAGAGCAAAATCATCCAAATTAGTTCCATGGAAAACTGTGGATATAGAGGCCCCAGAGAGAAGAGAAGTTGAGAAAGAGTTGCAAGGAAGCAGTTTTAACACAAGGCACCTGGCGTGACAGTAGAATAGTGACAAACCCTCTGGAAATGGGGGTCCTTGGAGAGATTCCCACTGGGTCTCTGCTTGCAAATGAAGCCTGGGAGACCCAAGCTATCCAGACCCTTCCCAAGGTCACACAGTTGAGTGGAGGAGGGCTGGGACCAGAACCAGAAACAAGCATTGTACAAGCCTTCTGCCTCCTCCCATGCTGCCTTGCCTGGGTCTGATGCCAAAGGGCCCCCCCTGCTTCCTCCTTCAACAAGCATCCAATTGTCCACATGCCACAGTCACTCTGGCACCAGAGGAATGGAACTGATGCAGTACTAGTCCCCGAGAGTTTGGGTGTGGAAGACAGACAGGTAAACGTCTTGCCTCGGTGAAGGCAGCACCCAGAGGCTGTGACAGAGTCATGAGTGAGGGGCCCTTGGAATAGTTGCAGGAGTCTGGGGAGGAAGGAGTCCCAGGGAGGTGGCTTTTCCCCTGAAATCTGAAAGTGAGACTTGGAAATGAAGGAATGTGTTACCTGGTATTGTGGATTGAATAGGGTACCCCAAAAAATTCATGCCTATCCAGAACTGCAAAATGTGTTTGTAGATGTAACTACAGACAATCTCTGACTTAGGACAGTTTGACTTATGATCTTTCAACAGTACAATGGTGTAAAAGCAATACATAACTCAGTAGAAACCAATTTTCAGATTTTGAATTTGGATCTTTTTGGGCTTTGCAGTCTGATCCTCTCTCATGGTTCTGAACAGAGCTGCTGCAGCTTCCAGTTCTTCCATCGAAAATATGGGTAAACAAGTGGTGCTCTACAGTGTATGGTACACCAGGCTATAAGGGTTGGTAAGCTAGGTGTAGGAAATGCACTTTCTACCTAATTTTTTTTTAATTTATAACCCATTCTAAGCCAAGAAGCATCTGCAGTTAAGGTGAGGTCATAGTGGGAGAGGGTGGGCCCTTAATCTAATGCCTGGTGTTTGTGTAAGAAAAGGAGAGACACAGACATACTGGGAAGAGAGCCACATGATGGTGGAGATGGGGATTAGAATAAAGCAGCTTCCAGCCAAGAGCACCAGCCATTGCCAGGAGCTCAGAGGAGGCAAGGAGAATTCTTCCCTGCACTACAGAGGTAGAGGGCCCTGCTGACACCTTCATTTTGAACATCTAGCTTCGACTGTGTGACAATAAATCTCACGTCATCCTGTTGTGGTACTTAGTTGAGACAGCGTAGGAATTAATTGCCTGTCTCCCACCATCCCCATCTCTGGCACTAAGGACAAAACTCCCAAAATTATATGGGGCAAGTCACGGAGAGAGCACTGAGAGAGAACCAACTCCAACTTTCCTGACCACACAGGTTCCTCCACACTGTGACCTTAGTCAGGAAGAACTCAATGTTCCCCAGCACACGGTCAGGACAAGAGGAGTCACATCACTTTGGAGAACTCTGTTTCGTGTGCAGATTCCCAGGCTGACCCCTAGTCTTGAAAAACCAGCATCTCTAGGTGAGGCTTTGGAACAAGTTCCCAGGAGAGGGAGTCAATATGCCAGCAAGTTTTTAGAAATTCTGAGTTCAAACACACCTTCAGGTCCTTTTTAGAGCAATGTGTGTTATTCTAAGGACTGTCTTGCCTGACCTTGGCAGTGAGCTGCATCTGCCCATCCACGCTGACCTAAGGCACATCTGATGTCAGTAAGAAAACTCAGGCATCTGAGATGCCTCTGGATATGCATGCCAAAGGAGAGAGGCAGGCTTGGTCCTCAGAGTCATTAAGAAGCTGTTTACAGAGCAATGCTCCTCTTTTAATTTGTTTGTCTTTTCGATTGTGTAATTGAATCTAAACCACAGGCTCAGTTGAACCCTGCCAGGGAAGGCAGAAATCCATCAATACCCAGGAGTGACTGGTGACAGCATTTGCAAGGCAAGAGGCTCTCTGAGTGGCAGAAAGGTTTGAATGCCCCCTGAGCTTTGCAAATCAGACAAACCTCAGTTAAAACTCTATCTCTGCCATGAACCAGCTGGGTGACTTGGGGCAAATTTCTAAATCTTTCTGTGCCTCAGATTCCTCATCCATGAACCCAAAGGTAGCATGTCTGCCCAGCAGGGAAACTGGGAGAACTATAAGAAGCAATTTTCTCCACCTAATTCTCAAACTCTCATGGCCCTAGTAAACTATAAATTATTGCATCATTAATATTACTATAACCACAATTGAACAGTAGAAAGAAAACCTTCACTGGAGAATGTGGCCATGGGTACCCCATGACTCTTAGAGCGGGGCGAGGTTCTGAAGAGGGCAGCCTGGTACCAAGAAAAGAGCCCAAGACTAAGAATTAGAATTCACAGCTGTGCTCCATCCCCTCCTTATGGCCTTGAATGAGTCACATAACACCCTCAGTGCCTGCCTGAGTGGAAACCAGATCTCTTTCCCACTCACCTCTTCAGTGACAATCAACCGAGGCAACATAAATGAAACAGGGTGAACTCAAATCTTACAAATCCAAAAAAGAAATGCTTATCCAGCCAACTGGTTCATAAGTCTGGGGAGCTTTGAAAAAATGCCAGCACTCAGACCTCTGCAGTGAGCAGTCAGCCTGGTGGACCACCACTGGAGAGCTGCTGACCTGGCCCAAAGCCTCCCTACTGTAGAGGAGGCAAGACTCAGAGAAGGAGAAGTCTTGCCCAAGGTCGCACATCAGGTTAGTGTGCTCTGGAGTGACCCTCACTTGCCAACTCTGCCTCCTGCAAGGAAAAACTTCTAGAAGGCAAATTCTCAGGGGCAGTCAGGAAGCCAGGAAGGATTCTTCGTGTAGGGTGAAGGTAAACTCTGGGCCCCTCCAGTGTCACTAGGAAGGCCTCACTCGTACCATGCACATAGAATGCAGGGGCTTACTGTGTCACATGGGCCCTGCCTGGCCTGTGCGCAGCATATTAGTGCTCTTTTCTCACCTTCAAGATGGGAGGCCCAGGGAAGTCCAGAACATATGCATGCCTTTGTCCAAAAAGCATGTCCTCTTCATTTACCACCCAGGCTTGGAATTCTAGACTTTTCCGTTTTCAAAGTTCCTTTATTTCTGTTTCCTGAAACTGTGAATTCCCAGTCCTTAGGATAAAAAGAAAGACAACATAGCCAAAACCTGTCCCACAGCTAAGAAATCCTACTTAGCTTGGGGATTATTTCTGGGTTCACCCGGCTACCCTGAGAGAAGATAAACTTCATCCTGAAAAATGGAGGGAAAACTCATAAATTACCAAATTACCTCCTTCCCCTACACACACACACACACACACACACACACACACACACACGAGAGTCACCAGATTACATCCTGGGCCATCACATGCCCAGCCAGGTGAAGGCGGCCACACTTGCATCTCACATGCAGAGCGATGGCAAGGGCCAGGTCCTGTATCACCTGACATGACAAATGCTCTACATGGGCTCATGTTAGAACAATTGAGTGACAATCCTCCCAGTCAGATCACATGAATAGATGGTTCCTTGGGTAGATGGAATCAGGGAAGGTGAAGGTAACAGTGAGGGTGATTTGAGTATCACCACACCCATCTTACAGATAAGCAAAAAGTAGCTTCTTCATTACCAAAGTCAACAGAAGGCAGAGGCAGCATTAAATTCACATCTGCCAAGCACAAAAGGCTTGCTATTTTCATTGTCACTTGTGTCCTTACTCAAAAGCCCAAATTTGCTAACTTCAATGTTGGGAGAACATTGGTCTGGATTCCTTGAAAGAAAGCTACTCCTTCAGCCTGTGGCTGTCAACATTAAATAAGCAGGAGATTCACCTGGGAGCTCATTAACCAAGCCAAACAGCAGCTCCATCGGGTCCAGATCAGCACCTCTGGAACTGTGTGTGCACTGGGGATCTTGTTAACATGCAGATTCACATTCAGTAGGGCCAGAGCAGGGGCAGGACTTGGCATTTATAACCAGGTCCCATGTGATGGGATGCTGTTGGTCCAGGGACCACACTCTTGAGTGTCAGGGGGTTGTGTGAATCCAAGCCCCCATCTCCTCCTAGCCGCTAACATCTATCCAATTACCTACTGTGTGCCTCAGGTTCTTTACACAGTTGGTCTTCCATATCCATGGGTTCCATGACCACAGATTCAGCCAACCACAGATGGAAAATATCCTTAATTGCATCTGTACTGATCAGGTAAAGACCTTTTTATTGTTATGATTCCCTAAATAATACTGTAAACATTACAAATATCAGATACTCTAAGTAACACAGAGATGATTTAAAGTATAGAGGAGGCCAGACAACCATAGCTCATGCCTGTAATACTAGCTACTTGAGAGACTGAGATCACTTGGGAGGCTGAGATCAGAAGGATTGAGGTTCTATCAAATAGTTCTTAAGACCCCCATCTTCAAAATAACCAGAACAAAATGGAATGGAGGTAGTAGAGCACCTGCTTTGCAAGGATGAAGCCCTGGAGTTCAAACTCCAGTCCCACAAAAAAAAATTAATTAAATAAAGTATATGAGAGAGTACATATAGGTTATATGCAAAACCAGGCTATTTTATGTAAGGGACTTGAGCAGCCTCAGAATTTGGTATCCATAGGTTCTACAAATAAGCTCCTGCAGATGACTGTACATAAATATATATATATATAATTTACATATAGATATACACACACACATATAGCTACCTTATAGAGCTGTTTTTAGAAAAAATGAGGTGGTTTGTTTAAGTCACTATACACAGTGACTGGTGGGTAGAAAAAAACCTTAGTGGGCACTATTACTGTTATTATTAATGAGTTGTGTGGCACATTAAAAGCTTTAAATAAATAAATTGAAATTATTAGTGGTATATTTTCCCACTAGCTTATGTTTGTTCAGCTTTCCAACTCCTGCAGCTTCCTCTAGAAATGAATTTTAGAGCTAGCAATAGCATGCATTTTACATTTGTAGATGCATATTCATGCATATTTCTGTTTCAGTAATCAACACTAACTTAGCACTTAAAACAACCATGACTTACTTATTACTCTGACAGTTCTGTAGCTGACTGAGTTCAACTGGGCGGTTCTTCTGCTCTTCTAGTTATTCCTGAGGTCATTCACACACCTGGAGTGTGGATGCCATTCTGGGGCATAAACATCCTTCAGGGCTTGCTCTCTCTTTGTGGCCTCTAACCACTCCGTGATCTGATGTGGGCTGTTGCACACCAGTGAGCTTTCTAAGAGGATAAAACCTCAGTGCCCAGCGCACATCAATCCATCTCTTGCATTATGCAATGTCCCATTGTCCCAATCGCCAGAGCCCAGGTGGAGGACTACAGAGACATGAATTCCAGGAAATGTGGTCTATGGGAAACCCTTAATGCCAGGTCTCCCAGAATGGACTCATTTGATCATAAGCCCCTTGAAGACAGGCACTTGTCTGCCATGTGCACCATTAAACTCCTAGCCCTAGAAATAGCTGAATACATGTGGTCTTCACAATCATCCAGAGAAGCAAGTAAAGCAAAACTATGATCCTCCTTTGCACATGGCTGTGGGAACTTGAGGTTCTCTGCCAGTTTGGGTCTGATGCCCAGGACGTCAGCTCCAGACCTCCCCCTTTCCTCTCACTGTCCTGCCTAACCTTGTAGGTACAAGTTTTCCTGCCAGCTCTTCTTTCCTCTGCATGTGTTCTATCTCCAAGCCTCCTGGTGACATAGTTAATTATTTATAAATGAACATTTAAATGTGCCAGAATAAGTGCTATTTAAAGGAACCCTGTGGTGACTCATTGAGTAATTAAAATAATCATTTATTCCATAAGCATTTCTCAGGTTCTCAGTTTGCACCAGGCACTGTGGGGTAGAAAGGGAGGAGGGAGGGGTACAAAGAGTTAGATGTGGCTCCTGCCCTCAGGGAACTCAATCACTTGCTCTCTCATGCAAGGTATATCTGAACCTTCTACTTATGTGACCAGCTAAGTGCTAGACAACAGGGACGACCCAGCACTGTTTCGTCCCTAAAGATGTACCAAACTAGCTGGGTGCTGGTTGCTCATGCCTATAATCCTAGCTACTTGGGAGACTGAGATCATTAGGATCACAGTTTGAGGCCAGCAGGGCAAAAAAGTTTGCAAGACCCCCATCTCAATGGAAAAAGTTAGGCATGGTGGCACAAGTCTGTCATCCCAGTGACAGCAGGAAGTCTAAAACAGGAGAATCATGGTCCAGATTGGCCTGGGCAAAAAGGCAAGACCCTACTCAAAAATAACCAGATCAAAAAAGGCTGGGGGCATAGCTCAAGTGATAGAGCACCTGCCTTGCAAGTGTGAAGCTCTCAGTTCAAACCCCAGTACCACCAAAAAAATAAATAAAATTTAAAAAGCTATCCCAGACTAGTTGGGAGACAAAAAAGCTAACAAGCTTATGCCAGGTGAGAGTCATATTTGGAGCCTGGTATGGAGGCAAGGGCCAAAGAACTTCCTAACCCTGAACACCAAAGAACTTGACCCAGTAGTCCACTGCAGGGGTCCAGGATGAGGGTTTCCATCTCCCACATCCTGTATGCAGAGCTGGTTTCCTGATGAAGATCCCCCAAGGCTGCTCCAACCCAAAATACCAACTGGAACATTCCCCAGTAGGACAGATAGTCCCTGTCTTTTTCTACTCCAAGACCCTAGTCAATGTCACTGGCTTCCACAGGTGCCCTAACGGCTAAAACGAATTTCCCACCTCCTTTGCTATTGGGCACCACATTTATCTCCCTTGTGATGCTCAATATTACTTGACTTGCTTATTTATTTGTCATCTCCATTCCAATTAAACTCTATGAAGGTAGGGACTTTCCATTCTTTGCCATTGGTATTAGAACAAAGGTACAAGGGCAAGGACATTGTTTGATTCAAGCTCATCCCAAGCATCTAAAAGAATTCCTAACACAAGGTAGGTCCTTAAAGAATGAATGAAGGGAAGGTCCTTGGATGGAGGAATGAAGGAGTTGGGAAGTGAGGTGGAGAGGAAGTGTGTGTCCAGGAGTTTTGAGCTTTAGAACAAGACTGAGCTGAGCTCTGATTTTGCCTCTCCCCTTATTCTCTCAGATTCCTGGATTCCTCAGCCCATTGTCAGAGCAAATGTCAGAAACTCAACTAGGAAAGTTCTATTTTTGACGGATAAATGGATGGCAGAAAAATAAGAGGTCATCCATGAGTCTGCCAGGGAAGTCAGGCCTGGAAGGAGCCCAGCCAACAGCCTATGATAATGCTGCAGAGAAGTATGAAGTTCAAAGCTAAGCTGGGTTAGTTCCAAGGTCATAGCATGCAGGATCCCAGGGCAGCTAGCAGAGTTCTGTTGGACTGATAGAACATAGAGAGCTAGTACCTGTCCTGTAACACACACAGACTAGTTTTTAACAGGTCTATCTAGGGCCTCGGCCTAAGAGACAGAGGCAGGGGCAAGAAAGACTTTTTGACTTCTGCATTTTCATACAAGGTGATTTCTCTTTTGAAAAGAGTTCCATGTCCTTCATTCTTATCCACCCTTCAAAACCCCACTGAAATGCCCCTCTACTTTGAGAGTGGCCCTGCCTCTCCCACACAAAGTTAGTCATTCCCACTTCTGTAGTCTATCGTGGTGAGATCATGCTTCTCAGACAATTGATCATCTTCCCATTAGACTGGGAGAGCCCTTGAGCAGGGCTGACCTGGCCTCCCTGCAGCTCCAACGCCCAGCACAGTACCTGCTGCACCCTAGTCCTAATAACAAATGCCATTTATTAGTAAGTTTTCAGGCTGTATGCTAAAAACTTCATGTGCACTGTTTAATTTAATCCCTGCAACAGCTCAGTGACTCGGGTTCTTACAGGAGCTCCATTTTACAGTTGAGAAAACTGATAAAAGCAGAATTCACTATGTGCCAAATGAATGAGCGAAATAATTAAGTATCCTTTTTTTGCTGCCTTTGCCTTCTACAGAGCAGTGGGACATCCTTTTAAACTGAAGTGCTCTACATCTGTGTCCTTAGACTCTCTGTAGGCCCATACTGGGAGGAAGGTGGAATACAGTGTGGACTAAAGTCCCTGGTTACATGGCATGATTTCCCAGGCTCCCTAGATGAAAGGCAAGGCCTGAAGTCTTGGCCTTTTGAGGGACTTCTCATTTTGGAATTTCTTTACTTCCATAAGGCCACCTGGCTGGTCCTCCAACCCCCTGTTGGAGGGATTTGTCTATGGCTTGCATTTCTCCTGGCTGGAGTGACACGCACAACTATGGGTGTTAGTGCACACACATTTCCTCTCCTATCCAGCCTGACCTCTGTTGGCAATAACCTTCAACAGGAACACAAAGACCAATGTACTCAGAAATTGAAACAAATTTCCTCTGTAGCTGCTTCTCTGAAGCCTTGAGCTGGGGAACAGCTGGCTGTCAGGATGACAGCAGATTCATCGCTCAGGGCTGAGTTTAAGAGCTCTGGGCTCAGTCCCAAAGCTTCATGGGGTGCTGTTAACACTAGTTACAGGCCAGAGATAGAACCTGTGGGTGAGTCCTGAGTATCTACACGAAGGAATCGAAATCAGCAACAGTCGAGGTATACCTGCACACCACGTTAATCAGGGCAGTATTTACAATAGCCGACTTATTGTGTTCAATCTGGGTGTTCACCAACCAATGAATGGGTAAAGAAAATGTGATATGTATACACAATGGAACTTTACTTAGCCATAAGAAAGAATGAAATCATACATGTTGCTTGCAGGAAGATGGATGGAACTGGAGACCATCATGTTAAATGAAATAAGCCAGATTCAGAGAAACAAACATCACGTTTTCTCTCATATGTAGAATGTAGACGACTTTTCAAGATATTAAAGTAGAAGGGGGACTGTTTGGGAGGAGGGAGGATCAGCAGAAAGAAGGAGGGAGACAAGAGGCAAGAGACAAGAGAGGATGATGGGAGGCTGAATAAAGCCAAAATACAGAGTATGCAAATGTGAAGATGTGTAATGAAGCCCATTATTTTGTACAATTAATTTTTAAAAAAAGAGAAATTGTGAATGAGTGAACTTGGAAGCTCTGCATAAATTCTGATCCTGAAGAGCCAATGTCTTCTCAGGTCCTCTACCCAAATGAACCAAACGTCTCCAACATTCCCCACCCCCAAAGTTGAGTGCTAACTACCCAAAGTGCATATGTGATGCCTCCCAAAGTGCATATGGGGCTGCCAGCTGCAGCCCCAGGAACAGTTTCAACTTGAAAAGGGCATGAAAGTGGTTGTTTCTCATCAAGATTGTGCAGCTCAGATGACAATCAGATCAGGCATACTGGGAGATCTTGCAAAGTAAACCACATCTAGTACACACTGTCTATTGAGCACTTTCTGGGCTCAGCCCTGTGCTACTCTACATGCATTATTTAGCATAAATCTTTCCACATTCCTAAGAGGGGATGACAATTAGTCTTACCCTTGTTTCACAGAAGAGGAAGTTGAAGATCAAACAGATCAAATTTTCCAGCCATGGTATAGTAAAAAGAGTATGGATTTGAACCCAGGGTCATGTGACTGCCAAGTCTCATTTTGGAATTCTCCCTGCTCTTCTTGGGCCTTGGTCTTCTTCTCTAGATGATAAAGAGGGGGGGAAACAGCAGATCAATCCTAAGGTCTCAGCAGCCTGGAACTTGAGGAATTCACTCAGTGCTTGCTACTTGCCATGTGCCCAGCACTGGCGGGGCTACCATCCCTGGAGAAGCTTGGCCAATTAGTCATCATCACTTGAAGAACCACATATCCTGCAGAGGTGTGTGTAGGACCGTCAGAAAAAAGACTTTGGAACAACTGAGACCTGGGTTCCCCATCCTGGTCCTACCACTTCAAGCTGTATGGTCTTGGGCAGGTCACACAACCTCTCTAAACTTTAGTTCTAACAACAAAGTAGAACCCCACCACCCCTCTCCAAAGCTGTGGTAAGGACCACATGAGACAGCAGTGCCTATCTATCAGTGATGCATGTGCCATAAATGTGACTCCCTTCCCCTTTTCTTTTCCCAGACAGTGGAAAGAAAGATCATCCTTGCCTGCCAGGAAACCCCCTGCCCAGCAGTCCAGCCCTAATCTGTGTTTCCAAGCCCTAAAACACACACACCAAGCCTGCCCATGAGGAGGCAGAGACAAGAATAGAGATGCAAGTTACAATGGCAGGAGCGAGGGCTCCCTCCCCAGGATCAGTTCTTTGGCCAAATCTTCCCCCGTCTTGGCCAGACAGGCTGGAAAGTTGCTCTCCTGAAGGCTCCCACCCAAGATCCCACTCACACATCATCTTTAAGCAGGAAGAGCTCCCACAGATACCAGGAAGAGACATCTGTCCCTCTCCTTCCCACCGACACCAAATGAGTCTAATTAAACTGTGTCTTCTCTTGGTGCCACGGAAGTGGCTGGAGACACAGACACCCGGAAATGCCATATGCTTGCCAACCTCAGGGGTTGGCAACCTCAGGGGTTGGCAAGGGGACTTTGACTAGCACTGGGAGCTTGAAGTTGAACCTCAGAGACCTGTGGAGGGGACAGTAAGATGAAACCAGAATAGGAGCTGTTTTTCTAGAAGGAAGCAAACATTTTCTCAAAACAGGCCCCAAGCCAAGCTAGCTTTTGAAACCTTATGCCCTGAATCTTGGCTTTCTGATGAGGAATCATATCAATCAGGGTCTGGGGAAGAAGCAGCAGCTCACTCAGCTGGTATTTTTGAAGAAATTTTTAATGAAGAGACTTGGGTGGGCACACAGGGGTGATTAGCGTTCAGAGAGTTCACAGGGGATGCCAAGGTTCCCTGGGATAAGCAGCAGCAGAACACACTTTGACCACTCCTAGGACAGAAAGGACAAGGGGAGGGCTGGTAGAGTGGTTCAAGTGATAATGGCGCCTGCCTAGCAAATGTGAGGCCCTGAGATCAAAAGCCCAGTGCCACCAATAATAATAGTAATAATGGAAAAGATAAGAGAAAAGAAAGTGTCTATCAGAGTTCAGTTGCCTGGAACAGAGGCTACCTTCCAGAAGCTCTGCAGAGGGACACAGCCACCAAAAAATCCACAGCAGAGCAGGGAGGATGAGAGGCATGAAGACCCAAGTCTTCTCCTCTTCCCAGCCTCCAGCTTCCCCAACAGGCTGAACCCTAGCCCAAGTCCAAAGACAAGAGCTCTGCAGGTACAGGCCAGAGAGGTCAAGCTCCTGGGACATGGAGTAGGTCAGAGAAAGGATGAGGATGAGCATGGGCAGATGAAGAGTGTCCAGGTAGTTTGGGAAAAGCTCTTGGGTTTGCAGGTACTAGCCTGGGGTCAAATCTTAACTCGCCCACATAGCTAAGTGACACAAAAGCAAATTTCTCACCTTAAGCAAATTTCCTGAACCTCAGTATCCTTGTTTATAAATGACCCGTTATCAAATTCAGAAAATTAGAAATAATGGAAAGAGATTTTATAGTCCCTAGCACAGAAGAGCTAATGACAGATAGATGACTAAAAAAATCACAGGCTTTGTAATCCTGGCTCCATCAGTCCCTAGTTCTGTGACTTTTGATAAGCAACTGACCTTATCTGAACCCATGTATGGTACCTCATAAGTACGTTTTATATGAACACCTTCACAGAGTGACAAAATTCAATGACATATATAAAGAATTTAGCACAGTGCCTAGCACAGACAGTACCATAAGTAGAGGCTATTTCTTCCCCTTGTCATTTATAAAGATTGAGTAGAAAGATCTCTCAGGTGTGCTTTTCATCTTGACCTCTTTTGCCTAGCGGGAGCTGATAAACTTGAATTTCTGTGGTCCCCATTCAGCAAATTTTCTTCCATGCCTGTGATTCTCTTCAGGCTGAGACTCACAGGCCCAGGGGCAGCTGTACCATCATAAACTTGGCTCCCCAATCATACAATCTGCTGTCCCCCCACCCAGGGACACTCTCTGCTGATGGACCATGGGAAGAGGCAAAGCTGACAGACGAAGTTTGTCACCTCCATGTTCTATGCCAAGATTGATGGTTTCCCTGTACCAGAAAAAGCAGGTGATACAGTCCTGCAAACTGGGCTTTGCCATTCCTTTTGTAGTTGAAAGAATGGGTATGCTCTGACCCAGGTTCATATCTCAACCATGAGCAAGACGAAATACCCCACCCACACCTGATACAGAGCCACGGTGACACACCTGAGCACCTGCAATGTACCAGGCCTGGGGCTCAGCACAGGGTATACTTCTCTGAACAAAGCAGCCATGGCTGACAATCCTTAGAGACTGGCAGGGAAGTTAGGAATTTTGTCAGTGATTACAAATGTTTTAACTGTTATTGAAGTCAACATAGAAGATCCACTGCCAGTTAGATTGCACAGCACTTTTGTTTCCGCCATTAAGTAGAAAACTAAACAACTAAGTATCATATTTTTCCTTAAAGTCACCAAAGAATAATGGATGCCAAGAAGCTTAAACAAACCAAATTCCAGAGAGGAAGGAGACTTTGTCAGTGAGGACGAAGCAACTGCTGCTCCCATCCCTAGGGCCCATGGCCAGGTGTGCATGTGCAGGTGGAGGAAAAGACAGGCCAGAGGCAGGGGGACTTTGCTGATACAAAGATTTCAAAAAGCCCAACTTTTAGTGACAGTGTGGGCCGACATGACAGATTGGAATCTGAAAGAATCCAAATGTAATCATGAATCTCCTGGCCTGACAGTTCTCCCCCACAGGAATGGTGCTAAGTAAGCAGCTGTGAGGGAGGAGCTTGCATCACTGCTGCAAGACAGATATGGATCTTGCAGTTTTGTGCAATAGATAAGTTGAAACTAGCAATACTGCAAACCAAGTCCCTCCTGGTCCCGATTCTGTAAGATCAAAGGAGCAGTCCCTCTGCGTAGGAAGCTCGGTACTTGGATGAAGGACAAAGACAGGTATCTGTTATCCCACTGGAAAACAGAAATAACACTGAAACTCAGCATCTTCGACTCAGCCCAGCTCAGCATGGTCTCGGTGGGATCTGAATGATCAGCCCTCTCATCCTGGCTTCCTGATAGGTGGCTGCTCCCTGGAAAAAAACAAAGCAAAGCATATGTAGTTCAACCTCTTACTGTTCTTTTCACTGAAGTGCCCAGTACACAATCAAAACTCATGAGAAATGCAAAGAAGCAGAACATATTACCCACGACCAAGAGAAAAGACAGTTACTATAGATAGACCCACAGGTGATCCAGAAGTGAAAACAAGCAAGCAAGGACTTTAAAATAATTATTATAAGTAATTGTGCAGAATAAGTGGTCAGATAGAAAACTTTCAAAGATAAAGGAAAGAACTAAAAGAAATTCTAGAACTTGAAAACAAAATGCCTATAATGAAAAATTCAATAAATGAACTTAATAGCAAAATGGGCTCAGCAGAAGAAAATTAGTGAACTCAAAGAGGAGTCAGCATAAAATATCCAAACTGAAAACATGAGGAAACATGAAGAGAGAGAGAGAGAGAGAGAGAGAGAGAGAAAGGTGTTGTAATGCAACATGCAATGATCAGTTTGTATAAGTGAAAGGGAAAGGAGAATTACTATAGGAGATGGGGCCCACCAGCATGTTGCCATGGCAGACTGTGGAGTGCCCCCACACCCTTCAGGATCTTGTTCAAGTGTCTGCATCTCACTGGGGTCTTCCCCAAACATTCTACATAAAATTTACCCTCACCTATCCTCCCACTCGTAGCTGAGATTCCTTCTCCCCTATTGGTTTTAGTTTTTCCCTAACTCATCACCATTAACAAACTATATATATCATTTATCTTGTTTGCTGACTCCTCTACTAGGATGTGTGGCCTCTGGGGACAGGACTTTTTATTGGCTTTGCTCACTGTTGAGTCCTCAGCACCTAGAACATAGCAGGTGCTCAGTAAGCACTCCTGATCAACTGACAGTAAGATTGAGTCTATTCCAGTAAAATAAGCATAACGGAAGAGCTATAAGCTGTCACTGGAAAGACTAGTGTATTAGGCAATTCCCATAAGAATGCAAGTGACAAATATCTAACTCAAAATGGCCAAAGTAAAATAGAGATGTTTTTGGTTCATGAAACTAAAAACTGTAAGGTTCGTGCTTCAAACATAATTACAACTAGAACCTGAATGCAAGAAATGTTCTTCCTCTGTGTCTGGGCTCTGTTTTCCTCCATGTGAGCTTTGTTCTCCAGCGGGATTTCTCTAGGGGTAGTAAGGAGACCCCAGAGCCTCCAGCTTTTTGAGTGTTTTGCTTAACCAGTCCAGGAGAAGAAACTTCCAGATAGTTCTAGCAAAAATCCCAGGGCTCTGCTCAGTGGCCGGGCATAAGTCACACATGGTCAGGTCCTGAATGGACTCTCTGTGGCCAGGACCTGGGTGTTGGCACATTCCCACTAAGTCACGTGGCCTGAGAGTGACAGGTGTTCAAAGGAAAATCAAGATGCAACATCCAAAAGAAGGAAGAAATGCTAGGCAGGTAAAAAAACATGTGTCTATTTCCCATCTGAAGGGTGTGAATAGGCTGCACAAGAGTAGATCCAGCAAACACTGGAGGCCAGGAAAAGCACGAAGCACTTCAGGAAAAGAAATAATTTCTATTTGGTTAGGAAGGACTAAGAAGGAGAGGGATCTTATAAACTAGGAAGCCAGGTACAATGGTGCCTGCCTCTAATCTCAGCATTCAGGAGGCTGAGGCATGAGGATTATGAATTTTGAGGTCCTCCTGAGTAACCCTGTGTGAAAAATTAATTGATTAATTAATTAATTAACTAATTGACCATATCCAGGAGTTGGGATTGCAAAACCTACAGTAAATGAGAGCCCTTCCAGCAGGAAATTCCAAGGTTAACCTAAGGAACCCATTCACTGTCCTGCTTAGAATGGATCAAACAAGTGGAGCCAGCCACCTGTTAGGAGTCACAGTTGTCCACGTGAGAGAGAGGATGGGGACCTATGAAGGTGGCAGTGAGAAGTGAAGAAAGGAAAAATATTTGGAAGACATTTGGAGACACAATTGTGCATGTTGTAAACAGAAAGGGATCAGCTCGCAGCTGGGAAGGCCTTACCTGGATCCCAAGCTGCCTGTCACTCTCTGCTCTTCCTCCTAGGGTATAACAAGTGCTGTGGGAAAGCAATGTGGCCCTCCAACCTCCCTCCAGCTTTCCTGGAAGTGGGTCCCCTGCTGTGACATCCATATGTAAATGAGCTGTTTGCATTTGTTTAAGAATTAAAGGTGAATGAAGAAACTGCTGACACTACCTAAGGCAAGCACCTTGCCCTGCAGTCAAACAGCCAGAATTTGTTCCTCCCTCTGCCACTTATTAGCTGTGTGCCCTTGAGCAAGTCACTTAACCTCTCTGAACCTCCACTTCCTCATTTAAAAAATGAACATATTATACAAGCTCACAAAGTGCTTATAAGATTTAAATGACTTTGTGCCTTGGGAGACCAGGAATGGCGCCTGGTGCACAGAGTGAGCTCAACCGAGGTTGACTCCATTTTCCTCCCAATCCTTCTTGCTTAGATGCCTACAGACCTATTCACACCTATTTGCCTTTTTGACAGCAATCCTTCATCATGCCCCAGTTTTGTGATATAATTTTGATGAATTAAATGCAAACAGTCAAGAGTCATCTCATTCATTACATTGGGCTTCAATGACAATTATTAACTGTTCCAGGCCTCTGGCAGGATACGGCAGCTGCCGGGTGGACTCAGGCTATTGCTTAGGCCGCACTGGACCATAAGTTCATACGTTTGGACTAACTGGGAAGAAATGGCACTTGTGAAATAGTAGAAGAAGCAAATCTTCAACGTCCTAGGACATTTGTTAGGCCTCTAGACATCAGGAATTGCTGTTGCTCCCCACTGCCCGGCTTACATTCACACACTGCACACTCAGTGCTGATCACTGTACACTCACTGCAGATGGCGGTTGGGGGCAGGAAAGAAGCAAACACTGTTGTGAAAGTGATGGATGTAAATGACCACGTGGAAGTGATTCTGTGGTTTTGTCACGTCACACTGTCTTGGTGGAGACACTCACTCTTGCTGATTTTAAGCAAGCAAATAGTCCTATTAGGGAAGGAAGTCACATAGCAAGGAACCACAGGCAGCCCCTAGAAGCTGTGGGCCACCTCTACGAACAGCCGCCAGGTCCTACAGCTCAAGAAACTGAATGCTAAGCCAGGCGATGGTGGTGCAGTTCAGCCCCAGCTACATAGAGAGATCCTGTCTCAAAAAAACAATAGCCAGATGCTGGTGGCTCATGTCTCTAATCCTAGCTATTTGGGAGGCTGAGATCAGGAGGATCACGAATCAAGGCCAATCCAGGAAAATAGTTTGCAAGACCCCATCTCCAAAATAACCAGAACAAAATGTAGTAGAGGTGTGGCTCAAGCCATAGAACATCTTCTTTGCAAGTGCAAAGCCCTGAGTTCAAATCCCAGCCCCACCAAAAGCAAGAAACAGCCTGCTGCCAAAGTGGACTCTCCCCAGTCAAGCTGTGGGTGAGAACCGCTCCTTACTGACAAATGTTCAGAGCCCATCTGAGCCGTGTCCACACTCCAAACCCACAGAAATTGTGAGATGGTAAACACAAGTTGTTTTAATCCACAAGTTTATAATAACATTGTTATGTAGCAATAGATAACTGACATGCATAGTAAGTGCTAAACAGATTATTTAATAATTCAATGAACGAGAAACTAAAGGGAATTTCTAATCAGAAAAGGAGAAGGCCAAGGTCCTCTGATTGAATGCATATCCACCTGCTGGGGATCTATTTATGCAGAGTAACTGGCTGATTATACTGAAGGCTGATGGGATGGTTCATTAATCAGGGCAGGCTACTGCTGTCACAAATGACCCCAGAACCTTAATAAAATTCAACACAAGGCAAGATTGTTTTTCACTCACATCAGAATCCAATGCAGCTGGTAGAGGGCAGGAATGGAACCAGCTCCGCTCCAAGCAGTCACTCAGGGACCCAGGCTCCTGCCATCTTGTGACTTCCCCATCCCCTAGACCTTGGTCTTCTGCAGGATCCTCTGCATCCAGCTGGTGGAAAAAAGGAAACGAGAGAACTTGGAGAACCATAAGGGTGGTTTTTCAGTTAGGGGCAAGGCCAGGAATGGACAACTCACTTGTGATGTCATCTGTTAGCCACAACTCAGTCACATGGTTTCACCTTGACTGCAAAGGATTCTGGGAAATGTAGTGACACTCACATCCACCTGGAAAAGGAAAGGATTTGTTGAACCTATACTAATCTTTGCTCCAGACAAGGAATTGTTGTGATACAATAATAATGAGAGCACAGCTTAGACCTCAAATGATTCATAATGTACTGAGGAAAGCAGGCAAGTAACAACTATTGAGGTAACACATGGAATGAGAGGAAATGCTGTTGAGACAGGCAGAGTCAGAGATCAGGCACTGGAGCAGGGAAGGACAGTACCAGCCACCTCTCTGAATGAGGCAGACAGACAGACATACACACACACACACACACACACACACACACGCAGAAGGATATAGACAGAGAGAAAGAAACAACTTGAGCCAGATGCAGTGACTCACACCTGTAATCCTGGCTACATGGGATGCAGAGCTCAGAGGACTGAAATTCAAGGCCAGCCTGGACAAAAGTTAGCGAGACCCCATCTTAACAAGTGTAGTATGGTGTGTGATACATAGTCTCCAGTTATGCAGGAGGCCGTAGATAGGATGATTGTGATCTGAAGCCAGCCCTGAGTAAAAAAGCTGAAAAATAATCTGAAAACAAAAAAGGGCTGGAGATGTGGTTCAAGCAGTAGAGAACTTGCCTAGAAAACACAAGACCCTGAGTTCAAACTCTAGTACCACCAAAAAACAAAACTTGATGCAAGAGAAGCTTCAGGTCAAGCCCCAGCTCTATCTCCTGGTGACTTTTGTTTGTTTGTTTGGTACTGGGGTTTGAACTAAGCCTTCACCTCCAGCCTCTCCACCAGCCCTTTTCTGTGATAGTTTTTTTTCAAGATAGGGTCTCGCAAACAATTTGCCCGCACTAGCTTCAAACCATGATCCTCCTGCTCTCTGCCTCCTGAGTAGCTAGGATTGCAGGTGTGAGCCACTGGCACCTGGCTCCCTGCTGATTTTTTAAACATTTTTATTACACATTACACATTACATTATTTGTGACGTTATTTGTCACATTTGTGACATTTCCATATATGCTTACCCTTGTTGACTTTGACAGATTTATTCAATTGATGGCAGAATTACCTTCTCTGAGCTTCTGTTGTCTCACATTTAAATTTAAGAAAATAAACTACTCTCCCAGTGACTCAGCTTTCTCACCTATTAAATGGAATTAATACTGCTTCCCTCAACAATGAACAGAAGACGAGAAAATCCATTAGAGAAGATGCTTACCACAGGATCTCACAACACAGCGAAGAAGGGGACCAGGAACTAGAGAAAAGGTGAGATCAAAAAGAATTAACCTAGAAGGTAACACCCACGCACAGGAAATCAATGTGAGTCAATGCCCTGTATAGCTATCCTTATCTCAACCAGCAAAAACCCTTGTCCCTTCCTGTTATTGCTTATACTCTCTCTTCAACAAAATTAGAAATAAGGGCAAAATAGTTTCTGCTGGGTATTGAGGGGGGGAGAGGGAGGGGGCGGAGTGGGTGGTAAGGGAGGGGGTGGGGGCAGGGGGGAGAAATGACCCAAGCCTTGTATGCACATATGAATAA